>NW_028289231.1:0-312170 GCF_059628265.1 Tinamus guttatus | reverse complement strand
GATTCGACAATATCCGGTTTGAACTATAAGAGTTATTCGTAGACTGTATGTAGCTGTAAATGATGTAGCGAGTAATGTAAGTAGTAGGGCTCAAGAGTTTAGGTAGGAATTGTTGAGGCTCTCGATGATAAGGTCTTTGGAGTAGAACCCGGCTAAGAAGGGGGTGCCGATCAGGGCAAGGTTGCCGATGGTGAGGCAGGAAGAGGTTATGGGGAGAAGTTTTTGTAATCCACCTATTTTTCGGATGTCTTGTTCTCCGGCAAGGTTGTGGATAATTGAGCCTGAGCATAGGAATAGTATGGCTTTGAAGAAGGCGTGAGTGGAGATGTGTAGGAATGCTAGTTGAGGGAGGTTAAGACCGATGGTTACTATTATTAGTCCGAGTTGGCTAGATGTAGAGAAAGCAATGATTTTTTTAATATCATTTTGTGTTAATGCGCAGATAGCTGCAAATATAGTGGAGATAGCACCTAAACATAAGCACAGGGTTAGGGCTGTTAGGGAGTTGGAGAACATGGGGTGGGTGCGAATAAGTAGGAAGATGCCGGCTACAACTATAGTGCTTGAGTGTAATAGGGCAGATACTGGTGTGGGGCCTTCTATGGCAGCAGGGAGTCATGGGTGAAGACCAAATTGTGCGGATTTGCCGGTAGCAGCAATAATTAATCCTAGGAGTGGGAGGATGGGATTTGATTGTTGTGTTGGGGTTGGATGTCTCATGAGTTAATAGAGGAGGCTAGTCAGGCTATGCATATAATAAGTCCAATATCTCCAATTCGGTTGTAGATGATTGCTTGGAGGGCGGCAGTATTAGCGTCAGTTCGTCCGTGTCATCAACCAATTAGGAGAAAGGATATAATGCCTACTCCTTCTCAGCCGATAAAAAGTATGAATATGTTGTTGGCGACTGTTAGGACGAGTATAGCAATTAGGAATATGAGGAGGTATAAGAAGAATTTAGTGATAGAGGGGTCTGAAGCTATGTATCAGGTTGCGAATTGTATAATTGATCAGGTTACAAATAAGGCGATAGGAAAAAATACTGTGGAATATTGGTCGAGTTTAAAGCTTATGAGGATCTTGAAGTTGGTGGTGAGATTTCAGTGTCAGTAGGAGGTAATTGTATTGGTTCCGGAGAGCATATAGGTGATTATGGGAATGAGACTGATGAGGAAAGCAGATTTTACATAGGAAGTAATAGTTGAAGGGGTATTTTTGTGATTGGAGAAGATGAGGGTGGAAATGATTGGCATAGAGAGGATTGTTAGTGTTAGTAGGGTTATGGTATTAAGGAGTAATAAGGTTTTTATTACTTTTACTTGGAGTTGCACCAAGATTAGTGGCTCCTAAGACCAGTGGATTACTATTATCCTTTAAAAGTAAGGGGGCTGAGAGTTTAGTCTCAGATGCAGGAGTTAGCAGTTCTTGCTGGTTAAACCGCCCCTTGGCGAATAAGGAGGTTTGAACTTCTATTTTTAGAATCACAGTCTAATGTTTGGGTTGAAACTATATTCGCATTATATATAATTTGAAATGAGTTCTGGTTTAGTGATTAAGAGAAGTATGGGTAAGGTGTGAAGGGTTATTAGTAGGTGTTCTCGTGTGGTTGTGCAGTGAATTGAGGTGATGTGAGAGGGAGGTGCTCCTCGTTGAGTAGCGAGGAATATGGTCAGGCTGTAGGAGGCGGTGAGTAGGGTTGCAAGGCCAGTTAGAATGATTGTAAAAGGGGATCATTTGAATAGGCTGATTATAATGGTAAGTTCGGCTATGAGATTGATTGTTGGGGGGAGGGCTATGTTTGTTAGGTTGGCTAGAAGTCATCATGTGCATATGAGGGGGAGTAGAGATTGTAAGCCTCGGGTTAGGATCAGGATACGACTGTGTGTACGTTCGTAGTTTGTGTTTGCCAGGCAGAATAATATGGAGGAGGTGAGGCCATGGGCGATTATAAGGGTTATGGCTCCTGAGAAGGATCATTCAGTTTGGATTATGCAGGCAGCGATTGTGAGGCCTATGTGGCTAATAGATGAGTATGCGATTAGTGATTTTAGATCAGTTTGGCGTAGGCAGATGGAGCTGGTTATTAGTGCGCCTCATAGGGCGAGGGTAAGGAACGGGTAGGAGAGGTAGGTAGTTAGTGGGCCTGTAATTGCAGTAATTCGTATGATACCATAACCACCTAATTTTAGGAGGAGGGCAGCGAGGAGTATGGATCCTGCAATGGGAGCTTCTACATGAGCTTTTGGCAGTCATAGGTGAAGTCCATATAGTGGGGCTTTAACTATAAATGCTGTTAAGAGTGCTATGCTTGATTCTGTAATTTCAGCACATGTGACAGAGACATTGGCTAATTACACTGTATATGAGTGGAGTAGTTACATTCAGATAAGCATTTTTATAGTTACTTTCCTTAAAAAAAATCCTCTCTGGAATCTCTTCCCTCCCTTCCTTTCTCACTGACTTGTAACTCCAGCTTTCTAAGCCTTGAGTTTTACTCTGTGCATGTGCATGTATGTCTTAAGAGTAAGATGCAACATTTTTGCAGTTAAACTCTATGCAGGCTAATAGTAATACTCTTGCGGAATTGTAATGCTTGCTCTCTGAAGTCTAGACTAAAGGCAGCTTCAATGTAGAATGGGATTCATAACATATTAGTTGCCCTGCCCAAATTACTTGGTAGTGCATAGGGTTTAGTATGAGGTTCAGACAATTGCTCTACTTTGAAGTCTCAAGATCTAGAACCTCCTGCAGAAAACAGGCACTTATATATGTAATACTAAAGTGCCATAGATTCCACACTAAACACTATTTGGAGGAAGGCAGGCCTCCATCCTTCCTGGATTATGATAACAACTACCCTGGGGATCCAGACTGCATACTTATCTTCTGACTCAGTATATCATTAATTAAACCATGCACATTAGGCAAGCTGCCAGTTAGACCAAGAGGTCCTTTTTTTTTTTTTTTTTTTTTTTCATTCAGAGATTATGATAGCTTGGGTATTTCTGCAAGAAATAAGAACACAAAAAAAGATGTGAAGCTAAGTTATGAGCTGGAATGCTCTACCCGTAGGCATTTTACAAGGAAATAAGACAAAACGAGATAAAGAAATTAACTAGGTACCTGGCTTCACGTATAAAGACAAGTGTTCTTGAGTATGGTTAGAAATAGCAATTTTTTTAAAGCAAGCAACTCACAACAAACTAATAAAAATGGAAGTAGAATTTAAATACCTAAATCCCTGTTTTGGCATAGTCCTTAGTCCTTGTGTTTATTAATTAAATAATTTAAAAAACAGTCCATCTGTTAATTAAGGATTTCTAAAGAAATCGGAATGAATTAGGTACCAAATTCAAATTAACTTGAGCTTTCTAATACCTTAATACTGCCTTAAATTCTCAGCCAGATTCCCTAATTTCGTCATCTCAACTATACTTAATTGCTAAAACAAAATAAAAGGCAAAGGAGATTCCTGAAATAAATAAAGTTTTCATTCTCTTTTTTTATTTTCAGCATTGTCAGAATCAAAAACTGCAGCTGAAGAAGAAATAGAGATGTCTTTTCCTCAACAGGCAGAGGCTACCAAGATGAAAGGCTATTCCTTCTCCTAGGGTATATATAGCTTTGGCTGAAAGCACAACAGCTGTTTTAGCTCACCTCGACTGCAGTCTGTCAAGTACATGCAGTTGCAGTAATCCTACTACTTCACAAACAGTATCAACTATGAACTGTGGCTCTTCAAGGCCCATAAAATACATATTAAAAAAGACGTAGGAACTATTAATAATTCCTAGCTCCAAAACCAAAATTCTGCTCTTTAATACTTAAATGTACCTGTAATCCCTGGCTAGATGATCATCAGACATTTCGGAAAGACTGTGCATGGATTGAGACTCACATGGATTGACATGACTCTGGAGGCTTTGTTGCAAAATCAAATTGCTAATTGTCTAGAAACTAGGATGAAGCAAGTCATTTCAGTAGTTTAACTTCGATGTTTCTGTTGAGGAAGCAGTCATCAGATGTTTGACTGATAACAATACTCTTCAAAAAATGAAAAATATCTCTGACCCTTATGAGTAGTCGGCTGCTTGCATAATATTTTGCTAAGGACACAAATATGTGTATCTCATTTTCTCATTTTACTGTAAGATGACCCTGCAATTTCACACTATAGATGAAGAAAGGGACGAAGTCCTGACTGTTGCAATCTCACCAAGACACTGATTTCACCATGTCACTATTGAGAAGAAAAATATTTACTTTCTGTTTTACAGAAATTGCAGTATTAATTTTAGACACCTCACCTAGCCTTAGGAATGGAGTTCAGCCTTCAAGCTAACATGACAAACTTCAGACACCTATATATGCAGTATCTAAATTCTCATTATAGAAAATGAATACCTGTTCAATATATCCGGTGGAGTCAAGGGAGAGATTCAGCTCACTCTAAATGATATCCTTGGCATAAAACACTCCCATGTTTTAAAAATAGGGATTTCAACCTCTACACATCAGTCTGTGAATTCAGGCATACATTCAGTTGCTTAATTAAAGTCATATACTGCTGTTTAAAGCAGATTATCTAGTCAAACCAGGCACCTCAACCTCACCTTCAGACGCTGCTCCAGTTGTGTACTGGCCTCCATTCTACGCCCTAGTCCTGTGTGGAAGCTAAGAGTTTTTCAGTTGCGCTAGATGCATGTTCAGGGCCAATCGACAGAAACACCAGGGTGAAAGGAATTTATTCCTCTGTCCATATCCATGAAATCAAGCATTTACATGTGATGTGGTGTATGCCAAAACCTGAGACACACATAGGGCTGTTAGTCCTTTTGTTTTGAGTAATTGCAAACTGAGGGAGAGTTCCCTGAAGCAGATGCTCAGCAAGGCATAACTACCTAGATCTCTTCATACTTATAACTTGTATTGTTGTTTGATTTTCAAGTGGTGGATTCTCTAAACTTCCCCAAATCTAGGGCATTAAACTCATGTTCTTTCTAAGGTTTTATTTTGCAAGCATGGCTGGAGGGTTTGATTTTCAGAGGCGCTGAACAGTATTAATTAATGTTAGTGGATGGCACCTGGCAACTATTGAACCCAAAATTAGACGCTGTTTTTTGAAAACATGAAACTCCATCTTTAAGCTCCAGGGAAACATTTCACAGGGATGGAAAAGGGCTGTTTTACCAGTTTCACCTCATACATATAAATCACCAAGTTATATTTTTAAATGTTGGTTGACTTTTTTTTTTTTTTTTTTAAATCTTGCTTAAAGTAAGTTTTTTTTCCTCCTTTAGTGGAGGGGGGTGGTATTAGGTTTTTTTCACAGATAGGCTCTTGAATCCCTCAAATAATGACAGTTCGCTTGCAGGGGGGGATCATTTTTTCCAGCCCTATAGGTTTATTTGAGGCCTATCTGCTTTGGGAAGTGTATGGACTGTGTTGCTTAGCAACCACCCTCCCTCTTCTGCGGGTAGCGGGGGGTGCTCTGCACATGCAAGCACATCACTAACTGGGATTTTAGACCACAGAAAGCCTTATGACACTGGTAGCTATAATATACGTATATTTCATGGACAGTCAATCCATTTCAGCTCAGGGTAGGCAAGATGTCAATCAGCTCCTTTTGATGCTCTGCCCCTGAGGTGAAAGTATTTTGCGATGATTTTAGTTTGTTTGCTAGGTACAAATAAGGAAAATTCCTTGAACAGTGCATTCTTAGTGCAAGTTTTTGCACAGAGAGCCTTGTGCAAATTGTGTGAAGTTTTGCTGAAATATTCAGTATGCTTTCTTAGGACAGAGGGAATTGCTAAGAATGTGTAACCACTACGAGGAAGAGTTATTTTATTGGGTGAGACAGACCTAAAATATAGTTATTTAATTAGTTCAGAAATGCACAGGGTCCACCTGATGATTTTCCCTCATTTTTTTCCCACATTTGTGTTTCTACTTGTTATATGAGTAGTCCTTTGAGGCTGATGGGTCTAAGCTGTACACTAGATGGTGCTTGCACAACACAGGGAGCAAACAGTGCATCTGTCTCAAGACGTGTAAGCATGTCAACGCTCCTCCTCTCCTTGAGTATTTTCTGTGATGTGCGCTCTGTTTCAGTAAGTGGAGTCATGTAATTATTTTAGGAGGTTCACGAGTGACTCAAAAAAAGTTATTTGCTGTTTTGCTGATGAGTCCAACAAAGAGATAAAATCATTCATTTGCACAGCTGGTTTCATAGGCTTGTGTATATACACAATCTGGCAGCTCCAAGTTTCTAAATGTAGGGAGCTAATACAAGGAAACCTCTTTGCAGTACTTTAAAGAGCTATATACATGCAGAACAGGCAGGAAAGGAATGACTCTACTATATGTTTGTACAGCACACAGTGCAAAGGGTTTCTAGATCGAATTATTTGATTTTTTTTAAAAAAGTAGCAATTTTGCAATTTTCCATTTTCACCAGCATAGTTAAAAGTCACTGAAGGAAATTGATATACAAAGACAGGCAAATTGTGCAAGAGCTTTTTGTGTTATGCATTCTTGGGACTTCTGATAAAGTAAAACCTAAGGCATTCATTGTCATATTTTCATGTGCTCCCTAAATTTTATATACATCAACAAAGAATCTTCAAGATTTTATTCAAAACAAATCAAAATAAGGAATTCCACAGCCTACTGACAATGGTTCCAATTTCCACACAGGTAGGCTCACCACAACACTCCAGTAAAATGTCCTTAAAAAAAAAAAAAAAAAAAAAAAAAAAGTCACTACCAAGATACCACAAACACTAATTCTGGTACATTTATTTGAAGTTCAGATACAGTAACAGCTTACAATATCTTAGGTATCCCAGTTATACATACTTAGCTTTAAACTTGTTTAAGGATCTTATATGTTTCAATCATGTCTGGAGCCTTGATACCTTGAAGTTTGTCTAAAATCAAATGTAATTACTTTCCATTCATGCACATTCTGATCAAGGCTGGATTTTGGACAGAGAAAGGGAAATGCATTGCAGAGCTGGGGAAGAGAGGACTGGCAGAAGGAAAGATAGAGAAGTTGAGCCAGGTTTGTCTGGACTGGTGCCAGTATGTAAACTCAAGCAACCCAACCCAAATTGTGCTGCCAAAATACATACAAGAGCCAAAAAATATTTTTCACAGGCTTCTAATACCTGAGTTTGTTAGAATCCAGGTGTTTGTATGAATAAAAATGGTGGTAAGCTATTCTGTTTTTGTATTAGCAGGATAATGGATACGGCTGTTGATGGAAAACTGGTGCATTTGCATGCAAAAGTCAAGCTGCTGAAGGTGCAGTAGAAACAGAGAAACACAACCGGGTTTAGCCAATAGGTTTTCAACCTTACAAATTCACTGGGCATTTTATTCAGTTGTGTTTAGACACTAAATCACCATGATTCCTTGCCCTTTCCTTTTTTATTTTTGCTAAAGTATAAGAGTCTTTGGTGGCCTCACAGTGAAGCAAGACTGTGTTTTAAAGGTGACCCAGCCACATTAACTTCCAAGCGGCCTATGCATGGAGCAAGGTCAGGCCAGGCTACGTGTGCATCTGGGTTTTGTTATGTAGGAGAGAAAAAGCACTTGTTCCCATTTACATTGAAGAAGTAGCAATTGGGCTCCAAAGTTGGCTGCTAAGATTCCATCTGACTCCAGGAGTCAGATGCCAGGTGCTGGCTTTTGCAGCTCTGTTGCTCTAGGATTTAGCTTCAGGTTTTATATATTTTAGCAATTGTAGGAGAAGGCAGCACTGCCTTGTTTTCTATTTTTTGCTTTTTCCCCATCTTCCTGCCTTTCCTTCTCCTCCCTCCCTACCAGTGTTTTTAGTTCAGACTAGGAGGGAGACATGCCAACCTGTTAGGATCCAGAAGGATCCATGAAAATTCAGCTTTTTTCCCAGTCCAGTAGGAAGGACAAGAGGAGAGAGAGAGAAAAAAAAAAAAAAAAAGATACAAAGTGAGGACTGAGAGACTGTTTTTTTCTTGGGGGTGGGGAGGGGGCAGAAAGGGATGGGCAGGGAGAAGGGACAGGGAGAAGACACGTCAGGAGTTTTCATGAGTCAAATCCAATAAGTGAATCACGTCAGTAAGGCACAGGAGCAACGTGTTCAGTTGGAGCCAAGGTGTCTGGACTGTCTGAGTTGGCATCTCCTTCACATAATTGTAGCCTGGACAGCTGATAAATAAATAAACAAATAAATAAGTCCTACAGACACACCCTTGTATTACACACTGAGCATTGAATCAGAGACATTAGCATTCCCCTGTCTGTGTCCGATGGAGGGGTGGGAGCTCATATCCTGCAGCAGGGCAGTTAAAATAATCGATGAGCGTGTGTTCAGTCCCCAGGAAGAGGGAGGGAGGGAGGGGTATGTGAGGGAACAGGGAGGGTGTGGTGGTTGGAGGGGAGGGGGATGGGAGGTGGGAAAGGTGCTGATTTCAGCCCTGTAGCGTCAGGATTGCGTCAATTTGGGCTTCAACCACGTCTTCAGTCTCGGAGCGGAGCTACTCAGAAGAGCCAAAACAGGAAGGGGGTTGCAAATCAGTGTGCAAGGGGAGGACCGAAGCTTCCCCTCCCCTCCCCCGCTCTCCTCCAGCCCCCTCGCAGCCTCCTCCTCCACCTTCCCCACCGCTGGTGTCTCCGGGTTTTGTTTTGCCTTTTTTTTTTAAAAAAAAAAAAAAAAAAAAAAAAAAAAACAGCCTGGACGAGGCGATTGTCGGGAGCTGTGCGAGCGAAGAGGCGGGCGACGGCAGGCCGAGGGGCTCCAGCACTCCGGGCAGCGCTCTCTGCGCGGCGGACGGCGACCCCGGCACCGCAGACGGCGGCCCCAGCACCGCGGACAGCGGCTCCAGCACCGCGGACAGCGGCTCCAGCACCGCGGACAGCGCTCGCCGCCAACATGGCTCCGATCGCGGCCAGTCGCCAGCAGTTCGGTAAGCGCGTCCCGACCCAACCGGCCGCCCCTCGGGGCTACCGCGTCTCGGCACGAGGTGCCCGCGCACAGCCCATGTCCAGCCACCCCCGTGCTTCCCACATGGAGCGACTTTGGAGGAGCCGCTTTTCTCCCAGTTCCCTTCCAGCCCAGAAGTTGCGTGAATTTGCTTTCCTCTCCTTCTCTGTTTCTCCTCTTAGCCCCTACCCACTGTAACGCACTGGGAGAAAGGAAGAGGTCTGGGTGGGTGCGTTTCAGGATCAGGGTGATTAGGCATTGTATTCTCTGTCTCTGATTAAAGTAACGTGGCTTCAGAGTTAAAGGATGTAAACACATACCAGGGCTCACAGAAATATCTCTGTTCAAGCTATTTTTGGAATAATTGTCATGCCTTCTTTGCTTATGGAGAAGACTTTGCTATAGAGAAGACTTGTGAGCTGTAAGCCAAAGGAAGAGATAGTCTTATTTAGGATCTTGCTAGGAGCATGAAAATGCAGGATCCCACTTTTTTCTTTTAGTAAATGCATGCATTTGATTAATCTGGTTTTTTTGAAGACAACAATGATAACAATGAACTTTTCAACTCCGTCTTTTCTAATCACTGGAGGTAGGTGACAGAAAGTTTCAGAAGCAGTCATATATGTGCATTGGTAAAATGTGTATGCATATATATATATATATCACATACATACATGCATGCATATATATATTGTGTCCCTCCTTTACAGATTTTGACTCTAGCCAAGGTTTTGTTTGCTTTCACAGTGTTTTAATTCAAGGGTTATTCCATGGACCTAAGTGAAGTGACTCCAGATTTGCATCATGTAACAATTCAGCCCAGGATCAATAGATATCATTTCCTATTAATAGACTATCTTGAATAACTAACCAATTGATTTGTCTTATGACAAAAGCAAGAAATGCAATATTAGTTGTAAATGTGAAATCTTGAGTTACCACTACATCTTCTTTCCTACCCCACCCACAAGATGTTTCTAACTACATTTGTGACATCATGATCATCTAATTACTTATTTAAAGATACTTAAAATTGTAAATAGTAAATGGATCCTCCCACTGCTTTCAGGCACTGTAGAATTAGAATATAGCATCATTTTCATCATCACAAGAAGTCAAAATGTTATCTAACTAAAAGGTATTGGAAATGTGCAAATCATACTTAAAGGCTATTTATAGCATTATTTTCCAATTACTTCTTGTTTTCTACATTTTTACCATGTATATTTTAATTTCTGCAGCTCAGGGAATTCAGGAAACTCAGAGCCATGTGCTTAACTTAGAAAAAATGCTTTCTGGTTATGTATGCAATTTTCAATCATTTCATTGAGTTCTTACACTTAAGCACATAGAATGATACAGCTTGAAGGCAAAGGGCGAGTGACATGATTGTCATTAGATGAAATTCACTGGCAGGCCTGATTCTTTATGTACTGGAACATTATGTCCTAATTTGTTTGATATATATATGTGCTTTGCTACTAAAAGGCAAATGTAGCATGTCCATCTGCCCAGTTTTCACCTGTTTTCAACTGATTTAGCCATTCATGGAGCAGGATAGTGCTCTTATTCTCATCCAGAAAGATCTGCTAATTGCTTGCCAGAGAATCTGAACTGTTACACAATTGCCTTTATGCATAAACAATGTCATTCCATTAATATTCTACTAGTCATTCACTGGTGCAGGAAATAAGGATTTAGCTTTGATTGTTAAACTGTGAGAGGTTTAAACTCACTTAGTAATGTTACTTATGGGTAAAATTGGATTTCCAATTAGTTGAGCTCATTTGCCCCTTCAATGCATGGTTGTGAAGGTCTAACGATACTCTCTGTGCAGTTAATGTATCCACATGGCAATTGAGATTGTAACACTTTCTTTTGATGCAGCTTTCAGTATAGGATTCAGGGTAATGTAGAAGAAAAATATTTTCTAATGTGTTTCTTATATACTACTAAAAACTAGTGATCCTGCCTGTAAACTTCCTATAGCTTTGACCTATACTTTTGTAGATTGAAAGCTTAGTACGTATCAACGATACACTAAGGATGTTTTTTCACCTTTGGACTCGTATGTGACTATCCAATGTCACATCTATCTGGAAAAGACACTTGGTATATAGCTATCCTACATTTTTTTTTCATAGAAATCCGCCTGCAAATTACTGAAAATCCCATCAAAACTGTTGAGTGTTACAACCTCCTCCCAAACTCCCTTCTTTCAAGAGATACCTCCAGGCAATTATAGAATCAGACCATAAAAAAGGAGTTAATTGAGTGTACAGAGTGTTCTAGGAAGCAGTGTGAGGAAAGTAGATGATGGATCTGTAAGTAATGCATTTTTCAGAATCTGTTTTATCTAACCAACAAAGCTCCATAAACTCAAAGCCGAAGCCTTCTGACGAAGCTGGCATTACTCACTCAGGCAAAATTATTCCATATAAAGTCAAAAACTACACATAGAGACATGAGCGATTCTCAAGCAATTACTAATGGTTATTACTATTAGGACAGGAATAGTGTTTTCCTTCCAACCATATTGTGTATGGAAAAGTACTAACATAAGTACACTGTTGTATGGGACTTCCCCATTTATGCCTGCAGGTGGCGAGCAGTATGTATAATGCAAAGCATTTCAGTCTGCAAGCTCAGCTGCTGTTAGTATCTTGTTATCAGTTTGTTTTATTTAATTATTATTTTATGAAATATCACATAGAGTCCAAGATGCTGCTAGTTATGTGTTTGTTGCTATTTATTTAATTTGCAGATGAAATTCCTACAGTGGTTGGGATCTTTAGTGCATTTGGCCTTGTCTTCTCTGTCTCCCTCTTTGCTTGGATCTGCTGCCAGCGTAAATCTTCCAAATCCAATAAGACCCCTCCATATAAGTTTGTCCATGTTCTGAAGGGGGTTGATATTTACCCTGAAAATCTCAACAGTAAAAAGAAGTTTGGAGCAGATGATAAAAGTGAAACAAAGACCAAATCAGTGATGCCAAAGAATTCTCTCCATCTTGACCTGGAGAAGAGAGATCTTAATGGCAACTTCCCCAAAACAGCCCCGAAAACCCAGAGCTCTCCAGATACTGGAAACTTGTCTCCAAAACACTTTACAGAAAGAAATAAAGATTCTGTGTCTCCTGAAAGTTTAAAATCCACCACATCCCTGTCATCTGAAGAAAAACAAGACAAACTAGGAACCCTCTTTTTCTCCTTAGAGTACAACTTTGAGAAAAAAGCATTTGTAGTGAATATCAAAGAAGCACGTGGGCTGCCAGCAATGGATGAACAGTCAATGACTTCTGATCCCTACATCAAAATGACAATCCTGCCTGAGAAGAAGCACAAGGTGAAAACCAGAGTGCTGAGAAAAACCTTAGATCCAGCTTTTGATGAGACTTTCACATTTTATGGGATCCCCTATAGTCAAATCCAAGACTTAACACTTCACTTCGTGATCTTGAGCTTTGACAGATTTTCCAGAGATGATGTCATTGGAGAAGTTCTCATTCCCCTCGCAGGAATTGAATTGTCAGCAGGAAGAATGCTAATGGACAGAGAGATCATCAAAAGAAATGTTAGGGTAACATGTTTTTATTTAATCTTTAAGAGTATTGTGCTAGTTTTAGCTATCATTCTTGTGTAATGCTGCCAGCACCTTAGTAAGAAATGGGAGCAAGTCAATCATAAGAATCATGTTGATGCTTTCATAATGGCTGCATAAGGAAGCAGTTACACAAATGTAATAAAAGAACACTGCAGTGAGCATAATAGAAGAAACTGCTGGTGTCCTAAACTCTACCTCCTTATTCAGCTCATCCAGTAGGTTTGAGTGGCTCCATTTACATTAGGTCAAGAGGCCTCAATCCACATGAACTTGCTTTAAAAGGAAATAATGCAAAGATTTGTGTACTATCCACCTTTTCTCCCTCCCTCTTTTCTGTTTGAAGTCACTCTTTCTCAAAGGTTATTAAAGTCAACGTAAACACATAACTCCATAGATTTTGTAGCAGGTTCATAAAGAACAAGGATGTTCTTTAGTTATGGCATTGGGACCTAACAGAACAATACTGTTGGTATAGTTCTGTACTATTCCTGCCTCTTTCTTAAGAATTGTGACACAGGCAGCAGCTCTACTAAGGATATGGGAGCAGCCAAAGCCTCACTGAAGTCAGTGATAAAACATAATGACTTCACTGGGCAAAAATAATTTCTTTTTTTATACGGGTTCAGAAAATAAAGACCATTTACAACAATCACAACTGAACCACATAAATGCTTATGCATCACACACATCTCTTAATCTCTACCAAGAAAGTGGAATGTGTATTGACTTCCAATTTGATTGTTTTCAAAGACTAAGCACATGGCCAAATCAAATAAATGTCTACCAGACAACATACCTATAACTGATATTGGTATTTTGCAATTCTATTGCTCCTGTATTACAACTATAACCATATCACCGATATTTTGTTCATATCTTACTGTTTTTGCTGATGTATAAAGTATTGTTTCCTTTTACTTCCCTTCCCTTCTTCCTTCTTGTGAAATAAGTATATTACTTCTACAAATTCAAGTCTAATAATTATACAGAAAATCTGATCTTATTCCATTTATATGACAATCTTTTAGAGAGTGATAGGGATGAGACTTTAGTAACAGTTTGAATTCTTGCTGGTAAAAAGATTTTATTGAAGATTTTTGTGAATTATCTCTATTCAAATTTTAATGTGTCTTTTACAGCATTTAGTTTTGTTTAAGATCTTTTCCTTTCACTGAGTTTGTTTCCCAGGATTTAGGATTTATTTTTTCATCTCTGAAACTAATGATGTTATATTAAATCATATTTTAACTTTATTTTTTCTATGTATTTATTTATTTTTGTTATTTTTGTTGTCTACTAGCAAACCATAAGAAGAGTTATGTAACTACAGTAGAGGGAAAAATATCTGCTATATAAACTAGCACAGCTCTATAAATTATATTTTCATTTACCAGCTCAGCAAATACAATAATTTGGTATTTAAAGAAGATCTTATTCTTAATTCCAGTTTTAAACTCTGTCAGGATAACTGCTCATAAAATGTCTTGTCTTTTTTTCTTTCACTTCCTCAGAAATCATCTGGGCGTGGAGAATTACTGATCTCTCTCTGTTATCAGTCTACAACAAACACACTAACTGTGGTTGTTTTAAAAGCCAGACATCTACCTAAATCTGATGTGTCAGGATTATCAGGTAATGGTTTTACTAATGAATGCACTCTAAGAATGCAAAGCATACAGAGCAGACACAGCTGAAATGTGTCATTTCAGTGATTAAAAATAGGTTATAGATGAAGGAACTGTCCCTCTATTATTTGGAGTCTATTAGTTTTATTCCCATTTAGGTCAATGCTTTAATTTCCGGGGTATATGTTTTACAGACTTGATCTCCAATCACAGGGTAGAAATTCATGGCATCTGTTAGCAATGGAAACCACTGAAATTTGTCACTGACTTGAAGAGAACCCATCTGCCACAAGTATGCAATGCTGTTGACAGATACTAAAAGCTTTTAGCTATGACAGAAACTCAGTTTATTATTACTGGAAGGTATTATTATTACTATTCTGAGTTTGATCCACTGATCAGTAATATTTATTTGGCAATGTTAAAACATGAACTATCCCAGTCCTCGAAGCAAGTTGTAACATTATACCTTTATCATGAATGGGGCTCGTGGTGCACAATGGAGAAGTAGTTTTTGCACTCTCTTCTCTTGGCCTTGTACCATTTTGAGTTCAGTGGAACTTCCTTTGAAATCAATACTAGACTTGCACTTAAGCTCATATTAATGTTTAGACAGATAACATAATAACAGACTAAAAATTAGAATCCAATGTGTTAACTGAGAATAAAACAAATACACCATAAAGTAACAGTACATTACAGAGAACTCCACAGACATACACATGTGCTATCCATACTATATCCTTTCACTTCTCAGGATTTTTTTGAAATAAGCTCAGGAGAAAGTTGTTTGGTAACCACTGAATCATTTGCTACAGCCAGTACTATAGCCTCTCCCTCTAACTCCAAGCGATAATGCAGTTTATCTAGCCAGGCTAACCAATCATGCCAATCATGCATCTGGTACAGCAAAGATAAAGACAACTTTTGTTTAGATGGAAGAGCTTCACTGAAGTCCCCCTTTTGATCTCAGTTGATAAATGGACCCCAAAAGTTTACTGCATTATAAGTGAACACACTTCCTTTCAATGGCTATCCCCAAAGCAACGGCAGGCACTGGCAGTTTCATGAAGATGGCTTGATAGCAAACTGGTCTCTCTGGCTGAGGTCTGCATGGGTGAGAAAAAAGCTTGCTTTGAAAAGAAAGGCCCTCCTCATCTCAGCAGCTACCTAGTCCCTATAACCACACACTTGCTTTACAATCTCTCCTGTGAGTAAAGCTATAGAGTCTACTTGCTCTTTTTGTTTCCTTCAGTCCAACCTTGTTATCTATAATAGCAGTAAATATCTCTAAGAGTTATAGGCAGTCATGCAGCTCCTGGACACCCAGCTCATTTAGACAGTTCTTTATTGTTTGCTGGTCATCAGCTAGTCCTGACTCAATGGATATTTGGGTGCCAGTAACATACTGCATTTACGAACCCTACTGTGTCTTTCACATCAGATTTGCAGGAATCTTGGAAAAGGAGGAGGGTGCTATGCTTGGGGGACTCTGCGTGGTCAGCTAAACAATTTCTTAGCTGAATGTCCTTTAGAAGATGGGAACTTTTTCATTCTGAGGCTGTTCCATTCACTAGTTCAACTAAACTTCACAAGTTTCATTGGTCATTGGCTACGAGTTGTTTAACAAAAAAAAAAAAAAAAAAAAAACAAGTATAGAATACAAGAGTGAAGATATACTATCCATTACTCCTTTGAAAATATTCTTAGACCAAGAAAATAAAAATAATAAAAATCACAGTGTTTTTAAATATGATTCTGGTTTTTTTTTTTTTTTTTTTCTTACACTCAGCTGTTTTTTTTTGCATGGACTGGTTTACATTTGACTGGTTTCCATAGGGAGAGATTTACATTGTATCTTTGAATGTGGAAATAGGTCCACATTTGCACTGAATTAAGTAAGTTCTAAGGCACTTGAAAAGGAAGATTTTTAATGTGTTCTGTAGCCTAAGAAGAATTTCTCTAAAGGAAGAAGTACAGTCATCACTAAAGATAATAGCAAAAGAATCTTGCAACAGTAAAAAAAAGTTCTGAAAAGCACAAAGTTGATTAACACAGATGAAAAATATACAGACTTTCACCTTCTTTTCCCCATTTCAATAGCACAACACAGTCATAGAATCAGGCACATATATCAACAAGAATTTCCCTTTGTTTAAAGTACTATATTTGTTCAATAAAACACAGTGGGAACAATTTGATCAAGCTAATTGACTTTGGCAACAGAAGTGAAGAGCATCCGTTCATCCCCCCTCTCAGCATAGGACTAGTCTCCTCTTTCCTAGGCCTTTCTTATTAATGATTAACCCTTACTTGTTGAATAAGAGTGAAAAGTAGATTTCTATTACACATAAATATGTAACCACACATACTTAATAGTCTGTTAGAATTTAGTATACTTTCTTCTTTATGTGTACTGATGATGTAATCATTCAGGTTAATGGATTAGCAGGGAGGATTAATGTAATGAAGGATATATTATGCCCTGAACTTTGATGGTTATATTGATTACATTTTTGGTAACTATAAAGGAAGGTAAAGGGACTGACTGAGATGTGACCATCAAAGTTAAATGAGATGAATCATCTTCCATAAATTGAAACAATGCCTTTTGTGATGCAATTATGCTGGTATATTACAAAGCTTACCATTAAAAAGATTGACGAATTTCTGAAGAACCATATAGCTAATGTATGTCCTTTTTCTTGCCATTGCAGATCCTTATGTCAAAGTGAACCTGTACCATGCTAAGAAGAGAATTTCGAAAAAGAAAACCCATGTGAAGAAATGCACCCCGAATGCTGTGTTCAATGAATTGTTTGTCTTTGACATTCCTTGTGAGGGCCTTGATGATATCAGCATTGAATTTTTGGTTTTAGATTCAGATAGGGGGTCAAGGAATGAGGTCATTGGCCGGTTAACCCTGGGATCTTCAGCAGAAGGAACAGCTGGAGAGCACTGGAAGGAGATTTGTGAATATCCTAGGAGACAAATTGCCAAATGGCACATGTTGTGTGATGGTTAGCAGCTGAGAGAGGGGTTGGAACTTAAAAATCTATATACATTTCCATTAGCAAGGAGCAATTTCCTTTCTTTGCTGTGTATAATTACAGGCTTGTAACTACAAGACTTTTCTTGGGGATTGTGTAAAGACTGGATTGAATTATCAGAATAGAAGGTTGCTGAATTTTCACATTAAATAAAGAAATTTCTTTTTCATTAGACTATAACATAATTTGACCGGAGATTTTTATTCTTCTGGAGTTTACATAGCCCTAAACTTCAATAAGAACAGCCTACCTGTTATGAATAACTCACTGGAAACCTTATCAGTATTGTTATACAAAAGAATATTGATTCATTAATAGATATTGCTGCATCGAAGAAAAAAAATGGTTTACTGGAGGAAAGGACTGACTCTATAAAAAACATTAAGAATGAGGGTAAGCAGGAGAGAATTCCTTCTGTCCCTTCATCAGAAACCTTCTCTTATGAAAATTCAATCATTATTTGTAAGTTTTGGTTTCTTATATTTAGGTCATCCCAAAGATTGAAAAGATTTTTTCAGTGATTTGCTTTACATATCACATCCTGTGCAGCTAGTTGTTCTATGTGTGGGATTACTGTTTAATTATTTACACTTGGATTTTTTAATATGTATATATATAACATGGAGTTTTATTACACGGACTACAGTAGATACATGTTAAAAGTCAGTGAGCAAGTTAACATTGTTGTTTTGTCAAAGGGCTCCTTCATGGGTTACCACACATAACACAGTATGGTGAGAATTTGGGATTTAAGTATGGTTTGCATTTTTTCCTCTGAAAACAGTGTCACTTCTAGTATTTCTAGCCAAGAAAAAATATTTATATTGAAATGAGGCAACATACATAACACTACAGTCAGTGTTTTTTCACCAGTTATATTTTAAGCAGTCTAATAGTATTAGTATTTAGTAGTATCGAAAGTTGTTCCTCATTTTCTTAGTTTTTTTTGTTTAACTTCCTGAATTCACTACAGTCAATAACACTACTCCCAACATATGAAGTTTAATGCACTTCTAAATTCTGCAAGATAGGAACCCAAGCTCACATTATAATTCATGCGACATCATGTTAGGCAAACTACTTGAAAAAAATACATTTCACTTAGATCATTTGCGTTAATGTCTGTTACTGATTGTAATGAAAATTGGTGGTGATATGAGAAATAACATCGTGATTTCATGTTAGCGTGGCATATGTACATATTAACTTTCTTAAACTGTGAAAAATTGGGGATTATGAAGTGTAACATACACAAGTATAGAAAAGAAACTCTTAGGCCTGTGAAATTTACTCCCTGTTACGGCAGACACATTTTTAAGCTGTCAGAACTATAGCACAAGTGAAAGCTAATTACGTCCTAAAGTTTGTACACTGATTCCTGATACAGAACTCTTTGCAAATATTAGTCTTCTGTCCTTTTCAATTAGATTTTTTATGAAGAAATTCTTATCTGTGGAAATAACAAAGACTTAAAAAGAGCAAAAGCAGTTTTCAGTATTTTTGCATATGTGTTTTTTGCACATGTACCACTGAATACCACTCAAGTGAATGAGACTATCCGGGAATTAAAGAATTGCTATGTGTGAATAAAGGTAGCAGAACGGTCATACAAGTAAAAGGAAGACATCAGATATTAAATTAGCTCATTAAAGAACATATCCAAGTCTTATTGAAAACTGTTTGAGCATTTTGGTTGACTTTATTTGTTCTCATATGGCCAAATCATGTTTGCAGTAAAGGATGCTGAAATAAGAAATACTCAAGTATAGCACTGGAAGAATTCTCTTTTGGGTTTTGTGTCGGTAAGTTCTCCAGTTTTTGAAAATGTGTTTGATATGACAGTGTTTATAAAGTTCTGTAAAAATACATTTTCAAAATAACGTAAACATGTCTTTTATGATAATGCTTAATGCAAAAACAAAACAAAACACATACTGTAGGCATAAAGGAGAAGACTCTTTTTTGCTTATTTCTTTAGAATGTTGATTAGCTGCATAAGGGCTAGAGTTTGCCAACCTCATTATAGCAGCTCTAATCTAAAGCTGAGAAATTAAAGATGACCATAGGCTTCAGTGGGGCTTGAAGTGCAATCAGAATAAAACCTTGCTTGAGAATCAACCCAGAAATACCAATGAAGCTGTGGTTAAGGAGAGGTACTGTTTGATATAATGCAGTTTGGGAGGGTTTATGGCAGTGCCATAACAGCAGAGTTGTTACAAGTACTAGTAAGAAAAGAACTTACATGAAAATGATTGTGACAAAGGGAGTAGGACACCTTGTACTTAAAATAAATAAAAATGAGGTTTTATATATTGGCCCATAAGTAGTACATTATCTCTAAAAATGGATGACAGCAGCCATCTGTCTTTGCTGGACACAAATTCTTATATCTATCAGGAAAAAAAGGGAATTAATCATGGGCTGAGACCATCTTTCATTTGGGCATCCAACAAGATGCTGTCAACATTTTTTTTCAAGTGCCCATATCAGCCTGACAGTTAATATTTCTACAAGATAAATGGAAGTTCTTTGTGGAGGTGGGGATAGGAGGGGGAGAGGGAACAAAAATTTTTATTAAATTGAAAAAAATGTAAATAGAATTTTGTTTTTAATTTAAAATAATATTTAGCTTGGGAAGTGGAGTAATGAAGACTCGTTACACATCTGTGAACCAGACAAGGCAGGGTTGAATGTAGGCCTGTCCCAAGATGAGAAATTCTGCTGTTTTATAGAGTATTCGATTCTCATTGTGAATATCTGGAACTCTGTTAAGGATACTGTACTGTATTAAACATGTAAAAAATAATGTTTGTCTAAGTAGCTTACAAAAATAATAACTCCCTGTATGGGAGACTATCCATATCCGGAAATCTGTTGTAACTAAATACTTGATTTGTTATGATGTTGTAACTTAATAGAAGCTATCAGAGAGGAAGCATGGTGTACAAGGTTTTGTAAGTTTTTTTGTGCTGGTTCTGTATGTTGTGCTATGTGTGTAAGACAAGAATAAACTGCTGCTTTTATTCATCTCATCCCAAAATAACTACCCCACCAATGTATCTTTTCCAGATACTTCTGTTGCTGTTGGTGCTCATGGCCTACTCTTCCATGCTCTTACCAAAAAACATTTTGCCTTAAAAATCTTCTTGTTCTTACAGTGGTGGATTTGACTTGTTTTGCTAAAACATATCATGTGTTCTTTTTTCCTAACTTCTTCCTGCTTTTGCTTTGAACTGTGCTATACATTCAGGCCAAAAACTGAGGTATTGCCCACAAAAGAAAATCTGAGCCCTGCATGGGCCTTGCAGAGACCACTGACGCACAGAATTAAAGAAGGGCTAATTCCTGCATATTACGTGAAAGAAATGAAGAGCAAATCACATATTACTGTAGGAATCCCCATTTGTTTGCTACAAATAAAAATTGGCAGTCACAGTTGTAACACTCATACTTGGTTTGATAGCCATGCCAGGCACCATCTTGGAGATCTTTGGCTGTTTGCAGAATGTGGAGACCCTGAGCTACTGGCATTCATTCTCTGGTGCCAGAACACTGTGAGACTAAGATTCATTACCTGGAGATTCATTACCCTCATCCTTGTCACAGAAATTTATGTGCAAAAACTGTGATGGGATCCCCTGGCCAAACGTCTGACACTGAACACCTTGCACGTATATAGGCTGGTGCATTCCCCTACCAAACTTCCTGTCCCCTCAGCATAGTTATTCAGTGTGAAAGAATGCTCTTCTCCATTCTCTGCAGGCATCTCTTTTTTTCCTTCCCTGTGTTGTACATGGGAAACAATGTTTCTCCGCACAAAGGTGATTTATTTCTGGTCACATTTCAAACCTGCCTCTTCAGTATAGAGATCAAGAGTGCCTTTTTTCTTTTTGGCTATAATGTAGTTCATTCTCAGGGGAAGCCTCAAGGCCACTGTTCCAACTTCTTGTATATCAACTTGCTGCAACAAACAATCCCTGTCAGGCCTCAAGGAAACCCTTGCAGATGCCCTCCTCTGCAGTTGACCTATATCCTGAAATAAAACACCTTCCTCCAGGTTGCTTGCGTTTGTACAGCATCAGGAACAGTAACTTTCCGCGCACACAGCAATAATACATAACCATGGATTACTGTAAACAATACTACTTTTGGTCAAACAAGATTCAAATATATTCCAAGTAAGCTGAAGTCTTATCTTTTTTTCCTCTGCTTTGGAAAATCTCAATGAAGGTGATGAACATGTCATGGTGCTCTTAAAGCTGCCATCACTGGCCCTGGTGCTTATATGGTTTGCTCTGCTCATGACTGAGCAGGGATCTTTATTCAAGAAGTTCTGTTCTTCCAAATTTTTCCCATAGTATCTTCTGTATTCCAGCACTAGGTAGCTGTTGCAACACTGCATTTGTCCTAGAGGCTTTAAGGCAGCTTGGGAATGCTGATTACAGCTCCATTGCAACAGTCTCTTCTGGTTTAGCAGCAAGAAATAAAGGCAAGAGGAGGAGGAGGTGTTAATTTCACAGATAAAAAAAATGTTTCCCAACTTGCAAAGTTTACCCATATTCTGGGATTCTAGGTGAAATCCATGCATTTCAAATTTACCACAGACATTTTTTTTATTCCAAAAATCCATTGTAAACCATGTCCTGTTCAATTCGGTACTTGTTTTTTCTTCAGTTGTGATTTAAAGGAAGAGTTATTACTGCTTAAGAAACTGAGTCACTGGCAACTGAAGTTTGAGTCATAGAATCATAGTTCAGACCTGAAGGCACGTTCAGAGGTAATCTAGTTCAATACCCTGCTCAGAAAAGTTTTACTCAGATCAGATTGCTCAAAGCCATGTTCACATTAGTCTTGAATACCAAGGTTAGGTTCCACAATCTCTCCAGGTAACCAGCTCCTGTAGTTAACCACCCTCATAGAATTTTTGTTATTATTATCTAATTTTAATTTCCCATCCTCCTGTTGGATCTCGGTTAGGAGTTCATCCATCCTGGCCTCTGTCACACTTGTGTGACTCCATGCACATTGTAAGGGATTGATTCTGTGCTCTAAGGAGGCTGTTCTGGAAGATTAGCCACCTTTCTTGGGCCCCTTTCCTTTCCAGGGGAGTTTATGACAGGATACTGCAAAACAGGTCCTGAACAGGTCAAAAATTGCTCCCCTGAAGCTCAGAGATAGAATTTTGTTGTTTACCTTGCTTCTTCCTTTCAGGATCTGAAACTCTTCACTCTCAAAACCATCCTTGACCTTTTACATCATGCAATAGCTCATCCTTGTTGTAATAGGTCCCACAGAGCACCTCTCCCAGTTTGCTCAGTAATCAGCTTTGCCCAGTAATCAGAAATGCCTTTAATACATTCGAGAACTTTCCTGGACTGCTCACGCCCTGCCACATTGTCCTTTTTGCAGATATTAGGGCCATAAGTCAGCCTTGAGCTGTCAAATAGCAGACAAAATCCTGTTCTGACTGTCCTGTTGACAGACAGGCCCCTGCTTGAACTGCCTCGTGGACACCTACAGCCCTTAGGGCTCCTATTTCAGTGGCTGGGCTGCCCTTTGAACTACGACCCCAAATGACCGTAGCCCCTGTTTGAACTGCCCGGCTAACGGCAGAGCCTCAGTTTGAATTACCCTGCCAACGGCCACAACCTTGTTTTTTGAATTGGACCGCTAATGGTCGAGGGCTGATTTGAACCGCCCCACCATGGGCTGCAGCTCTCATTTGAGCTGACCTTGCCCTCTCGCCTTTTTAAACGTCTCTGCTAATGGTCATGGCTGCTGTTTAAATCCCGGGGCTAACAGCTGAGTTCTGCTTTGAACTGCCCTGCTAAGGGTCTGTTGGTAGTGAGTCAGCAGTGCCCACCCTGTGGCCATGTTCTCCTTCCTGCGGCCATGTTCTCCTTCCTGCGCCAGCACTCTGGAGGCGCAACGGGCACCGCAGCAGCTCCCAGGTACTGCAAAATGCATCGAGCGCCTAATCTTCTTTTCCAAAGGAAGGAGAAAAAAAAAAAAAAAAATTCTGCCATTATGAATGATTCCAAGAGTTAGATATTGCTAGGCTGTTATGGAACAGCCTAGGCCTGGATGCAAGAAAACTCATTGTTTTCTTTTGCCCCTAGGAAAGAAGCTTCATTTGTAATACTGAGCTCGTTATTCCTCTTCATGCAGTCTCCTAGGGGTTTTCCTTTTCCTTGGATTGACTGAGCAAGATTTTTTTCTTTCTTGTTTCTGTAAGCAGACAATGTAGCATGAAGTTTGGTGCAAATTAAAATGTGCAGAAACTTTGTTTGAATCCTCAATTATCTGAGGTCCCAACTGAGTAACAGCTAAATGCTGTATTATTGCCAACTACTTCACCTGGGCTGTGGTTTCACCCAGGAGCCAGGTAGTACTTGGATGGGGCAGTTCCGAGTCATAGCATTTTGGATTGTGAGTTAACCAGTGAAAATAAATTAGAATAGAGTGTTTGCAGTATAATTTAATGTTGCAAAAAAACTCTCCCTTTGTGTGAAATATTGCATAATGACAGACTGTGGTTCTAGCAGAAAAATAAGTTTCCAAATCCATCATGAACCCTCAAACCCATGGTACAGAAGGGCAAAATGCCCTAAAGAAGAATGGTAGACCATTTTCTTTTGAAACCACAACAGGCTAGGCATTGTTTTAAAGTAACATTAATGTAGTGACTCTTACAGTTCTTTAGCCACCTAAGGGTGCTGTATGGTGACTGCTAAATTTAATTTAGTTTTTGGGACGATCACAGGGATAGCCATGTAAGATACTTACAGCATCTGTCACAGTAAAACACATGGCTCTGAAAATGCAGCTGGTTTTAAGGAAATAAGTATCTCACAATATTGACCGTAATATTGATTACATCTCAGTAATACCCTCTAAATTAGATTGCCTTTAGGATGGTGTGAATGAAAATTCCTGTTTGGACGCTATTGAATGGACAAGGAAACCTCTGTCTGCATCTTGAGGTGCATAGGTGTATCTACTTATAAAGCAAATAAACACACTACCCGCCATCTTCTTTTCAGTAGCACAGGATAAAGTTCCACAAGATCAATAGCAGCTGCTAACTTTTCTTATGAATTATTTTCACCACTCTCCAGAGTTGTAATACTGCTTCAGGGACTGTTTTCTTCAGGTAAATTCCTTAGAACTGCAGAAGATATGTATGGATAAGAAAGTAGAAGTGAATCACAAATAGTCATATAACAACAGAGAATTATTCCAGGCTAAAAATGAAATGATATTAAGCAACAATGAAATTATAGATAAGTAAATCAATGTGCAAAGAGAGCACATCAGTAACGTGTGATCAGGAGAGGAGAATTGGAGCTGTCAGAAGTCCTCAGAGCAAGCTGATAATAGCTTGCCTTTTATATTTATTGGTTGTTTTCACCCATAATTCATTCGGTGAAAACAATAATACACCCGTATTTTAGCCTGCTCTGATTCACATCAGTTAGCCAGGATTCCTCTACCATTCAAGAAATGTCGCTAAAACTCTGACTGATTTTGGATGTGTTTTGAACATCTGCTACAGAGATTGAATATTGTGTGTCTTCGTATGTGCAAAAGTCACCCCAAGAACAGCCAAGGTTTCACTGTTAGGAAATGATTGGGAAGAGGCTGGTGCTATTGGACCTGGAATGACATGGTGATACCAGGATGCTCTGTCTGTCTCAGATGTTCCCCTATACCCATTTTATTTCCCCTCTCTGGTTCTGCATACCAGAAAAGCAGATTTGACAGTGTCTTAAATCAATGAATTTGTTTTATTGCCTTGCTTTAGGCTTGGCAGTTAAGCACAGAGCTGCTCGGCAGGTACATATGTGCATGCGGCAGCCTGCACATATCTTATTTGCATACCTTATCCTTTTTCCTGTTTCTAAACCTATTTCTCGTTTTTGGTGCCCTGATATCTCTCTCTGATCCAGTCTCCACTCAAATAAGCAACAGACTTCTGCTACTACTACCCATTGACACTAGTTTGTAACATCCATACCTAAATTTGGTGTTTCTGATACTGCTACCTAGGTAACACCAGCCTTAAGATTTTACTCACATCTTTTCTTGGGCACTACTGGCATTGCAAGGCTTGAGTCCCTCAGAGGTTCCCCAGGGCTGCTCTCCAATTGTCTGTGAAGATCAGCCATTCTTGATTGAAATTCATAGTCACTTTTTAAAATCAAGCCACCCCTCACAGCAGTTTCTGTAACTTTTCTCAGTTTCTTACGTTATCTGTCTCATCCTGCAGTTTCTCGCATCACACTGAGTAGCTGTCCTATTAAATGAAGCTCATATGAGGGCCTAGTGATTGGCTTAGTCATTTGGCTGCAACTTGATATGACATGCTATGGCCCTCAGTCCAGATCGTAGGATTTCTGAGGGAACAGCAAGGGCCAGCTGTTCACTAGGACATGGGGAATCAGGAGCTGAGCATGATAGCACAACTGACGGTGTGACTCCTGTCCCGCAGCACCTAGGCAAGGCAAAGCAGGCAAGCACAGGAATGGCAGCTGGGGATGGTCTGGATCATTAAGCAAGTCCTTGGTGATGAAGCAGGTCCAAAATCATGCTAGGAACACAAGTCAGGATCAGGTCCAGTGACAGTAACCAATGTGAGACACAGCCCAGTGACCGTTACGCAACTATGCAGGGATGAAGCAGGTCCAAAGCCAAACTGGGAAGTCAGCTGGCAGATCGGGATTAGGATCAGGTTCAGGAGTGAGAGGCAGTTCAGTGATTGCCAGGCAGGTCTACAGTGATAAGGTCAATTCAAGGTCAAGACAGCAAGTCAGATGAGGGGCTGGATCAGCATGGTCGAAGGCCAGGTATGGGCATCACTGTGGTGGAGCTGCCAACAGGCAAACCCGTAACACAGCTCAAGGAGAAACAAGAGATGCAGGCCTGAGCCCATGGGCTGAGTGTATAGGTGAGAGTTCCACGCTGTTTATAGCCATTAAGGCTTGTTAGTGTCCTCAGGGCTGTACCTTGTCATTTACATAAAGCTACAATCTGCCTTAACACCTCACTTAAGTGCCTAAAATTTAATGATTTTTTTTTTCTTCTAAACTTACTGTCCTTGTCTGGCCCATCCTGAGTACCATTTATTATTACATTCCTAGCTGTGGGATGACTTGGGTCTCTGCTGCCTTACAGCTGATACATGAAATGGATAATGAAAAAAAATATATCACTTACTGTAACGTACAGGCTGAACAACAAATTTCTCCCTTCTCCCTCTCTCCCCAAAGCCAACATTACAAAACTGGAGGTCTGTATACAAATGGTCCTTCAATGCCATGTGGAAATTCCCAGTCCACAAAATTGAAGCTGCTCTGAAATTTCATGTATGAAACTTCATCCATCTCTGATTAAAACTATAAAAATGCAATTAAGTTGAAAGAAACTTTTGCTGAATCTCAGAGGAAGTCATCTTGCAGTAGCCAAATGACTGTCCCCTGAATAATGATACTAGAGTGTCCTCTATGGAGAAGCAGTATTTTGCCTACCAATTTCATTGTAAGTAGAGTATTGTAATTGATATATTTTTTAATATTAACATTCATTCAAGATAGAAGAATCTCATCACTTAATATGCCTTTTTTGCTGGACTTGCCTCTGTCCCAAGAGGATGTGTTCACTTTCCATGGAAACAAGTTTCTCACAGCATTTCTACTAGCATATAGTTCTTATCAAAGTTTTTTGAACCTCTGAAAGCCTTTTTTTTTTTTTTCCTTTGCTGTTCGGAAAATATCAATCTGAGAGTGGGATAGTTTGTAGAAAGAAATCAGTTTTCATAGACTTTTTTTAGATGGAGAATTACTTACAGCTACATCAGAACAGGGAAATCATGTTTCTTGATGTATATTGCATTAATCGAATGGTTAAGGCATTTAAGAGATTAAGCATGTTCAAGCTGTTACTCTGCCTGTTTCAAGTCAACAGCCTACATCTGAGACCACTGGATACCTAGAGATACATTGCCTTCCTGCCTGGGCTTTGTTCAATGCTATGATCTGGACTATATCTTATCTGAAAGTACAGAGTTATACCTAGGCTACCTACATCTCAGAACAGTACTCAAGTAGACAATTTCTTTTTACCCTTGTTCTTTTTTTTTATTTATTTTTTTTAAAGTCACAATAATTAATAAGAATTAGAATAAACATAAATGTCTTGCTGCAGAATAAATGCAATCTAAAAGTGAAGGGCTAAGAAAACCCTTCAGTTCACAAAGAAGTTAAAAAAAATAGGTTCTTTCTTAACTGTTTATTTCATAATGCAGCATAAAATATCAGTGTTTGTTACAACAGTCTTTAGAAACCAGAATAGCAAAAGCAATAATATGTATCTATGTTGTAAAACTGAATGCCTTATCTTTTGAAGTTAGTAGAGGCATAAAGAAGTTGATATAAATATCTAAGTATGAACTGGCAGGAGTTAAGTCTCCTGGCTCAAGAACAGTGTTAACCCCGAATATCCCTAGTATTTAATTCTTGACTATAACTGCTGTTTGCAAAACCTCAGGGCAAAGAAAAAGGTGGCAGTGCTTCTCAAAATGATGATAAACCTCAACGAAAGAACACTTGCAAAACTATATGTAGATGAGGATGACTAAGAATTGCTGTAAAAGTAATCAGATTAGAGCTTGTGTTTGCCCGGTGTGTTTTGCACTGTCAAATGGTAATTTGTAGCATGGAAATATAGAAGAATTATGATGCCCAGAGCTAAGAAATATCTGCAGAATGATTATACTGTCAGCCAACATCAATTATTGCGATTAAAACTTTATATAAAGGTAGCATCTGTCTTAGAATCCTTGCCGATATCTTTGTCATGTACGCATGGCACTAGAAAATATCACTCATCCACAAGCACTTAAGTGAATTTGCCCTTTACCTAGATCTAAAATATATAGCACATATATGAAGCAGACAATGCTTGATATGAGTCCCATCTGAAATATGGTCCATAAAATTGATATGAAGCAAGAACAAAGGCAATGTAACTAAGATATTTACAATAAGTCATTTAGGCTTATAATACCATTTTTCCATTTTTTTCTTGTACTTTTTATTAAAAACGCCAAAACCAGCTTATAGTAAAGAATCCATGAAAGAATTATGATATGGTGTATAGTATTCATGCCATTTTTATTCTGTGCAATAAATTTAAATGAAATATACATTATCTGAATTGGTAACTGCTATCTGAGCTGAAAACAAACATGTTCTCCTATAGTCTTCATTCTTTATTACTTTGTTGTGCTTCATACCCATTATTTTGTCATGTCTTTTCATCAAAAGCACCTAAAAATTATACTTCATACAGCCTCTTTTGGAACTACATTGAACAGCTTTAATTCCTAGTTGCATAAGAACGTAGGAGTTGCTTTAAAATAAGGAAACTTGATGAAAGGTAATTTATTCTAAAGCAGCCATGTAAATGTCAAACTGCAAATGGGGGACCATTCACTTCTGTCTATTGCAGCAAACCCTTTGCAGAGTGATCCAGTATCTTGGCTGCGTTGGTACCATGATCCTGCCTGAATTCATATCACTCATACTGAGTCAGACCACACATTCAACTACTTTAATAAATTACCAAAGAAGTGGGTGCTTAAGGAAAGAAAATATGAGAAGGGGTTGTTGAGGGCAAACACTTTCACCAGTACAGAAACACAGATGCTAATGATGAGGTAGATGTACTTTGTGCTGTCGGTTCTTTCTCCTTCAAGAAAATTTGTAACAATTGGTTTTCACTCAGGTATCAAAAAATTGCATGATTTCAATAATAAGAGCTTAATGGAACAAAACAGCCTGCCATTGTGATGAAGATTAGGTACCTTTTCTGATAACTGGGACAATGCAGTAGTATCAAGTAACCAGGAACATACCCAGCAGACATGATAGAAAAGGTCCCGTGATGTTGCCTCTGTATCTTCTACATATCATTGGAAGAAAAACGGAGAAGCCATGGAGGTCTTCTGTGATGAGAGATTTGCCATCAAACTGATGAGTGAGGTCAGGGAAGGGAAGAGATTTTTACTTAGTACTGTGTTGTGAGCAAGAAAGGAGGAGGGCCCTACCACATGGGCTTTACTTGAAAAGCTGAACCACCCAAGGTATCCAAATGGCTACATTTAGAGCTAGCCAAAACAAGTAGTAATGAAATTATGTCAAGAAAAAAAAAAGAAAAAATTTGGAGAAGGATAATTACTAGTTGTTGATAATGTTGAAGCTGCTTGCTTTGTCAAGGTCAGCACCATTTGTTTGAGAAAGTCTTAATGTTTGACTCCAGCTTCATTGTTTTAGTTCATTTAGTAAGTTTTAATAACATTTTTGATATTAAATTTGTATTTCACATTAAATGGGGGATATACTTTATATCACTTTCTTATATAAACAAGTTATTTCAATGATTGTGAATAAAATAACTTTCGCTTTGTCTCAATAATGGAGCAGAGGCAAAGAAGACTTTGGAATTTAGTTAGTGTTCCATTTTTAAAGAGTAACAGTTTTGGGATATTATTCTTGTAATAATTCTTGTATTCTTGTATTCTTGTATTCTTGTATTCTTACAATAATTTTCTGACCAGTTTTGTTGCTAGGAATTGTGTTCTCCAAGATGTGTGAGACAGACCAATCCTACCTTATACCGAATTTATATTCCCTTTTATTCTTCCGTTGGCTATGAGTGAGCCTGAAGGAATGTTCTAGCTTCCTGAACTTTCGTGAGAATGTTTCTCCATACTAATGCACCGTGCTCTAGAGAGGGAGAGAACACTATCCAAATTATGCTGTCTTATCCACTTTTTTGTAGGTAATAATTACAGGTAAAGAGAATTTGGGGGATAAGGGCAAGTTTTTAAGGGGATTACAAACCCATTCATCTGAGGAATACTCTTTGATGGTTGTGTTATGCCTGAGGGCAACACAGAGAACTCTTGCAGAGTACAGGACTGAAACTGTATTTTGTGTCTCTGACATGGTTAAGAATCCTAATTTTTCTCATATTCCCTCTATGGAGAAAAGTAATAGAGACATAAGATATTCTGCATAATTTTCAGGGATTCCCAAATATGGGCCCCTGACTCTTCCCAGCCTGATGTCTTGACAAAGAAATGCCATTGTTGTCTCTGTGTCCTGCCCTGCAGCAGAGATGAGGATGGGGCTCAGCACATCAAGACATGCAATATAGGACTTTATATGATATTGCCCAGCAGCTTGTTTCTATCTAATAAAGCAGTGAGATGCTTTTGTAGACTTGTGAAGAACTGAAAAGCTTGAGGCTTGTGAGATTTGTAGCCTTGCATCATAAAATAGATGAATAGAAGTCAACCGAGCTGTACCAGGTGGATATCTGAAGGAAAAAAAAAAAAATGTGGTGGTATTCTTGGATTGTCAGGAGTGCTCTACACTTAGATCCAAAATGAAAGGCCATTGTTTGGCTATTTATTTTGGGGCTACCACAGTATACTGTATGCCATAACCACACCACCAGAAAGAAACATTTCTTAGAGGGTAATGCTGTATTTACGAGAGAATACTAGATTCCAGAATTTCTGTGTTGATGTTTCTGGTGTTGACACAATATCCAAAACTTTGTTACTGATTCAGTGTAATACAAGAAGTAAAATCAGGCATTCTTTGTTGCCATGCTTATAGATTTCATAATGTGAGCTAAATAGAAAGAAAGAATTGCACTGTAGAGGAAAATAAGCAACATAATGGGTTGTCTTGGTCTCTCCGTCTGTCACAGTTTAAAACTTTATTAGCCCTGATACAACGAAAGGCAACCTCATTCACATTCAGCACAGATGTACAGACTCTGCTTTGCCTTAAAATCATCAGAACAGATCCTTAGAAAGAATAACACATTAGGCAATTGTTAGCCTAATTGTTTGAAATTAGAGACAAAAGCTGTAGGAAACCTCTTTTTTGAGTGGTGAAAGGTAAAACATGCATGATCCTGCTATATTTACTATGCCCTTTCCCATATCTCATTATTACTTAAACACTAATACAATATAAAAATGGACTTAAAAACTTCTCAACTTCCTCTACTGGCTCTTTGCCTTGAATTTATAAGAGTCTCTGTATGTTTGAAGTGTTCCTAGTAATCACATGAGACTAACCAATGCCAATTTGGAAATGAAGTTCTCTTTACAGGCTAATTCATTCTCTACCCCCTGCTTAGAGGGAAATCTATAACCTAGCCACAAACATCAGATAGAATAGTTTAGACTAGGTATCAAAATAAGGCATCAGAAGAATAAAACAAAATCTGGTTCACTTTTATATCTTAGGAGAATTGTCTTGCTCATTTTCTGGATACATACTCTACTAAAATATTTATATAATACTCTAATTAAATATAAAACAACATTTTTCTTGCTTTCCAAAAACTATTGATAATATTTTAAATAGTTTCATTTTCTAGAACTATGTAATTGAAAGGTCATTAGGGACAGCATTAAAAAAGACACTTGGAATCATGGTTGACTATATTGTGAGTTACATTGTTTTGAGGGGATAATGAGGGAATGAGAGAATAAACTAGAAAAGCAGCTCCATTTAGCTTGATGTTCTGACAAAAGGGATGACCAAAAAGATAAGAAAATTTGAAACAAATGTTATCACAGCTACATGAATCCTTTCATAAGGAAATAAACCATGTAATTGTTAATTCAATAGAAAGATAGAAATGCTACCAGTGATTTTTTTCCAAAAAAAATAAAATAAGGAATATTGTAGAAGAATGGTAGAATTGTGAGAAGTTACATCTTAAAATGCATTGAGTCTGTTTTTTATGATAAGCAAAGTAAAGGCAACAGACTGAAAAAATAAGAGAAGCCATATAGTGTATGGTTGTGTGTGATGGGAGATGGTATTCAGTGACCCTGTAAGAGCCTTTCAGCCTTAAGTTCCAAAAAAGATCAAAGGAGATGTAATTAAATATAATTTGGCTGGAGAAACTGCTCTCTAAAACGACATAGAGAAGTCATTAATGCTTGAAATTTCTGTTAATGCTACAAATGCATTGGCAGTAAAAGATGTGTCAGTAATCAAATCATGAAATTTGAATTCGCTGAGCTTATACAAATCCATTAAAAACAGTGGGTTTGTATTGGCTGTATGGCAGTAGCAATATGTTACGCAAAAAACCTACTACAGAAGATGACAGCCAGGAAAATTATGCAACTAAATAGGGAATCTAAGTCTTGACTTTGCATACAGGCATAACTTTTATTAAAAAATCTATGCTTACATCATTCTGTTTCAAGTAATCATCAGACTGTAAGGAAAGATATAAACATGAGGGAAATCTGAGGGAGAAGGAAAAAGTTTTTCTTTCTAGGGAGAAACAAAAATGGTACAAATAAAAGGATGACTTTTAGAGGGGAATCTGAAAGTCTGTACAATCTGATTGTTAGATTCCTTACTGAAACATCAGAAGCTAATACCTAAATACTCAGAGAGGTGTTGGTGCAATGAGCTGATTTATTCTGCCATGCCGATACTAAGAGTCATCTATTGAAAAAAAAAAAAAAAAAAAAAAAAAAAGTTGTCTGCGTATAAAAGGAAAATAGTTGGAAAAGTTCTCGTCTTTCAAAAACTCATGACTTGCAGAAAAAAAACATGTACATAACTCTGTGCATAGATTCTAATTTTCTAGTGATCACACATCCCATTATCTTATAATTTGGGGTTAAAAAAACAATGAAAACAAGGCGCAGTTCTGGGTAGCTAACTGAAACAAATAGAATCTTTTTACATCTTTTTAAGGTTAGAAATGATTTGCAAGTTTGAAAAGAGTATAAAAGGTATACATTTAATTAATAAGATTAACATTTTTAATTTTAACCCACACAGAGCCAAAATATTCTGTGCAACAGCCCCAGAAATCATTGGAACTGTAAAGAGCAGCTATGTTAGTGCTAAGCTAAACTAAGCCATATAAAGGCTTAAATTGTGCTTGGCATTAAACTAGCACATTATGGCTAATGTGTTTGGCCTAATGCCATCCTCTCTACTTGTATAGATTAACAAATGCAAAAGGCTTTCAGTCGAGGTTTTTTGAATTGTTTTAATGTTTCTGAATAAAGAACTTTGTTGAAAACAACAGTCCTAGATCACTGAAGGGGAAAAAGGGAGTAAGCAAATGTGTCCCTTGTAGTTAAATGCTGTACTGTTACCATATGAGTTCTGAACAGTTCCACTGTAACCTTCTGAATAAGTAAACTACTACAAATCCTGCGATGGGACTGAGACACTCTATCTTTGCTGCTGTTCTCACCTGGCTTGCTTATTGACTCCACAAAGACATTGGTAAAGCGATGCAGAATTTTTCAGTGCATTGGCTCAGATATTGCCTAGGTAATATAATGTTATTTACCTGCTTCACAAAATCTGCCCAGCTGCATTAAATTTTGTGAAAGTGCCTCATACTGTGAGCTAAATTGTGTGGTATCAATACGCCTTTGCAGGAAATAGTGGCTCACAGCTTCCAGCAGTTTCCTTGTCGGATCCTTGTCTTCTCTATAAAAATAATCAATAGACCAAGTTCTTTCAATTCTCAGTTCTCTTTAGTTCTCATCTAAGTGCAGTCTGGTTATTATGGTTGTGGACCATAAAGGAAAGTTGAATCTTCGCTGAGTAGTTCTCTTAAAGAAACTCTCACTGCAGCCTAGTATACCTCATCGCAATAATCAATCTTGTTTACCAGAAAGACACTTAGTACCCAAAAAGCAACTACAGAATTCTTACATTTTCTCTACAAGGAAGTAGATCATACTCTTTTTTTTCCTCCCTCTGTCTCACATCAGCTACAAGAGGAACCCATGCAGAGAAAATGCCTCCATTTACCTGCTATGCACAAAAATAAAAGATCAGCATTAACTATTTTAAACTTTTCTGCCTCCTCTGTATTCCCTATCATGCTAAAAAACCCAGTTCACCAAACTCAAGTCTTTTTCTAGTGGGCAAGAATTTATGTTGAAACTTAACTTTTCTCACTTAATGCCTTTTTTTGCTGCCTTTTTTTTTTTTTCCTTTTCCTTTCTCTTAAAGGACAGGAAAAGCTTCCTAAATAGAGCAAAAGTAATGATATGTATGCCATAACAAGTCTAATGGTTTGGAAATTATCTGAGTTATTTATGAAATCTAATGTTCCCTGCAGAATAATTAGTAGTGTAGCAAACCTAATTGTTTTGTTTCATGCAGCTTTTCAGTGTGTTCTGAAACACATTCTTTCAAGAGTGATCAAGTCCAGATATTTCCTTTTATGTTTTTATTATTGAATCCAAAAAAGAGGTTAAAAAAAAAAAAAGGAATATCTTACAGTCTTTAAAGGATCTTACTGTCTAAACACTGTATAAAATTCATTAGGAGAACTAGAGACTGTCCTAAAAAGCCTCTTGCTAAGAAGCAAATAATAAAATCCACAAAGAAATGACTAGAGGTCATAATATATAGATTTTGACAGAAAATCCAATGCCAACTTTGCCAGTTTAGTGGTTTTCAGTATGTACCTGATAGATCTCAGGAACAATGGACAGTGTCAAAGACAGGTAAGTATAGCAAGTCTGTTTCCTAAAATCTTAAATTTGCTCCACATCATTTGTGTCTCTTGGAATTGAACTTCAGGTCAAGAAAGGGTGAATACTTTGACTGTAGCTTTTCATCTTAAGGTCTTAACAGAGGCATCAGCTGATTTGAGCTAAACCCAAAATTATTCTTATGTGAGATGTTCTTTAAGTACTGTTTTTTTTTTCAATACTTAGGATAGGATTCCTCACTGAAATTCCGTTTAGATAGATACTTTCATGTGTTCTGAGTTTCTAAGCTTCTGTGAGATTTATTCAGTGTGGTTGGTTGAATCTGCAGAATTAAGGCCTTCAAAATGTAGATGTTGCTTCAAAATGTGCTGAATAACTCTGAAGGAATTTGGAGCTGACAGTACGTGAGATCTTATGAAAAACTGTCATGTTAATAACTGCAGTTAATTCTTTTAAAGGAAGAAATACAAGTCATTTTATTTATTTATTTTTTTCTGCTTAGAGATTATAGCCGGAGAGCAAGCAACAGATACAGTTATAGTCTATGAACATTTCCATTACAACTTTGTCCACGCGGTTCCTCATAAGCTTTTTGAAACTTGCAGTCTTCAGGCTACAATTTCATGGTGTTGATATGGACCTTGATGCTGCTTCTTAAAGCTAAACATAGAAAAGTCTTTTCTAATTTTCTAAGCTAAGACATTAAACAAAGCAGTAGCATACTGGGAACACATTCCTAGCAAGGAAAAGAGTTGCTCAGTGCTCCTGTATCTTTGGTACCAATGTTCATAACATGGAAATGGCAATACACGGAGCTGTTGCAGCATTTGTCAGTGTGGATATGGGGACAAAAGTGACCCTATGGATAGAGCACTTACAAACATATCGTGCTTCCCTCATAGCTTATTTCCAAATCTGATATTAAGAATCTGAAACTACATAATCAAATTAGGAGATACATTGTGCTATCAGGAACTAAGCTGGTTACCCTTTGTACTATTTGTACTTTGGATTTTTATCCAGCTTGTTCTGCAAGGAGGTAAAAGTAGAAAGAGGAGTGGAGAAGGGGATGTAGAAGGAATTGAGCTGGGGATACTTAGTAAAGCAGGAACTATGGTAGATCCTTGTGGGTGACTTTGACCCGATTATTACTTACCAGTCATGGGGTCCAGACTTCTGGACAAGCTATTGAGATATCTTCCATCTTAGATAAACTTCAGTGGTTCTCACAAAGTCAGTTGAACTCTTTACAAAAAGATCCATCTCTCTTCATCTTCCTTTGGAATTTGAAGACAGTGTTCCCTCTCAAAGGAGATTAATGTCTCAGAAGTTTTAAATAGATAATTGCAACTGAAATGATGGAAGTAGTATAAACCCATGGCCCCAAACTTTATTTTAGCCTCCACAGAATTTAGTGTAACCTTCATATCTTCCTAGATTCTTTTTTGTAGTGTGTGTATATATCTAAAATTGACTATGTTGGGTCCTTACATCTTTAAAGAAACACATTGGTACCTTCCTACAGAATGGAGACACTAATTTTATAAAAGCACTTTCCCCCATCCAATACGGGGATTTATAAATTGGGTTCATAAACTGAAAGACATAGTTTTTGATGAGCATTTTAGTACAAGAATGTTTACAAAACTAATCAAGTACAGGAAGGACAATCGAAGACAGGAATATATAAAAACAAGTTTCAAGACCTAAATGTTTTCTTGTCAAATGAACTAGATGGAAGGACACTGAAGGCTTTCAATTGAAATAATGAAGCAGTAGATCTGTTCCTCTCACTCCAAGGATCTGATCCTACAAAAAAAATTTGTTTTACAAAATCCCTATAAGGGTAGGAAATTAAGTATAAACTTCGTCTATCCTTTACATGTAACAGCATTTAGAACTTGGAAAAATTCTTTTTATGTCAAGCTTAGCTCCTACTTTCTTTCTGTAGAAAACTAGCTCAGCAGGCTCACAGCCAAAAAAATGCCATGATCTAAAGTCAGAAATGGATCTGTGATTCCTCTCTAATGGTAGGATTTAAGAGTGTGAACTACCTAATGGCAGCTGCAGTATGAGAATAATCAGCCTTCAATCAGGGGAAATGATCTCACACCAGGCTGCTGTTGTTCAATAGCAAATGTTTAGAATAAAATGTTATTGGTGCAGAAAGAAAAAAAAAAAAAAGCTTGTCAGAAACCTCATAGCAAGTTTGATTAATATTACACTATTACAAACATACTCTAGAGACAGAGAATAATATTTGGGATTCTTTTTATCCAAGACTAGAGCGTGTTGCTATGCCTATTTTCTTTTCTATAAGTGCTCAGTAATAGGAAATGATTTTTTTTTAATGAAAATACAGATTTGAAACGCTGACCTGAAACTTCAACTTTGCCTTTAAAATAAACTGTTTCACCAACGACTAGCAAGCTCTCCTTGTTTCCTTGAAATTCACAAAGAATTTTTTCACTGAGTTGTAAATGTCAAAAAAATTTCAACAAAGTGTTTTAAATGCCTCTATCTACCAAGGGCTTCAGCAGAGGCTGTAATTATAAGCACAACGAAAGTACTGATGATGCAGAATTGGACATGTACAGGTTGTTTTTTTTTTTTTTTTTTTTGAGTAAGATTCCAGGACAGTAATCCTAAACTAAAATAATGAATAGCTGAAAAATACAGAACAGAGCACAAAATAAGTTAGGTATTGAGACACAGTTCTCCATATTTGCAACACATTTTTTTGATGAATATTTCTTACAACTAGAAAGGATGAAAGACCTGATTTGAAAGAGATAATGAAATGGTTATGTTCAGGTTATAGATTATTTTTTTTCATTGCTTGTTTACCCAAGTAGCAAGAATGTGTAGGAATCACCTGATTACATTCCACAGTATCACAATTACCTTGCCACAATATGAAATAGTAGTAACAATAATGGTAAAATAATGGTAAAAATAAGTTTGTGTCCCCTTCTCTTCTTTTTTAGCAAGCTACAGGTCTATACTTATGGTTCCAGAACATAGGGAGGCCTCTTTTCTGTACACTGGAGAGATCTACCATGTGTAGTATTTACTAAGGTGCCTATTAGAAGAACATAACAGTCTTCATTAAAATGTCTGGCCTGGAAAACCCCACCAAACTCCTTTGTAGAGTGGAGACTAGATGTCACAATTTTTTTCTAGAACACGCACTGTATTTTTGACTTGTTTAAATATTACTGGTCTAAAGGCATGGTGCTTTTAATTCATTTAAAAAAAATGGGGAAAACAAAGGCTACACAATGAAGCATTTAAAATAAAGTGTAAATATGATGAGATAATCTGTTCTCATTAACTTTGTCTTGCATCAGCAAAAAAAATATGCTATGAGATATTCCATAGAAACTGCTACAATTTTACTTTGACTCCAGACAAGAACTATGGTTATTCTTAATCCCAGTGACAACTTTTGAAGTAAGGTGTTTACTCAGTAGTCCTACTGTGGCTTTGAAAATAAACCAAAGCAGAGCTGGGTTCCCTCAGAACATCAGAAAAGTTCCTTCCATAAATACTACCCAAACGTGACTTAAGACAAGAGCACAATTGCTCTCACTGTATCTCCATTATGTTAAAACCATTTACTTTTCCTTTATTTTCACTTTGCTTTTCTGAAACTACAGCACTTGTGTTCGAGTTGAGGGTGTTTGAATGCCACTCAGGAAAGACATGTCCCTGAGCATGTTGTAGCAAAACACATTAGTGCATCATTCTGTTCCTTATTTCAGATGATGAGTTGCCTGAAGGAGGATAAATGGCTCATAAAGTTCTCAATGGCCTAAAAGCAGAGACCATCTGTTGAAGTCATCAGTGAGTTGGTGGCTGAGCTTAGCAGCTGGGAAGACTTCAACTTATCAGTTCTTCTTTAATCAGGTAGGCAAGTCTGAAGTCAGTGGGAGTCATTATAATAGATTCTCAAAGAGCTTAGAACTTTCCTATTTTGAAATGACATCCATATTTTAAGTCATTTCCACGTAGTGTTTTAGTTGTTCAGGTACCTGCTACTCTTAGGATAAAACTGCTCCACAGCTGTTTGTGTTGCTCAGAGAGATCTGTCAGAATAATAGAAAGTGATAAGAAATCTGCTGCAGCCTTAGTTCTGAGACTGCTGGTAAATTTGAGTATTCAGATTCAGATACGTGCTTCTGATTAATTATTGCTTGTGATCTTCCTCATGCTTCAGAAGAGATAAAATGAAAAGCTAGAGACTAAGGAAAAGGGCTGTGTTGTTGGAAGAGGAAAATGTGATTTTCATGGCCCCAAACAAGATCAGGTGTTCAGATTTCCGTTTGTGCCATAAAAAATATTATAAGTTAAGAGCAGACTTATGACTTTTAAATTGAGTTTCATACCTGAAATTATATCTTTTCTATATACTGTAGCTCTACTATAGTTTTTTAGATGATTGACAGGAAAGTTCTGTGGATCAGGTGGCCCAGTAATGAATGGTTGAGTGGGCTGTTTCAGCTATTCACTGAATTAAAAATGGTGATAGGAATATGTCTTAAATCTACACATTCTCTGAAAGACAAATGAGTAACTCTGAAATATACCGGCATATATTCTAAAGGTAGAACCTGCCTCAGGATGCAGGAACCTGATCCATTACTTTTGAAAACTTACTCTAGAGAAGTGAGGTAATAAGAGGGAGGCTCTACATTCCTGCAAAAGATTAAAACTTCTGTTTTTGCTAGCTTTAGAGAGTAAATTATTCATTTAAGTTGATAAAAATCTCCTTTGCTTGACAGTGCATCAACATTAAACTCTTATCTTCCAAAGTTCAGTGTTACCTAAAAGTATAAACAATTGTTGAAGAGTATATTTGCTCCATGTGCTTGCCACAAATTTTTATGACTTGCTAAAATATATGGCAAATCAGCTAAAGTTTTAACTTTACCTTTGTATTATGTATTTCTCCTTTGCATGACAACCATATTTCACAAAGCCTTATCAAAGCATGTTACTGAAGTTTCAAAGGAATCCTTAAGATGCAAAACTACAATATCCTACTCTGTTAACATCTCTGAAACGTTTTAATAAAATCTTAGAACACAAAGTGCTTCTGAAAATTGAAATCAGCTTGATTTAAATGGGAAATGTCAAATCTGATATGCTAAGAAAGGTGAAATCCTTAGAAATGTTCACTTGCAACTAAAGAACAAAAACAAGTCAACAGCAAATTTACTTGCATTCCAAGACATTATTAAGAAACTGTTATTTTCATGTATGTTCATTGTGCTGTGTGCTGCTTATGTAGACTATAGTTCTCATCTGGCACCCTATTGAATGTCCACCAAAATCAAAGAGGAATTATCTGCTAAATAGGAAGGTTTTTCAAGTGAAGTTTGCATTTGCGTTATCTGCTTACTCTGCTTTGGTTTAGCCTTGTAAGAATCATAATACAGAGAAACAGGTAGGTGTATATAGGTCCCTTTTTTGTGCAATCTTGTGCTTTTTTTTTTAAGTAATCTCAATTTTAAGCAGTTTGAAATCACAATTTCAAAATCTAGCAGGCAAGCTTGTGTTAAGGACATATCATACTCTAGCCTGGGAGCAATAATAGGGAAGCAGAAAGAAATCTGGGATATCTGTAGGTTTTTTTGATGATGGAACACACCCTGTCATTGGTATAGGGAAGTGCTCCACAGCATAGAGGCTGTATTAAAATACAGGTCATTTCACAGTGTACTTCTGTAACATACCAGCTCATACATACTTATTCCTGAGCCAATGCAAGATGCCAATGTCTAAGGCATTTTTCCTCAGAGATATGTTACTCTGCTGTAACCAACACAGTCAGAGCTCCTCAGTAGTATTTTGTTTATCTAACATATCCATCAGTTCTCTACACCCACTGATTGCCAACTTCTGGGCCAAGATGTCCCTGATGATCAGCAGGGACTGCAACACTGCAGGTCTATGCAATGATTGTATTTGTATTATAACTTTAGTGGGATAAAGAGAGGAATTATTTAAAGAATCCTGTTCAATACCCTTGTGTGGCTTGAAGTGTTCTTGACATCAATATTCCTTTGCGCTTCTCCCTATTCAGGACTCTCTGTGCTCTGTCAACCCAAGTCACCCTTATCTTCAACAACACACAATTCCTTCCCCCCAGGATCGATTTCCTGTTCTGACTGCAATAATCTCCACTTTCTTTTCCCCCTTTTCAACTATAGAGGAATTCTCAAGAATTGCTCTCTATAATTTTCCTGTCAAGCGGAGCAGAAAGTCAGGGTCTTCTCGCAGTCAGTCAATGCTGTGTGCTCCTACTCCCTACTGAATGGCTGATCAACTAGAAGCCCTAATATATGTGATCCTTGGCTGATAAATGTTTCACTGAGCTGGAGAAGTAAGGGTAGAACTGGGGAAGTAAGAGTAGAAGTGGAATCTGCCCATTAGGGAGATATTTTATCTGGCTGGATGAAATTTTATTAGGTTGGATATTTTATCTGGTAGATGAAGTCAGGCTACACTGGTAAATTGACCTGTTTAAGTGACTTCCATACAGATAGCATTGAATCACCCCAGAGCGATGTGGGTTGCCTAGAAGTCTACTTAGCTTGAGAGACCTAAGAGAGACCTAAGTATGATGACCTAAGGAAGGAAAATTGTGAACTTGGTCCATAGTGCTTCAGAAATCTCAAGGATGACTTGAACAGTAACTTGTTACTTGTTATTTCTAATTTAGAGACTGTTCTAAAGTTGAGAAAATGCTGTAAATCTTTCCAAGGACATCATGTGCCTGAGGCAAGGCTCTTCAAGGCTGATCAAGGTTTGGCAAAACAGTGTCACCAGGAACTTAACTTTTTGTTATTAGGTCTAGATTGAGGTACTGCATCAGTGCTGAGGGATTGGGGAGGGAGCAGGAGCAGGTGAGAAGAAAAGGAGCTTTTTGAAGACATGTTTTGTGAGTAGGAAACTCTGGCTGCATATGGGGGGAAGAAAAGGGAGGAAGTGACCACATAAGAAGGCAGTTAGAGTTGCCTGGGTATGAGCTAGAGCATGAAGCTTTTAATTAACTCTCTTAAAGGTAATGTAAGGAAGAAGAAATAAATAACACTACCAATTGCTCAGCTTAGGGGACAGCCTAGGAGCTAAAGATGTTCTAACACACAGATAATACTTCAAAAAATTATTTGCTGTGACTCTTTTTTTCTCCAGAGTTCCACAGTTGCCTGTTGGTTTAGGTGAATAAGCTGGATGTGTTTAATATGATTTGGGTCCATTCCAAGTGATTAAGCTCTGTACCTGGTTGAGATGAGTAATACTCTGCTGCTGCAATTTTGAAGAGCCTTCTCTATGTTAAAAAAGGAAAAAAAAATCAATATTATTACATGAATTGGAAAAGGCATTGTTTTTTCTTTATTGTAGAAGAGGATGCCAGTGTAATTTCATAAAGTGGAACCATATCTTGTGTTACCAAGCTGGACGATTGCTTGTTTTTAATAGACTTTTTTCTTTTCCTAACAACTAAGAAACACAGTATTATCAGGCTAAGTGAAGTAGCATATACTCAATAAGCATTAATCACTTTTTGCCATATAGAAATATGTTTTCTGAAATCTTTCTGCCTCTTATGGCCACTTATACCTACATGGCACATACAAGCCTTGGGGGCACAAACTGGAAAGAATGAGGATGTTTTAAGTATTCCACTTTAAAATCAGGCTTTTGGGTTTATTGGATTCTGATGCATGTTAATATAAAATTGGAGTAAGTCTAAAATAAATCTGTTGCAAAATAAGAGCAGATTTTTATCTTTTTACAGTTCTGTGGTTTTTTTTTTCCCCCAGGCTGTATGTCTTTCTTCTTCCTTGATGTTCTTCTCTTTCTTTCCTTCTTACCTTCAGCATCATTTTCTCTTGAAGTCTAGGCACTTAAGAAAATACTAGCTTGCTGCATTATACTCCAGGATGTGATGACAACAAATGCCGTCTCTGCATTTTCTTTCATAACACCACTTTAAAATATCTCCAAAAATAATAATAGCAGCAGCTGTGTTTTCCTATAATGCACTAGACTGGAATTGTGTTAGTTGTATTTTGAAATTTAAGGCTTTATCATTCCTAGATAAATTGAATCTTACCCAGTATAATGAACATAAGTATTTACAAGTGGAGGTGTTGTTAATATCAAAGATTCAGGTTGCCCTTGCAGATAAATGCTGTCATGCCAGGAACTGTTTGTTGCTTTTGATGAATTCTATGTAGGTTATATGTAAGAAAAACTTCTCAATTGTCCGGTAGAATATGGACCAGGAATCACTAACATTATGGGAGGGCTGTGGTGGGCTGTTGCATTTTACATTGTATTCCTGTCAGGCAAGAGACAAGATACTTCAGGTAGCTAAAGATGCTTCCCATTAATGATTTTCTGTGAAGCTCAATACCTAGATTTTTGGAGAAGAGTTTTAAGCATTGTAATCTATGCTGATTGGACTGTGCAACTTGGTTTCTCTTTTGAAATAAATTAGCTTTTAGTAGATGTTCATCCTTTGCTCAGCAGATTTGCTACATTTTGTTTTCTTTCTGCCTCTGTTGAAAGAAATATTGTGATTTTAATCTCCAGAATATGACAAGCTCAACTTCAGTCATGCAGTGTCAGAGACTGGGATTGGACCTATCATTTTTGTTCCCTTTATTCAGTGGAGAAAAATGAATACTACTACCAAATGTTCTCAGCTTTCAGCTATAATTTAATGTCTTAAGAGAGAAGATTTCTTACTGGGATAATTGAAAAAATAAACAAGTACAGGGCCCATACAAAATAAACAAATAATAATAAAAAAACGCTTTCTATCTCTTTACAAACAGTTGCATGCCATTAATGTGAAAGTATTATTTACTGTATCATCCCACTCAATTCTGGGTGATCTGGGACACGTTCGGGGAAATGATAGTTCAGGTAGGAACTGCAGAAGGGGAAAGGTGCAGAAAAACATTTCCTAAACCAAAAGAAAGAAGCTGTAATTCTGAGATCAGAAAGCACTTACGAGTCTTACTTTACAGATGATATATTTTGGACATGTCACATCGTGTTGTGTCAAACATGTTTCTCTGTGAGAGAAGTGGTGATGTGACTAATGCCAAAAGATGTGTAACATCATAACATGGTGTGTCAGAAGAAACACTTCCAAAATATCTCCCAAAATGATAGTTCTCTAACACATCCCTTTCCTTAGAACAGTTTAGTGTGAGGGTCTCTCTTCTCAGCAGTTTTATGTTTGGCATTTGTTATGGATAAATACCACGTAATTATGTGTATATTATCACATGTGATAATAGTTCATCCTGTCATGAATATATGGTATAGTTTTTGTTTTCACTTCTGGATTTCAGTGCAATAGTGTCATGGACAGGATTCATATCTGTATCTTCTGCCAATGAATAACAGCTTCAGGGTAGGAAAGAAGCCATAAACAGGGAAGCATTCAGAGTGTAGAGAGCCAAGAAGTTGAGCTTTATTCATCTTACCAATAAAGTCAGCATTTCTAAAATGCTTCTGTGGACACGGAATTTAAATATAACTATAGAACACACCCATATTAAAGGATTTGAATTTCTGTTCTGATAAGTCACTCGTGCAGTTTAAATGATAGCAAAGGGCAGGATAATGAACTAGATATATTAATCGTTATGGAAAGTGTTGAATCTGACTTGAACCACAACACAGACCAAAATGAGTACTGAGGAAAAAAAAAATAAAGATCTTATGAATTTTATAGCTGTTGCTTGAAATTTGGCAGCAGAAAATAAGCAGATTTGAGTCAGCCAAGATGTAGATGCAGCAGTATTTGAAACAGGAATGGTTTTTTTGGAAGTTTATAAAACTCATGATAGCCATATACATAAAACTTAACATACACAAGAGGATTCATAGACATTTTAAACTTCAGTCGAGAAGCACCCTAATTGCTCCTTGAATGGTTTTGTGTGAGATAAAAGACGGGACTTAATAGGCTATTGGAAAAAAATATGGGAATTGTGTGATGACAGTGATAGCAGAGAAAAGATTGAAGACCGAAGATACTGGATACGCAAACAACCAGGTTACAACCCCACTTGCCCAAATTCTTGCCTTTTCTCACTGGTACAAGTCCAGTGGAGCTAGATCTGTTCTGCTACCCATAAATAGCAAAGAACTCATCACAGATATGATAGCGGTAACTCTGCAGTGACCAAGGCAGAGAAGAGTTTAAAAACTTGAGGGAAATGAGAAAGATGGAATTTGAGAGTGAGAAAGTGAGAAAGTTTGAAAATGAGAATTAAGGAACAAAGGACCCAGAAATTCAAGGTAGTAGACTTAAGCTTCTTAAGTAAACTAATAGACAGAATTCTTAGGGAACCTGGAACAGAAGAATCCAGAAATGTCAACCAATTATCAAGGGCAATCATAACAAGGGCAATCATTTCAAACCCCAAGAACTACCCAAAAGGTAAAAACTACCCATTACCAGGTAAATAGGCTGCTACAAAGTCAGCTTGTTCAGAAGGAATTCTGGACTGAACTCAAAACAAAAACAAACAAAAAAAGGATCAAGGAATCAGAAGCAGACAGGGACAACTGAAGGAGAATGTGTAAGCATTGTCCAAACATGCAGGGATGGATTTAAGGAAAAAAAAGCTTGGCAGGATTTGAAATGGAAGAAGTAAATAAAGAGTTTTTTTATTATTAAAAGAAAAAGGCTTCTTCATGTTTGTATGTATGTGCAGCAAAGAAGAGGACCACGAGTTCAGTACTGAATGGGGCAAAGGACATTGCTAAGGTCCTCAGTGTCATCTTTGTCTCAGTCTTGTTAGTGTGGTCTGCTTGTAGTCTTCCCCGGTCTCTTTGTATAGCTGCAAAATTTGGGAGAGAGATACTCCCTACTGTACAGGAGGATCAAGATGATTTGGTTAATCTGGTCAAATGTAAGTTCTTAAGACCAGATAGGATAGGTTGAAGGAAGTGCCTTGTGTCAATACCAGACTGTTCTGTGTCATTCAGAAGAATCAAAGTAACTGAGGGAAAGAAGAAAGAAAGATAAGACACAGCTAATCTTTCTGTATTATAAAAAAAAATAACAAAGGAAGGGATCAATAGTTCGGGCTATTTTTTTGTTGATAAAAATGACAAGTGGATTTCTCTTGCATTCACTTATGTTTCTGAGAATGCAGTGTATTGAACTCACAGGGATTATTGGAATCTCTGGCTCTGAGCTCCTGTTATTCTAAAGAAAAGCACTGTGTATTTCCAAATTATTTGTCATCCGCAAGCACGTATGTGACAAAGTGATTCCTGAAAAAGTTTGCAGGTCTAGAGAGTTTGGCAAATCTGAGGTTATTTGCTGCTCCAGTGGTTGATGTCAGGAGTAGTTTAGTGTGACAGAAGAGAATTTTGTAATCCTTAACAGGGCTGTTAGCCATGTGAGCAAAGAGCAGACCCCTCACGATTGTTTCCAGGATTTACGTTACTGGCAAAATCCTTAGCTGTTAGAGCCCTAATTGTGTTATCAGTATGAAGCATATTTTACTTTCAGAATATAAATAACACAAAGTTGCTCAAATCACTGTAAGAAAGGATTGCAAGAATCTCTAAACTGGAACAGTGCACTGTTAAATCTGCTCTTGTATTAACAGTTACAGCATGAATCTTGCCTCTATCAGTAAGTGAAGTTTATAAATATTTTATCAGGTATTTCTGTTCTGAAACTTTGAGAAATTACTCACTGAATGCTTAAAATGACCAGGCTAGAGTCCATCATACAGAATGCAGTCATTTGAATTACAAGAGTAGGAAACAATAAAATTTTGATGGAGCTTTCCTGAGAGATGGTGATTTAGCTTTAAACTGTTTTTCACTCTGATTTGCTATGGGGCTACATAGAAAAGAAATGGTTTTCAGAATATTATACATAGGACTGTAATGTGAAAGGCATTAAAAGGCTCTTAGAGTCTTATGAGAACTGTATGAAATTCAGCTTCTCATAACAGTGCTTTGTAACAAGGTAACTAGACATAGTAGGTTAATACAGAAATTTATGACAGATTTCCTTTTTTAATTCAAGAAAAAAATCATCTTGTTTTTATTTAACAATTGAAAATTAACAGCTTTTCCCCTTCTTGGAATGTTTTCTTAGGTTTCAGTATTTACTGGGCTGGAGGGGAAAGGAAGAGGAGAGAAAAGAAAAAATCTTTTGGCTTCATCTAATAATAAAGCAAAACAGAATGAGTTAATAGTTATAAGTGGTTTTGTACTGTGTGTTTTCAAATCATATAAATTGTTCTCTGTACAATGAGTAGAATAAGTAAAGAACAATTCCACCATTCTTCCTGACCTGTATTTTTCTCTGTTCAGAAAAACTCTAGGGTTCTTCTGGCCCTTTTGTCCAAAATAATGTTATTGTAGGAATAGAATTGTGTATAAATGCTTCTAAAGGCCTCTTTTTTCCATTTCAAAAAACATTACTTGACTTTGAGCTTAGCCACATTATCATGTCAATACAATAGCATGAGACTGAGGTTTAGCATCCTAGGTAATCATATAACACACTTCCAGTGATTCTGGCCTTGATTCTGGCCAAATATACATGTGAGAAAGGAGATAATTTCTGGTGTGTGGATGTGACACATACTGTTTGGAGACAGGAAGCAGTGAAACTGATGCTGTGCAGGAAGTCCGTGACAGGAGTGGGCAATTTGAGTACCATATTACTGAAATTCTGTAGTAAGCTCCATAAATGTTATTGAATCTCCTGGTAAAGCACATTCATGGATACCTAGTTTCAGCTGGACATTTCTCTAATTTCAATTGTTTGCAAGGTCTATGAAAGTACCAAATACTTAATATTCTTTTGTGCAGTTAATTGCATCTTATACTTAAATTAGACCATAGTAAAATATTGTTACCATAGGGGAGAATAAGAAATTGAAGAGTTAAAATTATAAAAGGGAGACCATTATCAGCCATACTAGAACTCTGCACAGAGGAGATGATCTTTCTCAGAATTGCTGAAAGCAGACAGAGAAGAAATAACTAAATGATACAAGGTGCAAGATGATTTTGACCTGCATATTGTCACAGAAACCATAGTGTACTTTAAAAAGTAAAGAGAAAAGCAGACCACTTGCTTTTGACATTATCATACTTCAGGGTGTTGATGTGACTAATTTGGAAGACAGTATGGAATATTGATTTCTGCAATATTTTTGTAGTTTCTTCTTCTACCTTCCTTTTTCCTGTTCATAGTTGTGATGGATATATCACCTCAAATCTAAAACTATTCAAATTTGGAGATTTTTAAAAGTTGTAAGATAGGTATCTATAGATATGTACGCACTTTTTAAAAAAGCATTTGGCTAAAACCCACTTATTAATTGAAAAAAAAATCCTGCAAATTTTGAAGAAAAGTTAATTCTCACTTTGATCCATGTGTTCTCGTATGCAGGCTGCAAATTGCAATGTCAGTGTTTGCTAATGTGTTACTCTGTAAGCATAAATAAATGATGGGTGATTTGACCCTTGTCTTTGCAAAACAGGATGGTTTAGCTTAGGCACAAATCATGCTTGGAATTAAAGTCCTTAGATTTCTAAATCTTAGAGACTGTTAGATCTTGCTTAGAGACCTTTTATTGGTGCCGCAAGGAAGGCATAAACCATTCAGGTAGATTTCATGTAGCTAGTTAATACAAAAGGACCATTCCCAGTGTGAGAAAAACTAAGCAGTCATCAACAGACAATAACTGCTGAAGAAAAGCATGAATAAAATTTCTTTTTGGGTCTTGACAAGGGTGGTTGATTAGTGATCACACAGTTTTGCATTTTCTATATTTTTTTTCCTAGTTTTTCTGTGGAGGGAAAGAAAAACAATTCAAACAGCCCATAAAATAGGAGGGTTAAACAGGCAGAATTAACTCCCAATTGCTCATTGAAGATGCAAGGAAATCATGTGGATTCATTTTCAAGATTTGAGGTTTAATTGTCAGTGGAAAATCAATGAATTCTCTAGAGTATTGGCAACTCCAAATTACCGGTATTGTACAGAACCCAAGATAAAACTGAGAAAAGACAATTATCAGTTCTATTCCATAGTTCCTACTATTCCCTGCTATTTAGGGTCTGACTGACAGAATACAGAGAAGATAAGTCACATAAAGCCAAATAAACTGGCTTTACATATTATTTTAAAGTATGCATGAAATAGGCATCTATCACTCTTTACTTTCAAAATACAGTAAGACTGAACCTTTTTTCCTAAAATAATCTTTTAAAAATAAATAGCGGAACAGACCAACAATGTTTGATAAACATTTTTAGTGCAATTACAATAGAACAAAAATAGGAGGCAGCTATTACAGTTCAGCAAAGACAGAGTGAGTTTACCTCCAAAAGGAGGAAGAGATTAATCTAGATTTGAGAGAAAAAGCTGACAAGTAAAGGGAGTAGCATTTTTAGTGAGGAGAAAGGTAGACATCCCATGATTTGCTATGAACCACTGAACAGCAGATTAATCTATGTCCATCTATCAGGAAGACTGATTGCTCTCTATTGCTTGTTAATACCAGATCCTTTTTCATCCAGAGAGTTGTCTTTGTGATGTGCATTTTATGGCTCTACAACTTTCCAAGGTTACTCTGTTTATGGTAGATAATAATTGGCCAATTTTACTCCTGTTAAGTGAAATAACTGTCATTTTACCCTAGAATCACAAGTTAATAGCCATCAGTATCTCCTAGGTATACTTCTAATCAATAGAAATAGAGTGGTTGTAAGGGATTCTTACCAAGGTAACCTTAATTTGCTAATTTGGTCCTGTTAAATTGATCCAGCTGGAAACATGAAGGTGAAAAAATGCTTAACAGAGAGACTATATTGCAGAAGTTATAGAAAAACAAAAGATAAGAAAAAAACACTACTTTTTTGGTTATTCTATTCAGCCTTTAACAATACGCTTTGTCTTTTTTGTCATCACCCAACCTCACCCATAAAGGTTGTAGCTAGATTTTTTTTTTTGACAGTTGCTTGATACTAAACCACTGAAGTCAGCTAAAGTTCATCCATTAACTTCACAGAGTTCCTCATGTAGAAACATGAGCAAGATGTCTTGATAGCCGTGTCGGTCAAAGCTTGCAGGTGTCTTTCTCTGTTTCTGTGATCAACTGTAAGTAATGCACCGAAGATCAAGGGACTGGAGACTCTAAGACAGACATTTTCACCAATTGTCAAATCCACCTATCTGCCTTCATAGGTTAGACTTGATTTCCTGAGGAGTCCTCCCTCCCTTTCTCCCTCCCTCTTTCTCCCTCTCTCTTTCTCTCTCTCTCTCTCTCTTTCTCTCACTTTCTCTCTCTTTTTCTCTCTCTTTCTTTTTCATTAATACTTTGCCAGAATCTACAGTAAACAATTTTTCTACACCAATATAAAATACCATAATAACTTAGTTCAGCATTCAGCTTATTTATTATTTTTAATTAGATGATGATAATTAGCAGTTCTCTAAAAAGAAAAAAAAAAAGGCCTTCCCCCTGCCTATTTTGTAGCAGTTTTTAAGGTTTAGATACTGAGTTTATCTTGAAAAATAAGGCAAGATTAAAATCACACCATCTTTTTGCTTTTTTATTTTAGTTTTTAAAGAAATTAAAACACACTGACCTGCTTTTTGATCACCCTGTTATGTTTAGAACAACTTTACAAAATAGTCTAGTTTGCCATTGCTATCAATAACACACTTCATTTTGTAAGGCTTGCATCTCCTCCAACAGGTACCAAAAGCAATGCATAATTCAGTTTTGTCAAATGTCTGTTTTATAGCAAGGCTAAATGATGACCTCTGTGATAAAAAGCTAAAAAATGGTTCCTGTATGTCTAATGTGTGATACTAGATGTGCTGATTATGTGATGAAGTCATGTAATGTTATTATAAAGGTGTTAACTAAGGCTGAATGCATTTCCTTGGGGCATATTTTGCTTCTGGTTCAGCTGTTTAATGCTCATTGCTGTTTCTATTTTTATAGAAAATAATTAGCCACAGCCAATTAGGATGTATTTCCAATTATATTAAAAAATCAGCAATTCATACAGAATCACTTTCTTTTCAATGGTACCTCATATTTTTGTGGATTTAGCTGACAAACTAAAAAAAAAAAAAAAAATCAACAAACATATTCCTTAGCATTGCTTAGTGGTAGATGTGTTAACATAATGAAGTACTGGAATCCTGTGTGATCTATTTTCTCCAAATTTGTATTTCAATGATTGGTAGTTTTGTATTTAATATAAATTTGCCTATGACTCAATAAGACTTTCTCTCAGTATTGCAGTTTCTAGTGTTGTAATATCTGGACTGGATTGACTATATTTTGGTGGCAGCAATTGCTACTGTTAGATTAAGAACCTTTGTTATTTATATGTAGAATTGCTCTCTTGTTGCTTTGCATCATTATTAATATCTCGGTGGAGAGTTTACCTGTGTAATAAGGCTGCTTCCCCAAAATACTAATGTCGCAATTATGAAGCTTTGTCTTAATCCAAAATTTAGCAGATTTCACTTAATTTATGAACTGAATATAGATGAAACAAAGCTTTTTGTGATACTGCATAGGATAGCTTATCTAGTGAAGGTCATAAACAAGAAATAAATATAAGGTTATTGTCCATTTTAGACTATAGTAGTTCTTATACAGCGGAGAGGAAATGTTTTCTGTCTGCTGTCCAGAATGAATTAAAACTGCTTGGGATTTCCTAAGTGCAGTTTACAGATGATTCAGAACTAAGGTTCAGCAAATACAAGTGCTTCTGCTAAGAAAAGGTTATCTTGCCTAAGCTCATCTCTGCAGAGCAAAGTAGGTTGTCGGCGTTTTTGAGAAAATCTATAGCAAGCTAAAGTCCATGAGGGATCATAGATTTAATTCTAAGCAGCTGGGTAGTCTGAAAAAATCTATTTGTTTTAACAAAGGACAGAAAAATATGCTGATACTCAGGGATAAGGTTTGACATGGGGGGCTGAAACCCTACAGCAGTTTATAAACCAAGCCTGCAAAAAAATCAATGACTTAGGCCTAAGTGTTCAAATCAGTGTATATAGGTCTTAGTCATATGAATCCTAACAAAGTCAATAGGATTTCCATATATCCCTAAACCATGCTTTGAAAATGCACTTCTTATACAGAACCTTCTGAAGCTGATGGAAAATAAAAAATCCCCTTGGTGTCACTGGGCAGTGAATAGGGTCCATACGAGAAGCCTATCTTTTCTAGGCTGCATCTCTACAAAATCCATTACAAGAGCCACGCAGATACTTTAATAGAGAAAGCAAGATTAGAAAGTTTAAAAGCAATAGTGAAAGGTGCTCCTACTTGGCATACAAGAAAGGATTCTTTTAATCAAAGGGTATTTCCTAGGACTGTATAAAAATAATAGTAGATATTCAAGAGCAACATATGTGGTACATCAGACAACTAAATTCTGCAGATTAAACACTAGGTTTTGAGAAACTTCTATATTTTCCTTTAGAAAACAAGAAGGGGAACAAATGATACATTTTTATGAGATGTGGGATTCTTATCTAAATGAAAGAAATTCTGTTCTGAATTCTGAGAGTTAATGTTCTTTGTTATTGCTGCTGTTCTGGGAAAACATCTTTGTGCATTTTTTAAACTGTTTTTCAGTTCTGTGTTCCATAACAAACTTGCACAGAAATACTGTGTTCTTGCAAATTTTTGGATTCTAATTCTTACTACACTATTCCAATTTCTTTACAGTTCATGGGAGGAATTGTGGGAAAGGTTAGTAGTAAGATAATAAGTAAAGATGTCTAATTGCAGTCCAGGGAATTTCATGGCATAGGAGAAGCCTTGCTTGTATGTTCTCCCAGGTATATCATAACTGCACCCAGATTGCATCCCTTTCTGTAGCTTTGTGAATGGTAGTTCAGTTCAGGTGCCCCACCACTGAACCCTTGAGCATCTAACAGTACATTTGGCTGGTATATTTTTCATTGATCAGTTATTGCCAAGTTAATGACAACAGGTCTATTTGACAAATTAAATGTAAAGTCATTGGTATATAAATATAGTTTATGCTTTTTCTGCCAGCATTTGTAACCCTTACAGATTTGTTCCTTCTGACTGAAACAGCCAGAGGCTCAACTGAAATAGCAAGAAGCAATTTGAAAGTGAGGAGCATTCCTAGTGAGTGCCTGAGGTTAACATTGAATGAGTTCTCAGATAAGATTAAGAATTAACCACTGCAGATGTACTGGACTCCCATCTGCAAAAACTGCATTCGGAGACAAGGAGAAAGAGCCAAAAAATGATAGAGAATCTTAAAATGAGAAATAAAGGCATGCTTTTATTAACTGCAAACATCTACACATGAGTTATGTATGGTCTCCTCCTGCAGTCTAAAGCTAGATCAGTAAGATCCTTTCTCATGTTTCTATTTCTAAAATTATGTTTCAGGGTAATAGCATCCAAGCACCAACCATGCTGCAGCTGGAACTGCTAGGTAGCACCTTAAAACCAGCCCTGAGACTGGATCAGAACAGAGGTCTCTTTCCTTCATGTGTCTTAGCCCCTGGTAAACAAGAGATTTTTTTCTCTCCATCCAACACATGCATTAGACAACACACTTGTGTGTGGGGGAAGAGGTCTACTTGTTTTCAAACTCACATGCTAGTTTGTATCTCGTGGGATCAGTTTGAATCCTCTCAGATTTCTGAAGAGCTCTGGAGCTGAAGACTCCCAGTTCCTGGGTCAACAGGAGGTCTAGATTCTGCTGTAGAATCTGATACAAAAGTATAAGTAATCCCAGCATCCTCTATTAATTGCTACCATTATGTCCTCTATTAATTGTCATCTGCTTCCCTTTTTTTTTTTTTTTTTTTTTTTTCTGTAAGAAAAAAAACATGAAATGAATATCTATCTTGTCCATGAATGAAGCATTTATTGCTTATAATGGAAGCTGCCAGAAGGAAAATAAGCTTGTTTATTAGGAGCTTTAAGACTTTGCAGTGATGGTTTACAAGCACACAGTGAGTATTCTACTAGGTTTTATTCTAGGTTAGGATTATGGATTTATAGAGGAACAAAAAGACACATTCCCACTAGCATTTAGTGCATTTTGCTTTTTCTTTTGTCTGATGCTACTGAAAAAAAGGATTTGTAGGAAGAGCTAAAATGCACAAAGGTGCCAGACTTTGAAAGGCCACTAATAATTAGGAGTATTGTGATTCTATTCTGAGCTTGAGTTGAGACTTTAATAGGCAAGCTTCCTGTACCAACACCAAGAACAGTTAGATGAGACGTAGTCAGTCTCTGAACTCTCTATTCCCTTTATTTTTGCCATTATGTTTAATGAAAGAAAGGAATGCAACTTTCTGGGAACTTATTTTCTTATACGATTGCAGAGGTTCAAGAGTCATTTGATGCCCATTTCCTTCAGGAGGGAAGGAGTGCTTACTTTCAGCTGGTTAAGTGGAATTCATTCATTCTGCTTGAATGCCAATCACTGAAGGATTTTTGTTGCAAGTGTGCATCACATTTTATGCCTTCTATCATGTTATTTAATGCACTTTCTCTGCACAAGGAAATTGATGCTGAAAGTGAAGTCCAGCTTATCACATCAGCATCAGTCATAACCATGTCAACGATGATAATAAAAACCCAGACTTCTTAACAATTCCAAGTTATCTCATAGGAGGGGGAAGCATGGTACAGAGATCACTTAAGGAGTTCAGTGTCCTTATTATCTGAAATAGTTATATCAAGTGTAATGAAGTGTAATGTGATATTTGATGCAATGCAAGTGGAAAGGCCCAATATTGGTATCATAGTTGTAGCTATGTAAACCCAGGAGAATATCATGTCAGGAGCGGTGATGAATCCCGCCAAAGTTAGGGAAGGATCCTGTGTAAATAAAGTTTAATTGCTGGGTGAAGCTTTGAAGGTCAACTGAAATGGGGATGAATTCTGTGAGATTTACATGCTGCCAAGCTTAAGTGGCATCTGCTTGAAGTATTATCCCATTTTGAAAGCAGATTTGGCTCTGCCAGTTCACAGTAAAATACTACAACTTCTAATATTAATGATAACATTTGAATGCTTCAGAAACCATGAGCTGGTTTCTCAAATCTGTGGCTCACCTTTAGTCTAGTGACCCAACAACAAGGTCAACAAGATCAGGTCTGGGTTCATGTAATTCTGCCCCATTGAACTTACCTTTCTGCAAATGGCAAAGTTGCAACAGAGCAATGGGAATCTGTCTTGATTCACAGCAACCCATATTCAGTAAGTTAATGTGTTCCCCTGGAAGATGAGTTGTATGAATTACGTTCCTAAGTACTGAGCTGGAATACACTTCTCATTCCCTCTCATGCTCTTGACGGTGGAGAGTGATAACATTATTAAACAGAAGTGCCCATACTTCTCTCTTTTCCCTGCGTTGCTTATGGACTGGAAGTAAAGGCAGTATATAGTGGGAAATGCGATTTCAAGGAGGTTCAGAAGTGTAATGAGAAAGAAAAAAGAAAAAAAGCTCTGTTTTTGTACAAAACCAGGTAAAGCTCCTGACATTTTTTAAGAGGCATTTTTCAAAAGAAATCATGTCTGGTGCATCTTGGGTCCACCCTAAGCATGCTCCATGAATGGAAATACTGAAGAAAGAAAGAAAAAAAAAAAAAAAAAAAAAAACAGTTGCCTTATCCTGACTACAGTGTTTCTGGACTTGATTAGTACTTTGGGAAACTTCTAAACAGGCCAGGGAAACAATTAGTTCTGAATGGCCCTGAGTTTAGATGGTCACTCTCCCTTATTGAGTTAAAATGCCCATATTCTTTCCAGCTACTTTGCACTGCATAACTTAAGAAATAGTAGTGCTTAGAAACACCAGTTACTTTACCATAGTGTTTCTTCTACAGATAGCTCCCAAAGTCTTTTTCAAGCACTGTCTGGTTTTACTAGTACTGTTCTCTTGGTTAATAGACATAAATATAGACCTGTATCTCAACCAGAGTGGCAGTGAAACGTTATGGCAGTGTTGCTATAGGGCATTCTTTTCAGCCTTCAAGGGATGTTATTTAAAATCAGGGTTTGTCATACATTATGTTAGGCCATATGCTCTGACTGCTTGGTGGATACTGTTCAGCTCTGGTGCGTAGCCTCCAGTGTCAGATGTAAAATGAAACTCCAGTCTGAAATCTATACCTGTCATGTTTTCGTGTTTTCGGGTCCCTGAGCAATTCAGGTAATTCCAGGGACACCTGTTTGTTAGAAATCCTTAAAAACAGCTTCAGATTTTGAATGCACCGTACAGGCTTATAAATTTATGAACATGTCTGCCTGCTCTTATAAGGAGTTTTTAAGAACTTGAAGTGAACGTGCTATAACTTTGTAACTAACTTTATTTTCTAAAGGGGAACATGGCTTAGAAGTGTTAATATTTTCCTCTTGTAATAATTAATGGTGTGTATTGGCTTGACTGGTCTGATCCCAGAACAAGATTATAGAAAAATGATGGTAAATGTAGCTTCATCCTTCTTTAAAAGTTTTCTAGATTTCTCAGAGCTTTTCAGTGCATTTTTTTTCGAGGGGGGTCAGATTTTTGGTGTAAGGGTTTTACTAACATATAGTACTCCGCTAAGACTTCTAGCAGTTTGTCAAGCAGTCAGTAATCAAGAAAAGGGCTAAGAAAATCCCACAAAATTCTCTGTGTCCTAGAGACAAAAATTCTCTAGGAATTACTATAGCACTCTGTGCTGCCAATTTACTTCCACTGGTTTTGTCTCAAAGCACGTAATAAATTCTATGATTCTGTGATAAATGCTATTAATTAAATAAGCCATGCAGTGTTTTGGTGAGGTGGAAAGGTGATTTTCCTTTCAGCTCGATAAGGGAAATCAGACACAATTCTAAAGCATTATAAGCAGTTATGCTTTTGTTTTTCATTTGATGGCATTAGTCACTGCAGCTTTCTGCCCCCCTTATTGCTGGAAGACTTTTTTTGTCATAATTCTGTTTCAAGCCATAATTACATGAAAAACTTTTTTTTTTTTTTTTTTTTTTTTTGCAAGTAACTATTTTCCTGTTTCTGCAGAATATTTTTCCTTGCAGAGGGAACAGAGGGAATAAAATTTATATCAGTTGGAATACTTCATGAAGCACCTTTTAAGCTATCTTGAATCCAAAACATCCCCCTATACGGATTCAGATACATCTCATGATTTTTACCAGCTTGGTTGAGTCTCTGCTTCTGACAGTTCTTTGAAATTTATGAATTACTTGGATGATTCAAAGTCTGTGGTGAGAAAAAAAAAACAATTATTAGGCAACCTTAACAATATACATGACATTTCTGTCCTTCCTTGCTCTCTTTGCTTCTGACTCTTTCCTTGCTGTCTGTCTCCTATGCCACTAAGGCAGTAACCCTAGTAGCAAGCAGGTAGCCCAGGAGAGTGGATCTCTACGCAGAATCCCCTGCTACTACATACCCCCGTACACATTTCAGGGAAAGATGCTTCAGACTGACCATATTCAGCTCCTGCAGAATGAATTATCCCCATTGGATGCAGTGCATCTGCATATCTGCCTAGTGTAAAGCGCATAAAGTGCAAAATAAAAACATTAGTTCAGGTGGGTTCACAACCATTGCAGTATCATGTTTATCACTGACTACATCACCCGTAAGCAATGTCAGAGCAGACTATAAAAATCCTTGATGCGTCTCCTAACTCTGTTGGCTGTGCTCTACTAAGGTCAAAAAAGCTACACTTGGTGACAAGGACAGCAAGAACAGAAGGAAAAGTTTTTCCAAACGAAAACACACAGGAGCCACCCACAGAAAAAGCATAAAAGCAGAAGACAAACATTTCACAAAGCTAAGAAGTGTTGACCCAAATAGAAAAAAAAAAGCATGTAAATCATCTGTGGTATATGTGCTACTTGTCTGTTTTCAGATCATTAATATAACCGGGAAAAAAAGCAAGCTCTTGGAGTATGCTTGTTGTCAGAACTGGATGGCTTTATGAAGGTGCATTTTCTCCATCCAGATTAGGGATTGTGTCTCAACAAAACCTGCCTTGTTGGTTTTGCAGAAGTTATGCAGATTTTATCATTTTATCAATTCATTAGAGATCCAACCCATAATCCTCATTTTTCCCACTAGGAATATGTAAACACATGCACAGAGACACGCACACAGCAAGAGTACACTGAGATAACATCAGCACAAAAGTCTCCTGTGATTATGAATGATTTTGAAAAAAAAAAAGCAATGTTATGCTGTCAGTAATTATCCTGGAGGATATTAATTCATCAGACAGACTTTGTGTTACTATTCATGAATTTCAAGAAGAGGAATTAGAGCCCAGATAGTCTGAAGAGCTGCATGACTCCAACCACTTCCATTTTACCTATGCACCAAAGAACAGGATAGTAGGTAAATAAAAGTATAATTTCAGACATGAACAGGATACATTTCTATGATTAGCACACCAGAAATATATGTGAAGGAAATTTTATGATTATGTACAGTTTTCAGATAAAATGTAAGTACATTAAACAAGAAAATGTTAATTTTCTGAAGATTCACCCATGAATGAAAAAAGCCAGCAAGTCACCAGGAACTGCTCGTACTGTCAGTGGTTTAAGAAAGAAAATGGAAGCTCATCTGAAAAAAATATGTTAATAGAAAGCTTGTATTTGACATTGTTGCCTTTGGTACAACAGGATGCCACGCAATCACTATGTTGTAAAGTGCATTGGTAAACAAATCCTGATTAATTGGAAAAGCTTTGACAATATCAGTCTTAATGGTCTGCCTTTAATTTGAGGTTTCTGAAGATTCAGAACTCTAGAAAATCAAATCTCCTTAAGATCCAATGGGCTGTCAATTAAATGTGACTGATTACACTCACCCTTATCCTATAAGGATAGCCCGCAATTAATTGTTATACTGTGCAAATTACAGCAGGGCAAGAATAGTTTACAGACTTAGGCAAATGTATGGTAATGTTCACCCTTGCTCCTAGACACCTGAATTTCAATATTCCCAATGTCCTTTCAATGTCAGACTTCGTGATTTTAATGGGACTCATTATAGTGTATTTCTGCTGCAACTGGAGGATTCTTCAATGTAGTTCATGGCCTGTATCTGCCAGATTAATCACTATTACATATACATGAGAAGATAAAGTTGTGTAGGACCTGATTGTGTGAATGGGATTTATAGAAAGATTTAAATTCGGTAACCCTCTTATTTGCGCATGAAAATGTACACTGTAGTTGAGCACAAAGAGAAAAAAATAGCTAGAAAGCTGAACGTTCAGCTTTGGGGCAGATGTGAGCAACATGCTCTGATAGTATTAAACAAAGATCCTCTGGAGCTAAGTGTAAACTCTATAAATCCTGCATCAGAGAAGTCTTCCCTAAGATTTTTTGTAGAAATTGGTCATAAGCACAGAATAAATGAAAGAGAAAAGAATGTTACAAAATAATACATAAATTATGACCTTTTTGTTCATTTTTGCAGAGCAAAATAACAAAGTTTGTTCTGACTAAATTTTGATGATGATTTTACAATCCTGAGGGTATAGATAGACACCATATAAAAGTCCTAATCAAACTTATTTTGACTCTTTAGCAGATTAAGGTACTAAAGTTATAATCAGTGATTCTTTCTGCAGGATCAGTTACATTTACATTGCTAGTTGTTGAATGGAAAAGTTGTCAAAGATAACTAAGGAATTACTAAGCTATGTTACTAGTTGTGTAGCAATTACCATAACTGTTAAATATGGAAAAGAAAGAATTTTTCTTACCTGCAAGTGTATTTACAATATCTCAAATCCATCTTTACAGTAACTGAATCCTTATCATGGTATTTTACTTTCCTTTCCTATTTCTTTTGTGCTAACATTTTTTTTCCAAGTCAGTATTTCACAATAAGTGATACTTAACAGAAGGACTTAACTGTATATAATAAGATGCATGATAAATCTAGACACCATTTACTCCAGGCAAACTGGGAACTAGACTGCTTTCAAAAAGAGCATTATGTAAGGAAGTAAGACATAGCTCTGCTCTTAATCCTAAGAGAGACTGATTTAATAATGAGAATGTTCTCTTTCAGGATAGAGGAAAATCTCTTTTCAGGGTAATCAAAAGGAGTGATGTTTTAACAGAGCTATCAGCTTGGTCATAAAAGTGGTTGCCTTCTTGACTTTTCTCTAAAAAAAAGAAGAAAAGAAAGAGAAGAAAACCTACCAGTTTAAATTTGCACAATTTTATAGGCAATGTACCTTGTAAGCTTTCTGGGGAATAAGGAATTTAAATGCTGTAGAGAACAATTACACAGAAGCAGTAGTTATATAGTTGTATGAATAGTTTTATGAAAGCTTCTCTTCCAGTCTTTAAGATACCAAAGGATATTATTTGGCAGTGTTGATCTAAGACAGGGCTTTTAAATGATGGCTAGAGTCCTTGTATTGTTATTCAGGTATTTAGTATATTGTTTACTAAAACAGTAAGTAATGTGGTTATAAATTATTCCCTGCTCAAGGAAGAAGAAAGTTTGAATATACAGTTTAGCAGCACAAGGGAAAAAAAGAAGGTACAGCGGGAGAGAAAGGGCAGTTCATTTTAATGCCATCAGAATGAGCAAGTTTTCAAAGTCATTTAGGTGTAAATGAAAGTAGAAATATGAGGAGCTGAAAGATCTTTCCACAGAAACAGATGTCTGGGTTGATTTGGAACAGACCTTAAATTATAATTAAAACCACATGGAAATAAAATATATCTTGAAAATAGCCTATGGAAGAATTAGAGTTAGATTTTCAGATTGCGAATTGCAAGCAAATTGTAAGAATCTTGCTCAGAGACTGGAGAGAGGTATGTGTAAAGTAAAATTGCAAGTCTGTGTGCTTAGATTAGCAAATTTCATATTTTGTAATATGAGAATATTACCAGGATTGTACTGAGGGTACTGAAGGATTCTTGAAATGCAATCAAGCCTCTGGAAAAGGGTGCATCTCATCTGAACTATGTTAGAGACCTGCCTGGATTCTAGTATTGAAGAATACAGGCTGAAGCTAATAGGAAGAACATAAATTCCCCTGAACTTTAGACTTTAGCATGGTCTTTGTGTGCTCCTTCCCATTAAGGATACATTATAGATTCAGCCTTTTCTTTTTGTTATACAGATGAGGTATCTCTACAACAAGCAGCTGTGGCAAAACTAAGAAGAAGAGATTTTTTGGTTTATTCCTCCAGCATGAGTAACTGGCTGTGTCTTCCAGGCTACTTCCCAAAGAGAAGCTGCTGTTTCTTTCTGAACCAAAGTCCAGTGCAGGGGCTCTGATCCTTAGGACTTTTACGCCAGAACTCCAGACTTGATCATATGGAAGTAAAAAGCATCTGGGACTTGAGACCCAACCAGATGTGGCTCCCATTCAAGCTTTGTTCATGGGAAAATCAAGCAGGACATTTGTTGTTACTGCTTTGTTATGACTGGCAGTGAATTAAGTGGCTTCCTAATGAAAACATTCACACTTTTATAGAGCCCTGGACCAACATAGTCAGTAAGATAATAACAACTAGCATCAGTTGAATTCATTCCTGGAAATAATGTTGCAGAGTAATTTAAGTAATTTAAGTACTGTTTTACAATATTTCATTTTACATTGAACTTTTCATGTATACGTCATTATGTATGTGTTTTTACACACTATGTACACATTTGATTCCAATTTTCAAAAACATAATAAGGAAAATGCCTCAGCTGTGGACATGAGGCAGAAATTGGAAGGCACATGTGTTTGTTAACAGTAGAATATCACCTGTCACCAGGATGAATTTAATAGATAAGATACATTTATTTTGTATACAAACATATGCTTCTTTATGTTAAAGTATGAACTCAATTGCTTAAAGGAATTATTGTACTTCTCTTGAGAATTCTCCATCACGGAGGATGAATTAGGAAAGCACAACCAATGAACAGGATATACTTTCATTCTCAAAATGAATTTATTTCTAGTTAAAACTGAGGTAATAACAGCCTCTGTGAAATGCCAGGCTCTTTAAACTGTGTACTTCTGGAAAAGTGACATAAGTTAACTTTGTTAAAGGTATAGAGATAATGGGGCTTAATTTTCAGTGTAAAACTAGCTTTTGTCTACAGCTTGTCTACTTGAAGACTTCTTGATTATATGCATTTAAAGTTAAGAAAAAAAACTTAAGAGTTTTAGCTTTCCTAAAACCTTTTTAGTCCATTTACAAGCTTTGTTAACTCTGCCCTTTTGAGATTTTCCTCACTACAGAATTCATGAAAAACGTTTTCTGTGTCTAAGGAAATCTATCCTTCTAGGAAAAGAAAATATTTTATTAGGCAGTTTTTGTTAAAAGTACTTTACTGAGATATAAAAGATTTCATCTATAATAGCCACTGTTTATTGACTTTTTAAATTATTTTAACATAATCACAAATACAATATGTTTTAAATAACGTAATCACAGATAGTTGCTTTACTTTGTTCCTAGCTGCTTTACTTTGATTACCCAAGCTTTGGTAATGACATGAGACAATTATAAGTCATACATTCTTTTCCCCATCTTCAAGCTATATTTTTACAAATTTTATAGTTATACTACTGAACATTTAGATATTTTCTTTGCAGAGCAAAGATTGATTTGTGTTTCTGGATACTTTTGAGTCTACCTTTGGTGATGTCAGTATGTTGGTGATATCTGCAAGGAATTGATTAGTTGCGACTTTAAACCCTTCAGTCATTTTGATTTTCTAATTTTCAGGCCTATTTAATTTCTTTATCCCTCTTCTAGATTGCAAAGAGCTTTCTTTCTTAACAGGACAGTGAAAACCACACCGGTACTGAGAGTATGGTGGGAGTTATAGCAGTCTCACAGAATGAGGTTGGAAAGGACCGCTGGAGATGCTCTAGTCCAACCCCCTTTTCAAGCTGAGTCACCTACAGCAGTTTGCCCCGAGCCGTGTCCAGTACATGAGAACTGAACAACGAACTAGCAAAGAAAAGAGAACAGTGGGAAAGTGAAAATTATATGTGATTTAATCTAAGTGTACATTAGAAAAATGAATAAGCTCTGTACACTTAGTAGGCGAACCATATGGAATATCTCAAAGCTGAGAAAAGACAAGTGTGAACTCATGTCTAGATGAACTACCACCATACGACCGTAAGAACTAAAAGGAAAATCCCAAACCTCTCTGCCCCAGCTCTTGGATACATGTCTATAAAAGAATTTGCATATAAATAATTACATATGCAGGGAGATTGTAGTGTTTGTTGTGAAGAAGGAGGAATGGACAACTAAAATTTTAACAGTGAGTTCAGGATAAAGCATGTGACAAAGATTAAGGAAATTTCTTTTTAAAATCTTTTTAAGTGCAAAGACTCAAGGGATGTAAACGTTTCCGTGATCCATAAACTCCACTGCCTCAAGGTGACAATCAAATTGAAAGAATCTTCTCTTTTCAGAAACCAGTATGACAGGGATTACTTGAAGAAAGAAAAGAGCAGTAAAAAGCTAGAAGTAGGAAACTGGCACAATCCCAGTGGATTGTGGTATGACACTGAGAGCACTCAAGAACAGATTAGACAATACTGAAAAGTTGACATCTTTCGCTTTTGATTGCCTGTTTTTATTATAATTATTCTAAGCTTAAAATGTTCTAGTAGCAGTAAATCCTTATTGTATAAGTCTTGAAAAAATCATATGGCCAGATTTGGGAAGCACACTTAAAAGAGTTATACAGTGGAGTGTCCTTGGGAACACATCAAAAATGAGAGGTTAATAAATGACCTCTGAAGGAGGATTGACAGACTTGTTCTGGTGAAAATGAGTAGGCATGAGTGAGTGAATGAATGAATAAAAAGACTGGAAGGCCTGGAAGAACAACATTCACTGTTGTTCTCTGTATGCAGTGTATTCTTTTGCATTCACCGGTTTAACTATTTAAAAATGTGTTCAGTGTGTTTGTTCCCTGTGCCTTTTCATAATAGCTGTAGCAGGTAGAATAAGCAGAGAGAGTCTTACTGTGTAGTAAAGGACATTGGCGTTTCAAGGAATTTCTTAATAGAGTAATAAGGCGATTCATTTCACTATTAAAAATAAATAAATAAAATAAATATGTAGTTTCTCTCACTGCAAGACTTTAAAATAAGGTTAAATAAACATTTTAAAGGATATTAAGGTGGATTTCTGACACGGCACAGGGATAAACAAGATGAGTTTGTGCTCATATAATTTCACATTCGTAGCATTTCATATTTTATTTGTTCTTATTTTCTTCTTTAGCAGAGCCACTGGAACATAAATGGATTTAGAATAAACATATTCATGTTTATGTGAAATTATAAGGCTTTAAAGATCTTTCAGATATACACATTCTTAATATCAGTGTTGCATTTAAAAATGTAGAAGTCTTATCTATGAATGTAATTAAAATTCAACAGAAATCCATAAATGACCTGCAATCATTAATACTTCTTGATGTTAAGATCTTAAATCATTTGTGAAATGTTATTGGAAACCAGGAGAAAACAGCTTTATCCATTGACATGCTCTAAGATGTGACCTTCAATTTTTCTGCTGAAGAAGTTAGAACAGCCATTTGGAAGGGCTTTTTGAAGTTATGTTTGCTGAATTTTCTCAAGAGTGTGATGAACTGCCCCTCTTTCTACAACCTATGCAGAATATTGCATTGGATATAAATAAAACATAGGAAATTTAATCTCCATGTGAGGAAGAACTTCTTTGCTGTGAGGGTGCCAGAGCCCTGGCACAGGCTGCCCAGAGAGGCTGTGGAGGCTCCTTCTCTGGAGATCTTCAAACCCGCCTGGATGCCACCCTGTGCCCCTGCTCTGGGTGTCCCTGCTGGAGCAGGGGGGTTGGACTAGATGGTCTCTAGAGGTTCCTTCCAACCTCAACCGTTCTGGGATTCTGTGATCGTTTGACCTGAGTTAAACAATCAAAACACATTGCTCTGAACTCACGGACAAACCTCCCTTCCTTGACTACAAAACTGGAAGCACCATGTCTATCTTTTCTGTTATTTGGTGGATTCAGAAGTAATTTCACATTTTCTCTTAGTAGTCAGTGTTATGTCTCTTCTCCTTTAATTTACTACTGCTGCTCCACATTCTAATGGAGCTTAGATTGAAATGCATTGCAGCAGAGGCAGGGGACAATATGTTGTGTGGCACTGGGGACAGAAATAAGAACTTCAGAATAAAAAGCATATGTCTTAACAGCTTGAACCAAAGGGCCAGGATCAAGGTGGGCGGCTGTCAAGAATCTTACCAAGCATAGGGAGAGATCTGTGATTCAGTGACTCATCCTACAGGTGAACAGAAAAAAGACGGAGATTAGCTAAGGAAGTTTGAGTGTTTCTGGCAAATGGGTTGTTGAGCCATGGGGTATTTCTAGTAGAAATCTGAATTACAAAGATGTAGAATTTATCCTGCAGTGTGTTAGATGTCCCTTAGCATTATAATTCAGAGGTGCTCAGCATATTTAAGAACAAATATGTTAAATCTGGTAATGTAAAATTTAAACTTATATTTTTTTAAGTCCCCTAGCAATTACTGTATCATTCTGACTTCACTCAGAACTGATCAAGGTAGGTTAGCATGCCAAATGCAACGTTTCTTAGGAGCACATTTCATCAGTGCTCCAGCGCTGTGCAGTAATTTCCGCATTATCATTCTTTCTTGTCGTAACAGCACTTCAGCAATTCAGCAAGGTGGGCTTATTTGCCTTTTTATAAAGGATGCTTTTTACATTTCCTCTCTGCTGTGCCTAATATGTAAACATGAAGGACAAGAGAGTGGTCAGTATATCCATACTGGAATGGCCCCCAGTGGGCTCATGCATATTCCCTTATTATTAAATGGTTCAGATACCTTTAAACCCTTCACTTACTGGAGCACAAATCAGTCAAGATTTGCATTTTGCTTGCTATTCAAGTTTTTAAACTCATGAGCTCTCTTCTTAATGACAAGAATATTTATCTAGGTTAATTGATAAAATCTCGTCAACATAAAGTGCTCTAGGAAACAATTTCAGAGCATTTACATGTTGTATTAACATCTCATTATTTTATTCAACACCCCCAGAGCAAAAGGGGATGCAGGATGAATGGAACGTGTTTTCTAATGGTATTCTCTCCAAAAAAAAAAAAAATCTCATCTACAACTCAGATGCCTATCTATATGTTGTCTTCTGCTTAAAACTCAGCCTTGCCTAAAGATCTGAACATATATATCTAAATATGTAAAATCTATTTCAATATTATCAGTCACAATATGAATTTAAACAAGGCAGTTCACAGATTTTGAATACTGATTGCTTTTAGTGAATTACTTTTTAAAAAGAGTGATTTCCAATAGCAGATTTCAAAATATAATAAAAAAGTCAGAGAACAGGCTGGATGTTCGTAAGCAACAATAGAGCTCAAATTTTCTAATTAAATGTTTCATTACAGATTAAAACCCCAAGGTTATTTCCTAGCATTATAGCTGCTGCTGTTTTCTGGAGGACAATTTTCTATGGATTTGCATTGTGATAAATGTATCGTTGAAACAGGGAAAGACAGACAGAAATATAGTTTGCACCTATGAGTGGTTCCGTAAAATGTTTGCACTGGTGTTTTTTTTTTTTTCTTACCTTTTAAGAGTTTCAGGATAAGTCATTTCAAATCATATCCACATTAATTTTTTTGGCAGCAGACTGAAAGCAAAACCTTGTTCTTTTCTGCTTAATGGGAGAAAGACTACTAATTTAGGTTATCATGAGTGGGAATGAAGCTAAAATACTTGTCCTCTGCTACTGAAAATCATCTGTTTGGTAACAGGAAGTTACAATGACACCCAATTAGAACTAATTCAGCCTTCTGAGTGGGATTGCAGCATCTTCTGTTTAGGCTCAGGACAAATCCCAGTGAAAGTGGCATAGTTAGGAGCATGTTTTTGCCTAAGTAGCTATATTATGCCTTATTTAAGTCTTTATTAAATAGGAATACTTGTCTTAAAAATAAAAGTATTTAAATGGTTAATCCCTTAACTATAGATTAAAAATATTTAATTCCACTCTTCTGGCCGTATAAATGCTGTCTTCATTTTTCTAGATTAGCCTGAAATAGAAGGAAATAGCTTTCTACTTCTCTCTTATTCCTTTCCCTGTTCTAAATCAATTCACTTTTGTAACCTCTCCGTTTCCACATATTCCTTCCCACTTTCCATCTCCAGAGAAAGGAAAAAAAAAAAAAAAAAGTCGAATTGATCAGTATTGTCTGGCAAGCATTAACAGGGAAAAGGAAGATATTAATCTATTATATATACATCATTTTCAGCAATATTTTTTGGAATATTTGCCTTAGGCTGTCTTTTGAGTCATCCACACAACTATCCACTTTGATGGCTTGTTTTAACATCAGCCAAGAGTTACTGCCAGTGTTTGTAATAAAAGCTCCCTAGGAGGAGGTTGCTGTGTTGATGGGAGATCACCGGGAAACCCCTAGCTCCAAGGAATGGCGTGTTAGGCAGCATGCTTAATCTAATCTAATATGTCAATACTGAGCACTTGAAGGTGATTTTAATGAAAATGGGATTCTAATTACAACAGGGATTTACTGACCTACCTGACTCTTACTGCTGGAGTTCAATATTCAGGCATCACGTTATTACATTCAGAATTTCCTGTTTAAGTGCTGTTCTAGTCTCTGAAGGCTAAATCCCCCTGAATCCCAAGGTTCACCTCCAGGTATTAATACAGGCACCAACCGTGACAGAACAAAGCTGCTCAGAGCACGGATACTACAGAAATCTTGAAGGTCAACAGCAGAAGATCCTCATTCTGGGGAACTGCTCCTCCTCTGCCTTGTTGTACTATAGCTTGAGCAGACCATAATACCTTTCTTCAGTGTTTTCACCGGTTAGGTTTGTGTGAGACCTAGGCACTTCTTAAGCAAGAGATAGTGATTCTATATTTAAGTATTTGTGTTTTTTGTCTTCCCCATTCCAGTTCTAATTTTATAAATATGTCTATATTACACTTCTCTTCCATCATCTCTTTCCCCAGTCCAATGGACTGTTTTCCATAGAGGTGCACTTCTATACCTTTTCTTTCCCTAAACCGTGTTCTGAATAAGGCTATGATTTTTTCTTAATTTCTATCTCTTTCTGCATTTAAGTCTGCATTCCTGTCTAATGCCATACATTTACACTCCATGAAACAACTGGTGGAGTGGAAAGATAATAATCCTAAGAGGTGTGGGGCTCCCAAGCCTGATTACCAGGCACTTCCCTGTTTCCATTTCTCTGTCTCTCTAACGGTTGCATGTATTTTGCAAAAGCCCTGCACTTTTCAGAGGAGAGCGAGCTTTTGCTTTCTCCTGCTTTTGATTAGATGCTTTTTGGTCTGCAAAAATACTGAATAACAGTTAAAGCTGAACAAGTATTTTTTGATTATCACATTCCTTAAAGGTGTTACGGCTGGAAAATGACTTCTTAAACTGTGAAGAGCTGTGATCTTTCATTTTAATTTTTCCCTGGCTAGGTCTGATGCATTTTTATGTTCAATGCTGCACACAAACTTTTTGCTTTGTTCATTTAGAGCTGACCAGTTTAGTTAGATAAGTCACTTCGTATTATTATAAAATACTTACAGCAAAGCATTTTTTTTTTCTTCTCTGCTTACAGTGATATGTTCTGGGTGGATTATTCTTTTCCCCCTTTCTTCATACCCAATCGCCTTCTGAAATTCTGTAAGAAAAAAAAAATCTAAAATACCTGTAAATTTCTGTAAATAATTACTACAACCTACACTAAAAGAGGCTTGATTGGAGGACAACCCTGACCTTAGAAAACTTGTCTACTTAGAAGTCAGCTGCATGACAAACAAAAACTTTGTATAATTGTTTCACATTTTGCTTGCAATTGTGAATTTAGCAAACTTGATGAATATAGGATAAGTAGCTCCAAGGTAGGAAGGAGGTTAATTTTTATTATTGTTTAAAATCCAAGCAAATGCTACATCAAATATCAAGCCTCATAATTAAGAAATGTGCCCTCTTTTCTTTTTCCAGAGGCTCTGCTCCATTTGATTCCAATGACACAGCAACACCCAGAGGTACCAGGCTCCTGAGCCTCACAAAACTGCTTCTGTCCAGGAAGAGAAACACGGAGAATGATACAGAGCTGGGAGGGGGCAGAGAAAGATTTTTATTGGAAGCTGTTAAAGTGGTTGCTATGAGACCTTCTCCAGCTAACACAGGCACAGCAGCGAGTGTGAGGCTGATAATTCGTACCTCTTGTGTTATACCTTTCCTTTACGCTTTTTTCTTTTCTTCTTTATTTTAGCGCAGCTTTTATAGTTGTTTGAGATCAGAGCAGGCACCTGTCAGCTGCCTTTCCCTTCCCTTCTGCTCTCTTCTGTTGCCTCGTGCAAGATGGAGCTAGAAAATGAAATGATCAGCTCCTCCAGCAATTCTTCAGCAGGCTCCAGAGAGTACAAGGTGGTGATGCTGGGAGCAGGGGGAGTTGGCAAAAGCGGTAAGTTTCAGCAACAATGTTTTGGGGGAGAAATGGTAAACTGGGAGTGTAAAGTTCAGAGAAGCAGCATGGTTTGCTGAGAGGTTTCATTTGTCTGTCTGCTGCACATGGCTTGGATAAAAGAGTGTAACTAGCGACTGGGGCAGTGAGTCAGCTTAAATTGTTGTAGAGTGAAATGTTATGAGGAATTTTTGCTGTGCTCTTTTGCAAAAGCAGCCTTGTCTCTGTTGGCTGTGAGGAGCCTGCTTGCTGCTCTTAGTAATGCTTGGTTCTGCCTGCACTCCTGGCTTTGTAACACTTTGCGAGGGGTGATGGGTTGCTGGATGCTGTGAATACAACTTGTTGGCCTGACAGTTCTTGCATCCAGGCAGAGACGAAACTACCTGTAAAGTCAGCCCTGAAGTGCAAAGTGAGGAGGATGCCTTCGGTGCTTACATTTTCTTCCCTGCATGTTTTACTGACTCCTTTTTTGCTGAGTGTCAGTATGGCTCAGCTGGTGTTAGTCTCCCCTACTGCCTGGACAGTTATAGGATGCATATCTGAGTCTCACCCCAGGCGATAAGGGAGATTTGCAGCATATTTTAATATCACTGTCCAGTGCTGGCAAGATACTCTATTGTCTGACAATGATATCTCTTCAGAGGAGTTATTATTTTCTCTGGACAGTGTTTTCTTTTTCCCAGATACTATCACCTTTTGATTTATTCTCACTGACACCAGCATCCCCTGTTCTCAAAAAGACTTTGCTGAGCATGCAATGTCTGTCTCCGTAGCCAGTATATTGAACTGGCCTGTAATTGCATCTTCTGGAAATTAAAAAGAGAAAAAAAAAAAAAAAGAAGAAGAAGAAGAAAAAAAGAAAATGAAGAAAAGTAGTATAATATATCAACCTGGATTCCAAATAAGTTTCAGGTCAGGCAGGATAAATAAACTGTGACAGTAAACTGTGGTGAGTGTATAGCTCAAACAAGTTTTGTTTCCTAAAAAAAAAAAGACTAGGTAAGTATTGAGGGTAGATATAATTTACCCTATATACTCATAATCGCTGTTTTCTTATTTTGTTCTGTTTTGGTTTCAGGCCACATCTTTCAATGAAAGCTCTTTCCTTTCAGTATTATCTTACCAAACATACAATATTTGCACAGATTTTATGCTATTATCACTAAGTAAAATGAGGGAGAAGAAAATACTGGTTAGCTCATAGGAACTTTTTGCAATTTCAAATTAACTTATCCATGGTAAAGCAGATATCAAGGATGTGTCAGCTGTAACTTTCAGCAAAATGTCACTTGCCTTGCATTTTTTTCCTGAGTGCATCCAAAAGATGGCAGCAATTTTTTGAAACGTATTCTTGTAAGAAATGTGTCATTTTGAAGACTCATTTAATGAAAAAAGATACTAAAGACTATGCTGTGTTTCCAGTATAATTGAATCACAAGGGACAAATTATATGCACATATTGAAGAAACCGTAAGAGTTTCTTTTTAAGAGTTTTAAAGCACAAATGAGGTTTATTCTCCTCTCCTTGGTCAGAAAACCCTAGCTGATCATTTTATGTGAATAAAAGCTTCAAAGCTGTGGATTATGAAGTGTTACGGTGCATCTCCAAAGCTGAGAAAGACCAGGTAATTGTTCAAGAAGACCTGGGTGTCTGTGTGCTCTGGAGAAATAAAGTGACATTATGTGAATAGTTATGACATACTGTGGGATTAATTAAAAGCTTCAGTGATAAACTAGATTGAAAAAAGAAGACTAATGAGACTAGAAGAAATGGGGTGGACAGTTCACCATTAACTGACGGCAACCTTCCAGTGTGACTTGGGCTTGAATATTTGAGCAGAAACCTAAGCTGATCCAAATAATAGGATTTCAATAGGAACAAGGAAGGATTTATGTCATTTTATAAATCATAAATTCATTTTGACTGTTGTTTAGGCAGGTCTAATTTAGCCAGGATTAAAAACAAAAGAAGGCCTGGATGACTACTGCTCTTTTCCACGATGATCTCTCCTTTCCCCTGAGGATCAGGATTCACTCTGTCCAGGAAATTACAAGCCTAACCACAAAAAAAAGGTCAGAGTACAATAGGGATGCAAGGTAAAAAATAGTTTAATTTTCAACGCAGAATTGGCAGATACGTGAAATTCAGGATGATATATTGATATAACCTGATTTTCTTGTCTATTTTCTGCCTTCTCCTTCCCTTTCACTAAGGCATTAAAAAAGCGGTAACAGCTGGAGCTAAGTTGCTGAGTGGGAAGTCTCTTTTGGATGAAAGCTTTTTAGGTCCTCCTTTTGCTCAGTATTAAATAATTCATGTTTGTGAAGAATTTTCTTAAGAACTAAGCAGCAGAATTGTTGGAGGATTTCACCTAAATATAGTTCACTTCTTTAGATCCCTGGGGCAAATTTTATTCTATTTCCTACACTCTTCTGCTCTCTCACTGTGCCAATTTGCACTGAATGCCTTGGGGTCATCACTGAAAACAGTGCACTCATTTTAACAGGGCTGAGGGTGGTAATGAAAGTGTGTGGAGAGAAGGAAATTAGAAAGGGAACATCAAGAATGAAAACTCCTTAATATTTATTAAATACTTGTTTGGGGATTTTAGACTAGTTCTTTGCATTCTGTAGTCCAAAATGGCAGATAACCCAGAAGGGCAGTCAGTGATATTGTTGGAGTGTTCCATGTACTAGAAGTTTCACAAGAATTGACAATCAAAAGACACTCAGGACATCCACATATGATATCTGCCACACTCAGGTGGGATTCTCAGAATAATGGTGTGTAAACTGCACAATGATTTAAGAATTTTAGATCAAGGTCCTCCCATTTCGAATTCGGTTCAAGGAAAAAAAAATCTGTATTTTGCAAAACAGGGGAAAAAAAAGCATGCTTCTAAACAAATAGGTATTGGTAAAGTTAACTTAAATGTATAATGCTATATGTAAATGGGCTGGGAAAATGATTTTTCTATCATGTAATTATAGGTTATGGATTCCCTAGAATGAGTAACCCCTTCAAAGAGTTCTGAAAATAGAACTATTTTGGTTTTCAGAGCAATATGCTAATTTATTACTTTGTGTGGGTTGTGCCTTACATTAAGCACTTTGCCATAGCTTTGATGCAAGATAAGATTGAATAAAATAAAATAAAATAAAATAAAATAAAATAAAATAAAATAAAATAAAATAAAATAAAATAAAAAACATTGAAGACCACTTGAAACAAAATGTAAATTTTCCATTGACTTTCCATCTATACTAAAAATATGCATTTCTGATACTGTACTTAAATTGATCTTTAATCTAAGAAAAGATAAAAAGATTTGGACATGAGATCTTCTCTACTTTGTTGACAAGACAAAATCGCAGGTCAGTTCCGTACTCTTCATATCTATCCCAAGTTGACTGACATCTAAGAGTCTTTGTGGTTTTGAACAGGTTTTACTTACTAGGTAGTGACAAGTTTTGCTTATCAGGAGCTTCAGAGACCTGTCTCTGGGCAGTGAACCTTGTATTTCATCTTCTCTAGGCAGATAGTGCAGCACAAAGCAATGGGCTGAGCTTTCTTTTTCAGTGTGACAAAAAATATACACGAAAGAACCTCTAAATCCTGGGGCCGTTCATTGTTGGCTTATATTTAGCAACACTAATTACACTAATAACAGTAATTAATTACAACACACACTGCAAAATATTAGCAATAATTAACTGAGGGAGGTTATACAATGACTACCCAAAAGAACAAACAAATTGCTGTATTTGGACACGTGAATAAAATGATAAACCTCTGTCTAAAAAGGAATTATTATTACCTAGGCATCTTCCAAATGCATTTCAGATTGCTTCGTAAGCTAACTGTACTTTCCTTTGCTGAATGAAAATGTCATTCTGCTTTCTTTCTAATACCATTAAAGTTGATTCATTTATGGGTAAAGGAGATCTGTTGTTACTCCTGAGAACTCTAATTAGACATTTACCCATACAGCAGGTAAAGCAAAGATGCAAAATGAGCTTCATGCTATCTGTCCTAAACAAGTTGCATTTCAGATGAGAAGAGGAATTATTTAAAAAAAAAAAAAAAGTTCTTAGAAAAATTATATTTTACCTTAGAGAAAATGTGCTTTTCCCAAGACTTATAGTTCAAATTGATTGCCATTTTATTTGCTGTCATTTAAAGATTTGAAGGCTTTGACACATATTTACCCCAAGAGTTTTTAAATAGATTTTTTTTAGTTTTAATACATACTTTTAATATGAGTTATAGTTTTCAAGGCTTCTATTTAAGAAGAAAGGGGAGTTGAGAGAAGAAGGAATTAAGAATATGGTTTTCTTAGGGGGTGTTTTAGGAAGAGGGCAAAGAAATGTGTTTCTCAACCTCAATAGAGGTGGCTTGATTCTCCCATTCATTTTCTTCTTTTTTTTGCTCATGTTGCTGAATGCTCTATTTTCTGAGTGACTCATCCCATTAGTTTTAGGATCTTGTTGTACAAAATTGATACTGAAATGTATGAAAACAGCAATCCTTTGTTGCAGGAATTTGGGTTCTAAAAGCATGATTAATCCTCAGTTTTCTTTTGTTTAAATGATCAACTGCCTTTTTTTGTTTTGCTTTTTGTTTCCTAATAAACACTGCATGTGATCTGTTTATACAGAACAAACAAAACTGATCCAGGTTTAAATACTAAGAGTCTCAGGTAAACAGAAATGGCAAAGTTAGTTCTTACACCATGGAGAGTATCCTGGAGAACTTGCCCAGTCTTGCTTTTTGTTCCTCCTTTGGAGATGGGTTGTCTTGTAGTCAGACTATACTGGGAAAGCATGTGGAACAGAACTAGAAATACCTCTTTCTTCAAAAGAGATCAGATTGGGAAGGACCGTTTTGGTCCATTGCTTTTGGTATTCCTCAATTATAAAACTTAGCATTCTAGAACAAAGTTCATAAATTGATCAAACTATTTATCTTTGCTTTTTCTTTCTTCTTTCCCTCCTACCACTTATACCACAAACCTGTGCCACAACTTCACTACTATTGTTTAATCTTTCCTTGTCAAGTCTTGTCCAATATTAGTATATATATAGAGTAGTGCACTTGTACTGGCTTTATCCTTTCACACAAACATAAATTATTGCAGAAAGCATCATGGGATCATAGGACAAAGCACAGTAACTTCCATTTTAAATAGATAAAACACCGCTCTGTCCTCCCCAGGCCAGCATGCAAGGCCACTCATGCTTTTTAGACAGTTTTGCATTAGTGTATTACCAACTTTGATAGTGACTAACTTCCTAAGTAAAAGCAATTGGGTGCTTTTGCGAAAAACAAAACATTTTCTCTCTTCACAACAATCTTCTGTCTTTTTCCCATTCAGCACATTTTCCGTTACTCACCTGCTGGGAGAATATACTGGCATCAGAATCATTAAATGTCAACTAACTTGAGCTTAGACTGTGACTGAATTTTGGCTCTATCAGCTTGGAATTGAAGCAATTCCTTGCGAAGTCTAATTTGCGGTGATCACAGACAGAGTGATGTTGTTATTCAGCTTCCTCAGTTGCTTCTGACATTCTCCATGAGCTGACTCAACTCATCACCACATGAGAAAATTCATTCTCTGTTAAAGAAAAAGGAAGTGCAAAGTTATCTTCTGGGTTAAATTCAAGCATCAGAGTAACGTCTGAGCCTACTTATGCCAGGGGATGGTTGGCAACAGGATGAGGAGGGAAATCAAAGAATTCCATCATTTTGATGGACATGAGATTTGAGGACTGGCTGAGATGTGTTCAGGGCTGTCAGGTACAGCCATACAGTATCCCTGTTGCACTATCAGATAGTGAGGGTTGGGCATCAAAGAATTTATTAGGGGATATTTCTCTGCTTCTTGCACACATATACATGTACATGCATATATACAAACAGATAACATCTGTACTAAGTTGTACCTTTGATCTCTAGTATAGGGCAGACTTTGTGGAACCATTCAGTATCACAAATTAAGTATCAATCACAAATGCATTGCTAACCAGAACAACAGAGAACAAGAGAAATATTACCACAGTCTGGGGACCAGTATGATCTTGTTTAGATCCTGGTATGTTTCCCTAAATACCTAGTAAATGATCAGAGGAAGAAGGTCTGACCTTCTGTTGTCTTCTGAGTCCAACTAATAACCAAGAAAAAGCTAGAAGATTAAGTTATTGCTTAGTATGAGATGAGGTGAAAAATCATAGAATTGTTAAGGCTGGAGGGGACCTCTAGAGATCATCTAGTCCAACAAAAAATGGCAGACTCTTGTTTAGGCCTGCTGTGAGTTACACAAAATGTGAATGATTTTCTCCTTGCAACATCAGTGTAAGTATAGTTTTTGGTGTCTAATTTTGTGTGGTTTCTCCTATGGCAGCAGCAAATTCCCATCTTCCCTAGCTTGAGTAGAAATTGAGACATCAACATATACATCAATTAATAAATACAGACATTCCTCATCCCTCTGAAAAGTCCATTGTGGCTGGGATGGTGTAAACTGGTAGTTACGGCACTTGTAATGAAAATTTACAAACATTTTAATGAGGGTGATAGTGGAGCAGGTTGTATTTTCTCCACAAGTAAAGAGGTTGCACAAAAGCTCTGCTAAAGCGAGGTGAGCACATCTCTGGGGTTCTGCAACTTTCAGTCTTTTGCTTAAACTGGACTTAGCACCGGAGAATTTACAGAGGTGGAGTACAGATATATCTGTGATCTTTAATAGCCGACTGTTCTGATGTTTCAATTACCTTCACAGATAGGATATTGAATTTATTTCAAGCTTGATTTTGGGTAGTTTTAGCTTCTAGCTATTTTATCTTATCATTCCTTCGTTAACAGGATTGAAAAGCTCCCTATTTATTCTCTTACTTTTCTATCTGTCAGTACCTGTAGATAATAATGAAGGTCACACCTTGGCCTTCTCTTCAACAGAATGAGCATCTGAAATATCACTTGGCAAGGCTTATTTTCCTGCTCAGACCATTTTGTGAGCTTAATTTGAGCTCTGTAGTATTTCCACATCAATTTCTAAATGTGAATTCAAAACACTGGCTTGCTGCTTTATTAATGATCTTACTAGAAGCAAGTTTGATTGCTGATTTCTACTTAATGTAGTCCTGTTCTATTCCTCTAGGAATAACATGGGCTCTTTTTGTTCAAGTGTAATTCACAGAAATCATGTAAAGGGAAATATCTACAGTAACTCTTCAGTCTTCTACTCTTTCCCACAGCTCTGCCGCTTGTACTGCCACGTCTAGTCATGCATTTCTAAATGCATTACCTTGTTTTGGAAGTATTTCAGTAGGTTGTGTGTGACCATTGAAGCAAATGATTCAAATAATTATGCACATTTCTGATATTCCTGGTTTGCCTTTAGTGTGCTGGTTATCCACTTGGCAGGATTAATAACATTCCTTATACATTAATTTTCTTGACTATGGGCAAGCCTTCTGGTCAGAATTATTTGCCTTGGGGAAGTAAGCTAAAGATGTTTCATTATTTTGCTGATTCATATAATCCAACAACTGGAGGGATGGAAGATTCAGTTATGACTGTTACATTTAATAGGATGGTTTCTACATGTGACTGCCAACCAGCTAGTGAGAATGTCTGCAGCTCTAGTTCCTTCAGTACCAGAAACAGCTTGATAAATAGGAGAAAGTTCAGAGAAGACCAACAGAGATGATAAAAGAGCTGTGGGAATACTGTGCCACAAATTACTGTGGAGGAATTCAAATATTTCTGTTAACCACTAGGCCTCGTTCCTATACTGTCTAGATGTGTGTGTGTGTAAAGTGGTTTAATGTACATGGGACTGGATGTAGCTATAATGGAAATGTGTATTCTGTTCGCCTTCTCCCACCATAACATCTGGATGATGGATATCTACTTGGATAAGGCTAGCAAAAGGGCTGGACTGCACCACTTTGGTGAATCAAACCCCAAGTGCTGAAGAGCACCAAGGCAGTGCCAGTATGAGATAGGAAAAACTATGGCATATGAAGGTTATAAATATCAAGAAAAGAAGGTCTGTATGCAGGAACTTGAGGAGGAAAAAGACAGAATTTCTGATGAAGAGTAATGAGATAAAATTAAACTTAGAATGTATAGCTGTTGGACAATTAGATATGTAGAAGTTAGATTAGATAGATAAGCATTGGATATGTTGTGGAATTAGGATGTAGAATTCCTACAGAATTAAATATGTATGAGATCTTCAGGCACTCGTTTACTTTGGTTACTAAGAGCGGTGTAAGTCCTTAAAGATTTGCTTAAAAGCACAGTGGAGTAGATTTTGGAACAGTCTTTGAAGAGAAGAGGTTGGTGAAAGTTTTATTGGTTTATTATATTAGTTAATAGTGTCTTATTGTACTAGGTTAAGATAGAAAGATACATACCATGGTGGGCAAGTACCTCTGTAAAAAAGAGTGTTTACAGTCTTCAGTCACTTGTAGAGGTGAAGGAATGCTGTCATGCTTTAAAATTGGGAAATGGACTAAAATCATCAAGACTTCTGCCTGAGGGATCCTTGCTAAGTTATTATTACTAAATTACGAAACATTACTCGTGTATATACGATCAGTATCATACTTTATATTCAGACTGCTTAAGAGGCATCCTAAGGCTGCTCTCAAGGTTAGATTTCTTGGCTGTGCCCTACATCTGTTATTCTGCTGTAAGAACTGGAATTTGGGATCTCCATCCAGTCTTCAGTATAAACTGTGATGTCAAGTGGTTATAACACATGGAAGATTATATTAATGAATCTGCTTATCACACACACATTTATTCCAAGAGGATTTCACTTACACAGTGAGCGTTTCAGAATTACACTGCTCTGCTTTTCCCATTCATACTGATTGCTATTAAGAAATAGGAAATCTTCTAGGCTGTCCCCTGGTGACAGGAATTGAACTATCCTGGACGCTGTTGGCTTCCGGGCCACACACAGATCTGCTATTTGAAATGCCCATGTCAGAGCCTCGAGTGAGGGAGCAAGCAGTGTTTTGTGGCAATGACTGGGCATGGTTGGAGCGTTTCCTGCAAACAATCTGTCGAGGCGAGCACATTCCATTTCAAGCAGTCCCTGCAGCCGAGCTGCCATCTGCAGCATACGGCACGTGCTCTCTGCTGGATTTGGATGAGATGAAGACCATTAGGGACACTCTTCAAAGCACAATTAGGAAAGTTTTTTTTTTTTTTTTTTTTCCTTTTGCTGCTTTCATTTCTTTTCCTTCCACGTTTTCTACTTAAAGTCCCTCCATTGCTGCTCTAATCCTCTTCCACTTTTAATACATTCAATGACTTTAATTAGTCTGCCTTTATGCCTCCAAGCCTTTCTCATTTTTCCCTTTCCATTATAAAGCGAAACTGGAAGAGTCATCATACTCACACAGCTCCACTGACAGTTATTGAATGTTATAGCAGTACCTGGTCTCATTTTTGCAGGTCTTTTCTGTCTTGGGAAGGCGCTTTGCAAGCTAATGCCATTTGCTAACACACTACCTTACCCACTCACAAGAGTCAGATCCCACTAGAGATACTGGCTAAAACCATTTTGTTTCAAGTTGTCAGGAGACTACTCAAAAGAAAGGGAGAAAAGAAAATCAAAATTTTTAAAAAGGTTATCTTAAGAGTTGCCAATAGTTGGGCTATTGGCTTCCAGAAGATGTATATGTTCAATTCTGTTACTTGCTGTAAAGTAGTGCTTTCTCTGTATTTTCATTTAGGTGAAAATGAGAACTAAAGTAAATATTAAAGTAAATATTTTTGATTTTAAACTCCCATAAGATTTTGCTCAGTAAAAGCTCTAATCAAACAGCTAAGGGATGGATGCACCAAGTTCTGCCTTAACTAGTATTGACTACAATTATGAGAAAAGTAATCATTTCTTTCTTTGAAATATTTTTGAAATTCTACACAGTTTTGTAATTTTGCCTATTTGCAGATGTGTAAACTAAAGGAACCCTAGCTGAATTTTTTTTCCTCTGCCGGATCTTGTGATTCCTTTAAGAGCTTTTCATTACTAGCCTACTAGTTTGGTACGAGCTCTTTATGTCAAACTGAACTTCTGCCTGCTTATAAGAATCTCCAGCATCTTTATAGAAACTTCTCTTTAGAAGTCTGAAAAATATGTACCATTCTTTCAGCTTTTCACTCAGAATGTTCAAGATCGAAACCAAATGTTGTCAGATCCTTGATTATTTTAAGCCACCGGTTCAGTTTCTTAAATTATGTAGAATGTGAGGCAAGATCTAAAATTTCTTCTTGTGCTCTCTAAACTTTGGTTTTGAACTGTCTTAAATAGGATGATGCTTCTATCTTTCTCAATCTGACTGGGAAATTAGGCATTTTCTGTCCAGGGAAATAGTCATATTTGAGTCTTCTGGTGAAGTGGGCACTTGTTGAATCACTAAAAAGGCCCAAGAATCTGACAGAGGTTGCTTCTTACCACATTCCATGTCATAGGTTGCTTCACATAAAGACAAAGGATGTTTTCCTGTGCCTTATGAGGTCTTCTTACAATTGTAATTCTGCTCTACAGGTATTTTCCTTCTGTATGGGAAGTAGAGGAGAAGAAAGAGCAACCTACCTTAATAATCAGGTGGTCCCATAAGCTGCAGAAGCCTCTTTTCCTGTCTTCCTTTCATTTACAGCACTTGACTTTGTGAATTCTATGAGTTCTAATAATAGCTATGGATTTGCATCATAATCTCTGTCTCAGTGGGAACTCTAGTTACTGATCTGTTTTCTAAAGTTGACTCAAAGTACCATTTTTGAAATCTCTCTAGCACGAAATTTGTCTGAGATTTAAAAGTTTTTAGATGTTTGACATAACAACAAGCGGTACATGCACAGAAGTCTCCGCTTCTTCAGAAAACAGGCTCAAAAAGGCAATCTCTTGGGATATTTGAGGGTAGAAAAGTGTTCAGAAAAAAAAAAAAAAAAAGCAAAACAAGATACAAAAGGAAATGGAAGGGAACAGAAATGAACAGAAAAAAAATGGAGTAGGAAAAGGGTGTAGGAAAAATGCTAAGAAAATACCAGGGAAAAAAAAATTACGAGTAAAAATAGTAAATTTTTCATGATCTGGGAAAAATGTCAAGATGCAAAGCAAAAATGCATGTATATATGTTTTCCTTCAATGACTCAGTTGTTGTGTTCACTCTCAGTCCCTTTGCTTCTATTTCACTTCACACTTCTCTACAAACAAACAACTACCTCCTTTATATTCAAATGTGGACAAATGGCTGGAGGAGGAGGAATCAAAACAAAATGCCAGTGACTATAAACATTTTGAAATATGCATTTCTCTGAAATATATTTAAATAAGTGTAATATAACATCCATTTTTACTCTTTCATGAAAAAAAAAAAATCTAGGTCCTGGCATATTATTAGAAGAATTGCAGGAAGCTCTTCCAAACCCAGTGAGCTAACCGCTTTCTACTGATTGACAATGACAGTATATTTAAAGAACAGAATTATTTGGTGGCTGAAAGTTTCTATTCCTCAGAATGAGCTAGATTAATGGAATGAACTTAGATCAAACTAGGTTATAAAGCTGTAGTGTTTGTTTCTAAAGCATCACTGTCCCTGCTGGATGACTATTAGTATTTTAAGTTTCAAATATTCTTTCAAGCATTTGAGTTGTTGAGTTGCTGTAGGCTGACATAACCATAGTTAACAGGTTTCTGAATTAAATGTATTTGTTTTTGTCCTATAAGCAGCAAAAAAAAGCAGAAAATGAAATGGTTATTCAAAGGAATTTTTAACTATTCTTTTTCTGACTCTGCAATGAAGTTGATACAAATTGTAGGCAGTGAATACTTTATAGGACTGGAAAAAAAAATATTTGCAGCACCAATGCTAATCTATCCACAACAAATAGAATGGGGTCACATTAGGTTTTAGTAGACATGAACACTCAGATAATGACCACAGTGCACAGAGGTCATGCTGCATTAGGATGAACATTCCCGAGGGAAGCAAAGGCTTCCCCAATTATGAGTCCAGTTCAGCGTGATGGACGAACATCCAAAATAATTCTTTTCATATTCTGGTTACAACTTGTTGATTAAAAATCATTAAATGATTCATGGTATAATTATTTGCACTTGCTTCTGAGTACGAATTCCTTACTGGCTCCCACTTTTATCTCTTTTTTTTTTTTCCCTTCAGATTCTCAGTTTAAGCATATGGTGGAATTTATGAAGGATGTGGTAAATGTAAAACACCACCTGTTTATGTTAGTGCAATGTGTGAAGTCCACGCAATATTTCATAATCCTTTTTATCTTTCTCATAAACTTACTTGAAGTGTATTTCCTGTCAATAAAATATTTTATCAGGAATATGGCAATGTTGAAGATTGACAAACTGTTGTGAAATATTTTTTCTCTTCTCACTTTAAATTTTTTATCTAGTTTATTTCCATATTTATTTGAATTTCAGTACATTTAGCATATGACAACTCTCTTATAACAGCATAATGTTAAAAATTGTCTTCAGAGCCATCTCTAGTTAAACTGATAACGAAATATGTGTTTGTTTATGTCAGCATTGGAAAACTAGGATAGGATGGGCCTTATTTGTTCCATCAGTGTCTTCTATGTCATATCTGTTCAACTCAGTGATTATTGCTAGTTGTGTGGAGTTTTTAAGAGCTGAAATGCAATTTGTGTTCTGTGCTGCCTCCCATATGACAAAGAAAACTGGCAGCTTAGTGCACTCTTTGACCTTAGCCATAGAGCAGAAAGAGCACATCTCTCTCTGATTCTGAGACTTCCATCCAAATAAACACAGCTTAATGGGGAAGCCACTCATACAGGAGTGGGCGATGAGGGGAGATAAGCTGCAAAAATCAGGCACTGGAGGAAAGAAACTTGTATTTGTGCCTCACCATCTCTTTGAAATGTTCTAGTCCCTATTTTCTTCCCTATCCTCTCAAACACCTGTGTTAAAATAGTTAAGGCAATACATGATTAAATGGGGTGGAGCAGAGAGCAAGGAAGAGGTAGGAATTGCTCAAGTAACCTCTTCAGGTTTGGGACAACTCAAATAATCCTGAGTTCAGGAGATGTTGTAACAGGATTTGAAGGACGAAGAACCTCAGGTGTGTGTGTAGTTTGATACATTATAGAAGGGATACCTTGACATGATAAATGTCATTTGGGGTTGCAAAAATGTTTCCTAAGCTTAGAACATAAATCTCTGGGTAAGGAATTTGTGTATAGTCTCACAGAGGCTGACATGAGAGATTTAATTCATAGTTTGTGTCTCTGACACTATGTTTATATCATATTTTAACTACAGCCTGGTACTACCATGTGCCAATGTTTTGTTCAATTGTCACTGGGGGCCACAAATCATCTTCTTTCTTTAACAAGAAAAAATTTTTGTTAATTAATTTGGCTGTTGAAAAACTGCCCCATGTTACTTTGCTTCTTCACTTTTCTTAGAAGCACCTGAGGTGAATCTGAGATGGATGTCTTAGGACCCAAAAGCTTTTCTACATGCTCCTAAAGCATATAGGATCTAACATAGGATCCTACATGCTAATCTATAGGATCACTGTAGGCCATCTCTGCAGAGTAATAGAGTAGAAATATCTAAGAAGTGATGGTCCAGCTGTCCTCCCTGTCCTCAGCAAGCACCAGGATTTAATCCAGCTGACTTGTAAGGTTGGCACTGCTGATTCTTGAAAGTGGTCTTGCATGAGGGAAATATCCTCCTCCCTCCAGAGGAGGAGATAATTAATTTGATAAGCATAAATACAATTAAAAGAAAACAAAAACTTTCTACCTCTGTTTTATCTGGTCTAATGCACTGCTTATGCTTGTAGACTGCATAATCCCTTATTGTAACCCGGTAGATTTTTTGCTTCACACTTATTTTAAAAATGTCTATGTATATGATATTTAGTTTTTAAGCACTGAAAAGACACACACAGTTTGGGTAAGCCAGTGTTCCTCTTCATCCATAAGTATGAGGCTGAAGTTTAATTTTGGGTTTTTGACTATATAAATAATGATCTCATTTTTTACTTATAAATATAAAGGAATAAATTTGAATTTGCCCTAGCTGCATGATGTGTAACAATCAAGTTTATTGGTATTGTTCTGTAACAGCTAGTGCACATGCTGGAAGAAATCTTAAAAATATTGCAAGTATAATACATGAGTAAATATAAATACCTATAAAGGACTTTTTGGCCTAAACATTTTGTTCCCTCACACTGGAAAATGGGGCCACTCTGCTACTGATTATCTAATGCCAAAAATTGCATTAGAACACAAAGACTGAGCCCATTTTTATAATTTTCACATTTTGTACTATGTTTTGTGGTCTGGTGCAGATTGGAAATGAAAAGCAGGAGTCAGAAAGCTGAGTGCTTTTACCTATATATATAAGGGAATCATCTCATCTCACTGATTCTGCTTCCCAACCCTAAAATGAGAGCAGAGATATTTGCCTTCCTATGTAATGAGCTTTTTGACCTTAAAATGGAAAATATTCTTCTAAAGCTATTTAATAATATACCTTAGGGATGTTCACATCACAAGGGGTCATCATGTCTAGTATAGTTCTTTGAACTTTATCCAGCAATTTCTTTGGAGTCTGTGCTATCTCAATAAGATAACTAAGATAATATGCTAAATAGTAAGATAACTTCTGTAAAGCTGTCGCAACGAGACATAATAATTAAAACAGAGTCTATAATATGCTCTTGTAAACTAAACAATCAGTGGAAAACACTAGATATCTCCAGTGAAGAGGGACTGTGAATCCGTATTTGGTCCAATTAGTGAATTTATGGGAAACACGACCAAATTTCGCTTGGACATATTTTGGGTGAGACTCAATATTTTTCTTCTTCCCTGAGATTTTTTTTCACAAATTGCAACTCTGAATGAAAATGATAATTTATTTTAAACTTTGATAAGCTTAAATGTAAATGATCTAGTTGGCCCTTAGAATTCCAGAAAGAGGTATCCAGGAGACTCTGGAGAGAAGTTAAGGTACCTTCATCGCTCTTAATTTTAACTTCTGAAAATGTTGTCTAAGTCTAGATGTGTAAGCTCCCACTCAGATTTTGGTAGGGTAAGCAGTAATTGATGTAGAGAGTTTTTAAAGATGATAAATTGTGGATTTTTCCTAGTCTTAGTTTGTATTAGAGCAGAATTTAGGGATATTTGCTCTCTTTTTTTTATAGTGTATATGACTATTCCACTTAAATTTGAAGATATTTTTCCTCTGTTAAAACTATTTATAAGGTATTTCTAACTTCCTTGAATTTTGATAATAATAAAATAAGTAGTATTACAAATTTCTATTTCAAAAGATGGAGGCCTATCTTATTTTGCACTTCTTTTCTTCAGTAAAACTTAATATGGACAGTATGCGACCCAACACACTACCTAAAAGGACATGGAAGTTCTAAAAATGAGGAAAAAATTAATTCTGCTTTCTGGGAGTTTGTTAGTTCTGGGGAAAATATATGGACCTAAATGAATTCTACATGAATTCTATCATCTGTGCTAACACACTTGTTTAAATTTTTCATGCTCCCCTTTAAACTGAAAGTCTATAGTCCAGTGATTAGGGTTGTGCATGTCTTCCTCAGGCCTTAATTCACTGCATGTGTGAGACTATTTTCACTCCTCAGTCTGAATAGCTTCTTTTATATTTCTTTAGGCTGTACAAGCTTATGAATTTAGCTTTGGAATACCCTAGTTGAATATCAGCAGTGATTAATAGAGTAGGTTTCACATGCTCAGGAGGTGAAACTTCCCCTTGTATGCCTGTTGTGTTTCACTTTTCTTAATGCAGGTTTAAATTCTTGCTTTTTTTTCAGTGAAGAAAACAGCAATTGCTATTTTTCTGAAATCTTTATTTTTTCATCCATTTTCCAACTGAAATATTTTAGATTCTACATATGAAAAATGTGTGAATCAGTTCTTATTTATAGAGTGCTAATCTTGTCTGCTGCTAGTACTTTAAATTTTTCTAGAGTGCTTTACAAAGTGCTTTACAAAGCTGCTATTACTGCAAATTTCTTTCAGCATCTCCTAAGTGAAAGGCATCATCACAAACTACATCTCCTGAAGAAATATTTCAAAGGACATGTTGGATGATTTTGCTAGAAATTTAGGTAGAATTGAAGGTAACTCCAACTTTGCTTTGCTTTGCTTGTGTTCAGGCTAAAGAGTCTTACCAGATAAGTATTTGATATTCATAGTCTTGCTGAAGCATGTAGAGTCAGCAGCTTCCAAATTGTTTCCCCATATTTAGAAGGTTTGGTGAAAGACGAGTCAGTGCTTCATGGACATCGCCATCACGTTTTCTGCTCTTCTTGCTTTCACTGGCACTAGTTCCTGATTGATCTTTTGTACTATGCCATCTGATTCATCACCGTTAGTGATCCATGGGCATGAAAATTGCATCTTGTGACAATAAATTGTTTGTAGTTTATGGTGCTTCTTTCCTTTTGAATTCAAGCCAATTACTTTCTCCAGCGAGCAGAATGCAAACATATATAACAATTCTGGGATTTCTGCAGAGACATGTCTCCATTCTCCCATGCAAAAATACAGATAATGTGTTGCAGAACTGATTTATCTAAATAATGGCAAAAAGTAATTGGCCTAAGGCAGGGGCCTTGTACAAAGGATAATTCTGTCCTGACACTAAGTATCACTTAATACAAAGTACTAAATTTCCAGAAACAGCTATAGACCTATGCACTGAACAATAATTTGGTTTTAAAGGAAACTTTCTATTTTAAACCACTTAGTTAACATAGATAAATTACAGTTTCACTGATGTCTTGGTACCTTTGTTTGTTGTGATAGCTACTCATCGACAGCATGACAATTCAACCTTCTGCAAGCAGGTTCTCTCTTTAAGGTTCACTTTTGTCGAAACTTTCAATTAAGATCCAGCTTTTTCACCAAAGTTTTCAACTAACACACCTGCAGTGTTCTCATGACCATAGATACTTTTGAGAATCTCAGATGAAAACTATACAAGCAGTGAAAGAAATGACCGTATAGCTCCCAAGTCATAGGACAGAGTCTTAATGCCAAGGTCACCTTTTCTCTGTCAGAACTGGAGTTCAATTTTCACATTATCAGGCCTAGAAACTGTGATATTTGATGAATGCTGTCTGATGCCTTCATGTTACCTCCTGTAAGACACAGTGGTATCTGGAACAATCAGAGACACAAATGAAGAAAGAACTTCACATAAGAGTGAGATGATATGTAATTTAAAATATCTAGTGGCTGATTATAGTAATTGAATTGAACAAATTACTTTCTTGGAAACAAGTGTTGGAGTCATCTAGTGCAATATGAGTAAATAGCTAGTGTACATGTGTCAAAGCTGAACATATGGTGCATGTCTGTGGTAGGGAGCCCATGCATGTGCATGCTTCTACACTCTGACTACTCCGCTTTTTTCCCAGGCTTCCTTCTGCCTCAATATATTTATGTTAAACAGATAAATCTTACCAATTTTTTTTTTTTTATTGGGCAAGGAAGAGGTATTTTCTCATACATTTCAAAAGTTATGTCATATTATGATACTGGTATGGGTATGCAATATAGGCTGGTTCATGTCATGTTCCTTCATCTTAAACCTTTTACCTCATGTAAATCTCTCATGCTTTGTAAGAAATAACATCCTTTGGTTATTTTCTTCACTTTTTTTTTTTTTGTACAGAAATGCTCATGCTTTTCATTCATAAACACCAAATTTTCTATAAGTCGTAGGAGAAACATTTCTTGGAAAATAATAGATCTATACATGTGCCTTGCATAAGTTCAGGGAAGAGGAAGTAATGTTCTTAATGTGGCGTCTCTGGTATGGGCATGAATTTATGCGCTTCCATTGGTGATGCGACATATCAATTCCATTTCTAGCTGACCAGCTAGACATATCAATTCCATTTCTAGCTGTAATCAACACAGGCAATATCTCAAGTGAAATTTCACAGACTTTGGTCTGTCTTGTTCAGGAATCCGTATTTAGTTAATTTGGATGTAAACGGACACTTCAGTAGGAGACTAGCTATTCAAAAGTAGATGGATATGATGTTATCCCTGCTCTTTCCTTTACATATTTGGTTCTGAAAAGAAATATCCTTAACCATGACAACAAATTCAGATTCACCACTGACCTATGTTTGGAGATCTATCCAAACAGATATGTTTGGTCTACTTGAGTTCTGAAAGACAGGTCAGCACTGTCAGTGTATTTCTTCTCGATTTCCGATTTTTCATCATCCAGCAATACCTTTTCCTTGTTTCTTGATATATTAGTACAGACAGTTCTGTGTTCAACAGTTACTAAAATCAAGATCTCATGCAGATTTATTTCTTCACTTTATAGCATCTAGACACCGTAGTGAGCTGGTTCAGGAAAACATCATGCAATGCTTTGGAGAACCTCTGAAAGCAAGTGCTTTAAAACTGACATTCAAAACAACTTGTAATCTCTTTATAGCACTAAGAATTGAGTTTCTATTCTTCCACTAGATCCCATCTTAAAGATAATAACTAATTTAAAAGAAATGAATTTAAAGAGCAATTAAAAGCTCAATTTGTTGCCCTAGAGTAGCTATTGGACCAATCCTAGACTGTCGAGGGTCACTCTCACACCAAGTGCCAGGGCCCTCCCCACAAGCCAGAGCAAACAACACCTCCACACAAAGTGAGGTCAACTCCACTCTGCTGTTGTCTGCAGCAGAGCTTTATACCGGTGCAGGTGGGCATGCGCTAGGGAGCGGCGTTCTCATTGGCCAGCTACAGATTCCCAGCTGGTTAGTGCTCCTCCAGGTGCTTGGTCACTAGGCGTCAGTCCAGTTCCCCACGAACACCTCCTTCTCTTCTAGGTGAATCCCATTACTAAGGCCCCAACATCTCCCCCTCTTTTTTCCAAAAAACAAAAATTAGCAATAAACATTGCAACATTTACAAAAAACAAATTAACATAGCTGTAAGCCTCAGCATTTCCCCTCTTTTTACAAAAAACAAAAATTGGCAATATCATGCATCAAAATATTACAAACAAAAACAAAGTAACACAGTTGCAAACACAAGCATGATCATTCTGGTCACACTTTTATGATAATGTTTCATTTTTAAATTCCCAAGACAAAAGAAAATGGTCCCAAAGGAATACACAATTTCATTTTGCTTACAACCACAGAAATTCTTCTTGGAAACGTAATTGTGCTCTTCATTTCAGCAACAGGGGAAGGAAAAAATCTTGCCCTTTGGAGCTGGGGAGGATGGGGGTCCAAATTAGTATGGTCAGACTGGATATGCTATCATTTTTAGTTTTCAACCGCTGGAAAGTTCTTCCAGTCACGGAGTCTGCTGCTCTTTTCAGTTCCAGACCTTGAGGAAGCTGTCCCACAATCCTATTGTCACTGCCATTCCATCATCAGTCACACCTAAGCAACTGACACGGTTATCATGACCGGCAAGGACACCTGCTCTATCAGCTTTCAGTGTATCCCAGACATTGCAGTTGAACTCGTCATAACCAGCTAGGAGGAGACGTAGCTGTCCCAGATTATAAGCTTGCCATCCTGGGAGGCACTGACTAGAAGCCTGGAATCAGTCCCCCAGTGCATTGCTTAAATTTTAGCCAAGTGTCCCCGGAGTGTTCTTCTAGTACGCATTTGAATTCTCCCCACGGGGTCAATGTTGGCTGTGATCTGAGTCAAGGTGGCATTGGCACATGCTTTCCTAGCATCCCTGATTTGGTTTTTCAGTTGCTCGGCCTCTTGGCGTAACTGGTCAAGCTCACTCATTTTCCCATGCTAAAGCTGCACTTCACTGCCACCTCTGAGAGGACCACAAATCTGCCCTTCCGTCCACTGCTCATTAAACAGGCCCGGTTCATCCGCCTGCCCCGGCCTGCTCCCGGCGACACTGCAGCTTGGGGGGGCGGGAGAAGGAGGAGAGGGTGGCAGTTGGGGGGGGGGGGGCGGGGGCGGGGGGGTCGCTGGCTCTCAGCTCCTCCCCAGGGGACCAGTGCACATCAATTCTAATATGTGCACGTCAATCTCTAATCACTGTGGATTTTGCCACAGAGAGGTTGACTCCTGTGCTTCCGCGGGTTGCGGTGGAGAGTTCACAGAGGCAGCCATCGTCTGGGGATATTTGTTCGCCGCGTCCCTCACAACGCGGCAGCTCCCATTTCCCTGTATCGGCGTGCCGTTCTTGCAGAACTGTGATCGACACTCCGCTGCCTTATGCCCGAACCTTTGACATCTCGTACAGGTCCCATTAAATCCTCTCGGGGCCATACCTTCCATCCTGAATCTGTTAGGACACTTCCTCCTCATGTGTCCTAATCGACCACATAGGAAACATGTTCCATGAAATCTCTTGTCTCCCTTTCTAGACATTCTTTCTCCTTTAATTGCTGCGGCCAAAGCCGCACCATGTATTTTTGCCTTCTGTTCTTCCTCCATCATTGGCGCTCGGGCACATGTCTCTATCATTTGGACAATTGAAGCTCCTGGTGGCAAAGTAGCTAATAGTTGCTTGCAAGTTTGGTTTGCGTTTTGAACTGCTAAATCTTTTGCCAATATTGCTTTCATTTCCGAAGGCACATTAGGTGCCATATCCAGGGCTTCCTTCAGCCGATCAACAAAGTTGAAAAAAGACTCATTCGGCTTTTGTATTATTTTTGTGTATGGTAACTGTGGCGTTCCTATTTGTGGTAGTGCAAGAAAAGTGGCTAGCGCTGCATTTTTTGATTGCTGTAGTATCCTGGGGTGGAGCGCTGCCTGGGCCTCGGTTGCCCGGTAACGCCCATTCCCCATCAGTTGATCAAGGATGGCAACCCTTAATGGATCATCCATACTGCGATTTAGATTCTCCAATTGTTTTTCCTCTAATCTTTCCTGCCATTTTGCTAACCAAAGCATATAAGCGGTAGAGGAAAGCAGGAGCTCCATTATCGCTCTGCTATCCGCAGGCACCATATGGGAATATTTAAACAGAGCAGAGACCTAATTTCTCACCAACTTATTGTCGTGCCCATACTGCATTATTGTTTTTTGTAAGCCTTGAACCAGTTTCCAATCAAGAGGTTCCCACCTAGGGCCCTGGGCTCCCATTACTACAGGAGCTGCTAGTGGTGTTAATACAAATTCTCCTTGTAATTGAGCATTCTCTATGAGTCCTTTATACCGTGCTCCCGCATTAAATGTTGGATCAACAGGTGGCATTCCCTCATCATTACTTCCACCTGCAGTGGCTGAGAGCTCTGGCAACAATCCTTCTTCAGCTGGGTCGCTTCCTCCAGCTGCTTTCTTTTGAATCTTAGGAGTATCTTTTCATGCCTCCCACTGCTCCAATTGTTTATCTACATTTTCCAATCCCTCCACTATAGCCCTATGGGCAGCCTTATATGCTGCCTTCACATCTCTGGCCCTGGACTCGCTGTCTAATCGCTGCATTTGTTCTAATAACTCTGTCATTCTCTCTGCTTGCCCCCGAAGTTCTTGTCGCATTTTTTGAACCACAGCATTATCATCGTCCGATCCATCTGGGATTGGTACTTTAATTGGGTCCACTTCCATTTTGGGTGCTGTGGGGGTTGGTCGCTTTTCCCCCTCCCATTCGGGCGCTGTGGGAGGTGGTCGCTTTTCCCATTCAGGTGCTGTGGGAGGTGGTCGCTCCTCCCCCTCCCACGGGGGGAGATACTCATCCACTCCCCCCCACACTTCTCGTTCGGCCAAAGTTACCGGACATGCCTGTTTAGGTGAGGTTACCTTTTTCTTATTATCTATTTTCTCACACTGATTTGGCTCAGTATTGTTAGCACACTCAGAACTTTCAGACCCGTTTTCCTCTTCTTCTCCATGGAGCGCTTCCCAGAAAGCAATAGCAACTAATCGCTCAAACATGGGCCATATGAGACGATATGTTTTTGTGAGGCACCACGCTTCCTCTGAGCCTAATTGTACACCGTCCCATAGTTCTTTTCCTACTCGCTCCCATGATTCAAATTTATATGCTTGGGAAGCTTCTTCTATGATTTTTCTCTTCTTACAAAATAGCAATAAATCGGTTAACTCAGTTTTCGAGACCTCAATCTTAGTTTTTTGAGCAAGCCTTACGAAGCGTTCAACAGTATCATGTTCCATTGCTGTTGCAGCAACTTCCGCTCTAGATGCGGCAATTCCCATTCTGACTCACCAGGTCGTGGTCACAATCCGCTTTTCTCCAGTAAGATCCCTCGCGTTCTCGCACGATCACGTCGGGGTCACCAGATGTCGAGGGTCACTCTCGCACCAAGTGCCAGGGCCCTCCCCACAAGCCAGAGCAAACAACACCTCCACACAAAGTAAGGTCAACTCCACTCTGCTGTTGTCTGCAGCAGAGCTTTATACCGGTGCAGGTGGGCATGCGCTAGGGAGCGGCGTTCTCATTGGCCAGCTACAGATTCCCAGCTGGTTAGTGCTCCTCCAGGTGCTTGGTCACTAGGCGTCAGTCCAGTTCCCCACGAACACCTTCTTCTCTTCTAGGTGAATCCCATTACTAAGGCCCCAACACTAGACATTTCACTTAATCACTTTCCGTATCTTGGCCCGACTAGCCATATCAGCCCCTGCCATTCAGTGTATAGCCAGAGCTCAAGAAGAAAGCTAAGGCCCTCTAAACTGGAAGAAATATTAAGAAGAAGGATATCAATACTTCTTCTTGCCTCTTGTCACCAGATAAAGCTACTTGGTGAAAAGATGACCTGAATGAGAATGTGTGTGTGTGCTCTTAAACATGATCTTCTACAAGACCCCAGAGAAGTCTGTGCTTCAGAGTCAAAGCACATGAATTTTCTTCCAAATGCTATTGAATTGCCTACAGCTACGAGACAGGGTCAAGAAGGTCCCTTTATGAGAAAGATATTGCTGCCCTCAATCTTCTGAAATATATAAAAATAAACTAAAAAACAATCTCTGATAAATGGTGTACATTTCAAAACTGTTTGCACAGTTGTTTGAAAAATAGGTCTTTGCAAAAATCAATTCAGTAATTGCAGAATGCATAAAAATACACAGTGCACCTGTCTTATTATCCACTTGAGAATATCAGACTTTCTGAGGAAGAGGAAAAAGAAACCAACTTTGAGGGTAATTCTTTAAAAGTAATAATGTAAAGAATCAATAATATGACATTTAGTGTTAAATTGAAAGAGAGACTGTTATTCTGAATATCTAATGAATGGTCAAATCAGCGATCGAACATTTGAGATGGTTGATTGCCCTTTCCGCTCTATAAAATTGTGCCTAATATCTCTATCTTATCTAAAGCCATTGAAGTTAGGGATGAGATTCTTGTTGACTTCCCTAGGTCATGAGCTAAGACCTGATATTCATCTTCTCTATATTTAGCTGTACTACAAATTTTACAAAGTTCACATGAAGTAAAAGCAGCCATTTTTTTCCAACTTTAAAATATAACAACAGAGGAAAATTGATATTCAGTTGCTGAGAATTCTTCTTTTGAAGACTAACAGGACAACATCCATTTAACAAGTTAGGATTTTCATCCTTATTCAGAAGTCTTTTCCTGTAGGAGAGGACTGGCATATGAGCTGAACTTAGGCATATTTTACAGTGGATAGAGATGATGTTTATAGACCTCTTAAACAGGGATGTTGTGCCTATGCTCAAACTCTGAGGATCAGTGGGAAAATCCCTGTGGGTGACATTAATAGGCTTTGGACACTGTCTTAATGTAGCACATTTTCTTATACTCTTAGAGCAGGCATTGCACAAGAATACTTACATGTGTCGTATTAAATGCAAATCTTCTAAACTGTCTGGCAGTACCCCAGAGTGTAGTTTCCACACCCACATGAGTACCCAGACGATCCCTTGCAGTTGACGCGAAATGTTCAAACTGCAGTCCTAGGCTGTGCAAGAAGTTGAAATGTTTCATCTTTCCTTTTCCAAGGTTTGACTTGGCTATGTAATGGTGGGAGAAAAAGGAATGGAAAATAGAGATATCAGGAGAAGATATTGTTTTGAAGAAACCATGCAAGGAGATAGAACAAAGTTGAAGAAGCAACTAGAAGAAAATTGAGCACAGCAATATGTTGGAAATGCTAATATTTCTCAGAGTTCACTCAGCAAACACATTGCCATCCTGTAATACCAGGCTATAACAAGGAGGGAGCGATTTTTCTTGACATATGTCTATTCGGAGCAGAAGACACTTCTTCCAGAGAAAAGCACAACACTATCCTGTCCTTTTGAATTAAGTACTTAAGAGATTTCTTGGCAGGCTCTCTCCTGAGGGAAGGAATATACGACCTATGTTTAATACTCTTCTCCAGGTGGGCAAGCTGAAGCAGTAATGTTCAAATCAATGGCTATCCTCATACCTGAATAAAACCCTGGGGAGTCCACTCTGTTATTAACATAATTTAAAAAAGTCAGCAATTACGTGCAGAAAAAAATAAATAGGGATTTAAAAGAAGATTTCGATGGACAAATTGAGTTTAATTCTAATATTTGTTCTCTTTTTTTAAATTATCTTTCTAAAGACTAGCTAGCCTTATGTGTTCCTAACAGCCTTTAAACCATTTTGATATAGTTTGTTGACCATTACATTGCCTTTAAAAGATTATTTACTATTAGTTATTATTTTTCCATTGTCTCTTTACATAGATTTTTTTAATGAAGAATATAGATGTTTACCAAAGTGTTGGGAAAATGTTTCAACTAAGCAGATGAAATTATATTTAAATATAAAACATCATATGTGATATTATCTACATTCTGGTTTTGGTATACTGTTAGTTATAGTATAATAAAATAGTGAAGAGAGACTTCAAACTGAGTGTTAAAAGTAAAAAGTTAGATAAATTACATAGATTTGTTTATAATAAGCAAAGAGAAGAGACCAATTTACTGAGAGCTTTGCTGTTTTGTGTGAATATACTTTTTATTAACTTTCATTAAAACAGAGCTATGAGATACAGAGGGAGAGAGACTGACAACAAATGGTAGTGTAAAAACAGCTTATTGAAGGTACTTTCAGTGCCTTTTCTATTTAAGATGTATTTATATTCATTTATTTGCAATCTTTAATAATTGATTCCTATTCAAATGTATGGAAATACAATAAAAAATGAGGAAGAAAAGATTCTGATGAAAAGTAACTCAGCAGAGATCTCTTTGCTCCCTGTCTGCTTTTGCCTATATTTGAACATTTTCAGCAGACATCTTCAAATGATTAGGTTCTGATATGTAACATGTATAAAGACACAATCTGGATACTTGATACTCACTCTCAGAAATATCAGGATTATCAGCAGAGTAACAAGATTGCCCCAACAGGAAAGAATTGAGTTAACCAGAATTTTATGTGTTTCAGTATACCACCACAGAAATATTTGTTTAATACTTCTTCAGTGTAAACCAAACCTAAATTGTGTCTTAGTCCCATTTTGCAGTAAGGGATAGGCACACAAGTGAAGAAAACCAGAGACATTTTTCTTTAGGTAGACATAATGCCTGCCACTGACTTTTCCGCTTAAGGGGTCTGATTCAAGAAATTTGAAATCAGCAGATAGATTCCCTTGATTTCAAAGTGCCTTACATTTAAGTTTATAAAAGAAGAGTTCTATATTCTTACTGTTATGGAAGTGATGTGTCAGTAAAGCATAAAATACCTGTCAGTTAAAATAATGGGACAGTCATCCTGTAAGACAGCTCTTGCTTTACTCTCAGGCCAAGTGCATCCTTGTTGGAAATAAATTGGCTCTGTGTGTTATCTTCATCCCTCTGTTGGAGTGAATGCCACTTTACCATTCTGTAAAGAATTAGCAGGTTAGAGTGTTATGATGAACAAGCTAGAGCTAAACTAAAGCTACATTAATTGACAGCGACTAGCCTTTGAAACCAAGGTGAAGTACGTTTTTTTTCTTATGACTTATCCCTTTCTTCCTAATCAGATACACTAGGGTTGCCTTCTCTTCCTTTGATTCAGATTTATCACAGATCAGAATAATTCCTGTAAAAGTCAAGGATTTGCTAAAAGCTTTATGTGCAGTGCATTTGTATTTTTGATGAACATTTTAGTAGCATGGCAGAAGCTCTAGTCCAGCTCTTGGTCCTGTTTTAAAACTTGATTTTTTTCATTATGAAAATGAAAACATTTTTTGCAATGTTCAGGAGGTGAGAGGGTGATATTACACTTTCCAGTGCTTATTTCATCTTCTCATTGAAAACATAGCTTGCTGACAGAGATGTATTAGCTTCTGGCATGGATTACCAGCACAGAGCTCATTAACCCCATGACTTTAGTATCTGGGACCTTTTGGCCCAGAGCATGACTATGGACGGCTGTAAGCTTCTTATGTTTGAAAGTAGCTTTGCTGTAGTTGTTTAGAGCTCAGGACATCAGTGATATATTTTTTGTATACAGACCTAATGAAACAGTGCCTGTCTGTACAACTTAGGTAGTCTTCAAGCACCTAAATTCTTCATATCTTTAAGTAATGATACTTCTCATCTGTAATGTCCTAAGTTTGTTTTCTCTGGGGAGGGAGATTAAAAACTGGCTATACCAAGTGGTCTTTTATTTTTTTCAGAGTAATTATTTATCTTTTTTTTTTTTTTTAATTTAGGTATACTCCGTATAACAATAAATCTATTATCATGGGAATTATTCTTAAATAATTATGTAATAATTGTTAGTAGAACACATTAGTAAGTTTCGGGAATAATGTCAGAACTAGACTGACCAATTGTAATCAGTTTTTTGTTAAATAAGTATACAACGCTGAACACAGAGAATATGAACATGTAGAAGTGCAGTGTTCTGTGTAGGAGCCAGTTACTGCTAATGAAGATACAGCATGAGTTTTCATAACAGTAATTGCCCGCTCAATCATAGATACTCTGAAACTTAAATTCTGGGCTTGTTTGTATCTTTTTCTTTTTTTATGTTTAATATTTTCCCAAATCGATGTGTTAGTTGACTCTCACTTGGATAGACTTTTGTCGTTTCCTATAGATTATCAGTTATGTTCACATTTTTAATGCTGATTGCTCAGTCTTTGTATAATTGAAACCAAACCAAACTAAACACTTTTTAGGCACTATATAAAAATATCTTGCTGAAAAATGAGTGAATTACCTCTAGTAGAAAAGATAATAGAGCAAATCCTCACTGATGCTATTTGCAGGCCCAAGAAAGATAAGAATAGCTGGCAAGAATTTAGCAAAGGGCAAATCATTTTTGTTCAATCAGATTGCCTTCTTCATGAGCTGAGTGTCTGTGAGAATATGGAGAAACAGATTCTGATTTACTTGAGCAAAGCTTTTTTCATGGTCCCCCAGAGCATCCTGGAACTCGAGCTGCTGAAATACGGACTGGGTGAACAAACCACAAGCTACTGAAAGACTCACTGGACTGGCAGTGGTCAACAGTTTGAAATCTAATTGCTGCCTATTAAACCTGTCATACCTCAAGGTTTGATACTTGAGTGATTCAGCTTAATATCTTGATTAGTAACCTGAGTGATGGGATAGAATATCAGCAAGTTTCTGGATGACACCAAATTGCAGGGAGTCGTATTTCCATAGGGAATTGCTGCCATTCAGAGGGGCCATAGCAAGCTGGAGGAGAGAACTAAGAGCAACCTCACAAAATGAACAATGGTAAATCCAAAGTCCTGTACCTGGGGTGGAAATAGTTTTATATGCTGGGGCAGGCTAGGGATTGCCTGGCTAGAAGTCAGCTTTGCAGGGAAAGGAGCTGGGCATTGTGGTGGACAAGATGAACACAAGTCACCATTGCACCAGCAGGAATTAAGTTGAATTGTATACTGGGTTGCATTAGCAAGATTGAGGCCAACGTTTTGAGTGACATAAGCGTTCTCCCCTATTTGATATTTGAGAGGCTGTGTCTGAAACACTCTGTTCAATTTTAGGTACAGGAGAACCACCTAGACCAAATATTTAGTACTGAATCTGTTTTGACACGGAAGTCAGACCAGATGTCCTCCTGTGATGCTTTCCAAACACAACAATTATTTGATTTTGGAATTCTAAAAATAGCCCGGGAAGAAGAAACTGTTTGTTCAGGACCATATCACTTACAGGCCATGTCCAAAGACTGATATTGAAACTTCAGGAATCTGGTTCGTCCCTGCCAGCTTGTGTTGTTCTCCCTCTATTCTTCCCTTTAGATATAGCCCTATAGTGAAGATTATTTCCGTGCACTGAGAAATAAAATGGTCACTCAGCTATGTTGTGGAAGACAAGTAACATGAAATGTATGAAAATTTTCTATGGATCGCAGATTACAGATCTCAACAGAAAGACACCTATCTTCACAGTAGGCTCTTAGGAAAAATCTGGCATTACAATAGTCTTCAAAATCATCCTTTAAAATTCACATGTACCATTAAACATGAATAATTAATTATGTATAACAAAAAGTGTAGCTTAAACTGGCTTAATTGACACATTAATGGAAGATATGTGAATGGTTAAAATGTTCAGATGCTGCAAATAAGTTAAAATGTCTTTGCTTTCAGCCATTTAATCTATCACTGTCATAAACATTTTTTTTTCATTATCTTCCAAAATTAGCCTTTTTTGGTTATCTTATGGTGTGTTTCCCAAAATGAAACTATCTACCATCCCTAACATTTTGAAGTTTTGGCCATCTACAATTATGCAATTATCCTCAGCTTGTTTAGCTCAGTGGGGCTGAAGATTTTACTTCTTTGATGTTGTCTGTCACGTCTTGTAAAGAAAATGGTCATGTAATTTTTAATACGAAGATCAAACCCTAGAAGGATCACAGGAATAATTCACAAAATTATGAATTATTTTTGTTGTGTAGGACCATGAATCTTTCACATCCTCTTCCTTCTGAGATATTCTGAAGGAGTATGACCAACCTAGCTAATATATGCTAAGACAGAAACAAACTTTATTCATGTAGTGAAGCACATCTGAGTAGAAAATCAACTTACAGAGTAAAATTCCTCTTCAAAGCACAGAAGGAAAGTGTTTTTTTCTATTTGTTTGGGGAAATGCATTCATTCCTGGGAGTGGGGAGAGAAGAAATCACAAGCTATGTCCAGCACTTAGCTCAGCTATTGCAAAGCATAATGCAGGTGCTACCAGTCCAAATGAACAGACAGTTAATTTCTCTCTTGTAAACTTTTTCCAAAACAGCCAGGTGATTGCTAGCAAATAACAACCATTGTATAAGCTTATGTACATTTAGACTGTGTAACTCTAATTTCTAAATTTTCTTCCTACACCTAGCTAAAAGACTATTTTAAATAAGAAAATACATATAAAACCCCTTTTATTTAGGTCTTCTGAGCATTTCTGACAGGAATGGCATAGTTTTGACAGATAAGGCATCATCTGTACTTGCATGTGTGAAATTTGTCCTTTGTCCTTTGATTACTCACTTTTTCATCTTTCCTTTTTTTCTCTCAAAGTATAGAGCATTTTGTTCACTATAATTCAGATAGTCCTGTGAGTCAATCATATCAACAACATACACAATAAACCTGACAGTCAGACACATGCTTAGCCAACAGACATAACTTGGTCAAAGATTCTAAGTATGCCAACCAGTATCGGATCAATCTGATCACTATAAAATAGTCCTATGTATATTTTCTACATTGATAGATGTTCTGCATCATGACAGAGCGATCACGGAGGGCAAAATGAATCAGCATTGGTATATGTCATCTTTTATTGCTTTTTTTAATACCGAGATATTCATCAAAAGACTTGCTGTATTATTTTATTTATTTATTTATTTATCAATTTTGTTCCTAAAGCTGAGTTTGGAACATGATTTCTACAATGAGATTTACAAGCACAAGCTCTTGCGCAAATTTGCATTTACGAAACTGATACATATCCACTTCCAAGCATATGATACAGTTTTGTATGCATTAAGAAAATATTCTATTTCGTGTTTCTGCCTGAAATCTGCTTTTTTTCTTATTGTGCACTTGTTCTGTGTCATCTTATGCTCAAGTTGTGAGCTCCTTGAGGAAGACAGGGTAGGATCTTTCCATGTTCTTGAAACTGTAGTCAAGAAGAGCCTTCTTTCAGACTAGGATCTCATTTCTTCCCTGGAAAAAAAGTGTTATTAATAAATTTAGAAGATTATATGAAGAACTTACACACACACACTCATGAAAGTACCACGCATAGAAAAATACAGGTTTTACTGTACTGTTTTTAGCTCTCTGATACACTCTCCCTGGAACCTATTACCAAAATCCTGTTTCTGCTCTGCATCTGCCCCAGTTCATTTGCTGAACAGCATTAAAAGGGACACATGTATTGTTCAAATTAACAGCAAACACCAGTCCTGCTATGTCCAGTGAAATGCTAAGCTGCATGGCAGTATTGATTAAGTTAACCCATCATGCTTACAGAGTTCTCTATACTCCAGAAAGTAGTTCATACTAATGTCAGGCTAAAGGGCCACGTTTAGGGTCTGGGTGTTCAGGTTCTTTGATAAACAACAACATGACAGGATTTGCGTGAATGTGTTAAGTGTTGTGGTTTATAAAGCATTTGGAGATACTTTAGTGGGAAAATTGTTATGTAAGTAAGAAACATTAGTCTTCTAAGTACCCATAATATGATTATATTTAAAAGAGAAACATCTTAAAGTGGCATGCAGAAGTATAGTTTTCTGTAATCAATGAGTATTTTGATTTGAAATGTGTTTCAGCATTAAAGTGAAGGAGAATGAGCTGAAGTAGGAAAGCAATCACTCTGAAGATCATCTACCTATCTTCTGTAAATGCCTCAAGAGGAGCATTGCTATCTTTCCTGATGATGCCATGTATTCTTGCTAAAATTGTGCCTTGTTATTTCATTCGCATATTATGCTGAATAAAATGGCATCATTTAGTAATGGGAGGTTAGAAAAGAGTTGTCATCTGAAAAAAAAAATAGTTGGAATTGTTGCAGCAATGAAAAAAAAAAAGTTTAGAAAGAAAAAAAGGCTTTTTGTTAATCTGATTCACCCTGAAAAGACCTGACTGTGATTTTCAGTATATATATATATATAGAAATTTGCCTGTTCTGATTCTGTTTTCAGTGATTCAAAACTGTTTCATAAACTTTCCTGTGGGCTCAAATTCTGCATGGTTCTGACTAGCCTCTGCAAAACACTTAAGCCCATATCCAACTATAAGCCCTACTGCAGGCAGTTTATTGAATACGTGATGGAGTATGGCCTCTATAATTAACTCCTTTAGTAGTTTTGCTGAATAATCCTTATATCAAAGGCTGCTTCCTCGATGAGGCCCTTCAAAGAGCTAGAATTTCCAGAAATCATCCACTTTTGCCTTTGTTCTAGAGATTTACCTTGGTATTGCTTAGGGCTGGTAGTTGCAGAACAAATAATCTGATTCTTTCGGTAAGATTATGGCACTATATATTTGTATTTATACAAACATGTATATATATATATATTTAAAACTTCATTTTTATTGGCCATGTTGTTACCTTTTGCTACTGTTCTTTTCAGTTTTATCCATCTTTGTTCTTTCCAACTTAAACAACCCTGCTACTGCTGACAATAGTTATGTCTCTGTTTTGCAGCAAATATGTGGTAGAAGTAAAAGGAAGAATTCCTCTCCTTACTTAAACACCTATTAACACTACATCCTCAGTATTGCATAGGAACCTAATAACTCTTCTAAATCCATATCAGTAGTTGCGTATAGACTTTTTCTTCTTTTCCAATTTCCCCTGATAAGAGTCTGTCTGAAGCTAAATATCTACATTATGTTTACCAGAAATTGTAGCTAAGACAGGCCAGCTATAGTCAGCCTATTAAGTATAGTGTGAAAATCAGTCAGTGTAGTTCTTGCAGATTCATATGCATGATAGTCACATTAAATCCATTTGTCCTCAAATTGGTGTCACTATTTTATCCTGGCTGTTGCCGCTGCTGATTTTGCTTTGCAGTAATTCCTAGGTAGGACTGGGGCTCTGTTGTGCTAGGAACTCTGCCTGCAAATGTATGTCAAATAAATAATGTATCTAAACAGGAAAGGTATAGCAAGCTGATGGAGGTAAAAGGCAGTGACAGGAGTCTGATGCTAAGTATACTAACCACAGGTGATATTTCAGCAGCTGGATAGCTTCTGTTGTCAGGTAATCTCTTAGGTTGGTGTGGGAATACTGAAAGTATGAAGAATTTAAAGGAACAGGATGTGAGGCTCTTTGCACAGAGTGTTACCCTGTGAGATTCACTTAACTTTATATGTGCACCACATAGATGTCTACATCTAAGTCGAACAGCTGTTACATCCAAATGACTGTTACATTCTAGGAATTCTAGGATATGAAACAGCAGTTCTGTTTTATCAATTGTGCAGTGAAAATGAGAGTATCACATATTAGAAGTGCTTGTTTGTCTTGACCATGAGGAGTCCAAATGGATAGCTTCAGATGCTGTCAATAATTAGTCAAATTAATCTTCCCCCTTGTACCATTTCTGCGAGAAACCTAGAAGGCAATGGTCAAAAGTGCAGTATGACATGTAGCATCATTTTTACTCTTGGATATCTTGTTTCAATAAACACAAATGGCTTATGTGTTCTCAAAACTCAGCCTGAAGACTTGCTAGGAAATTCAGACAAACTATGGCCTCTTCTATTTTGTGGTATCGACAAAGAATACTTTTAGAGTTGTATTTCCATATATGTTAGTGCAGCAGTAATTCTTAGGCTCATTCACACTCATTCTAGATATATTAATAGCAGAAATTCCAGTATATTTAGTAACAATCAGTTCATAGCCTTGGCCACAGCATTTACACTGATTTGCCAAGTGAACACTGTGAAAAAATGAACAGGAACCAAAGTGGTCTTATGTTCTGAAACCTACAGCAAAGGTTTATAGCTAATGATGAACCAACTTCTGCTGGGCTAATATGTCCTTCTGCAGAGTGCTGTTGTGTATGGCAAAAGAGTTTTCTTTGTCTCTTCTAAGTCAACTTAATCTAAGTCAAGAATATCTGTTTTGATCATTGGTCTTGCATTCTGAGCTCACCAGAGGCTGCCAGCATGCTTCCTGCAAAATAAACTTGTTGATGAATAAACTTAATGGTACACAAACTATGAAATCACCACACATCTGTCATTGCTTAGAGTAGTTGCTACCTTGACACAGCACTCAATGAAAATAAATCTTGTTGACTTAGAAGGCCTGTACTATTAGCTAGTAACAAGCTGCTGTGGCAAGTTCTGTCATAATTTCAGACTGCCAAAATGTACCTTATTCTTTACTTGCTGATGTATATAGCTCAGTAGAAATGATGACCATTATGACCAAAAATGACCATTAAAACCAGACACAATTACAGAAAACCTACCTACACTCTGACAAGGACTGAAATAGAAATGGTATGGCATTGTTCCAAGATAGCAAAATGGTAAAAATATGTTTAGCTGAATTCAAAATGCGGTTATCCTGGGACTTTTTTTCATTTGTTTTACGAAGCAGTTGGGAAGTATGACTTCAAAAGACCTCATAAATGAGCAAATGGCAGCTTGTGGACTATTCAGAGGCTATTTCATGTTGGTGGATGATATTGTAACTGCAGATTTGTTACATTTGTACTACAAGAAATTCTATGTTGAATCCATATATTCTACCCAAAGTACAGACTTCTCCGGGACATATGTTAATATTGTGAGTACAAGAAGATTAATGGTGATCTTGTTCACCTGAAGTCCTAGTATTTTCATTCTCCTGCAAGATGTATTCTTTAGTTTTCAGTAATCAAACTATTTCACATATAAATTTATATTCTACAATAAGTTAAAATGTAAATTTTACACTGTTGCCAATGATTGAATAAAGTTAAATGTTTCCATTTCATTGAATATAAAAGGCAGCTTCATCATTTTTCATTTCTCCTAATATTTTTCATAAAGTCATGTCTGTCTTTGTCAGAAAACGAAATAAGTAGATGAAGCCACCTGCATATGAGATGCAGAGTGATTTTTTAAATAAGAAGAAGCTTCCTATAGAGTGAATTGTGTTAGCAAAATGTAATGGAGTGCTGTTTTTATAGTTGATATACAATTTGTATGCACTCTACACAATCTTGGAGGGAGATGTGTTTGTTCGTGTGTGATGTCTCATCAACCTGTTTTAAGCTCTACAACCATTTTTATCCCCTTGAGGCAGACAAGATGCATTGCTGCAGTAATACTGGATTTGAAGACAGACAAGCTTTTCTTCTCTTAGTCACATTCTGTCCTCTTGTCCCATTCTGTCCTCTTGTACTGCTCTAAATACAGTGGTTTATATCTCCTTTCAATAGCTAGTGTGTAATTGCTCTGTGTATGTATTTGTTATCATTTGGGCCATATGCTCCCTTTGGAACTGCCTTTACAAAGGGACTAGAGCGTGCAATTAAATTGCCACTTATGATAAGCACCCTTTTTTGGAGATGCAATTGCTTCTGCATCCTGTTGATCTGTGTACACTTACTAAAGATTTTAGTCCATGTCTTCTCCAGATGCATTCGGAAGTTTTGTCCAAGAAGTGCAGAAGTGCAGAATCAGATTCTTTCTTTCTGAAATCACTGAAATCACTCCTAAATTCCATATAGTTATTGTCCATCCCACTCTTTAGGAAAGATGCCTTGGCTTGCAGTGCCTAAATGATTTTGTACCTGACTAATAGCAACTTCAGCGTTTTTTAAAAAATTACTGTGGGTGATAACAAGAAAGTGTGTAGGTCTATTAGGAAAGAAAATCCTGGAGGTAAAGGTGACAGCTTTACAGCACTAGCCCTTGCCTTATTTGCAGTAACTCATTTTGTATATAGTGCTTCATATTGGTAAAGCCACGGGCTAGAGCTATTTGTGATTTACTTCAACCCATAAGGGGGGTAGTAGTATCCAAGAGGGCAGAAAATAGGTCTGTTGATTAGAACAGTAAATTAGGGAAGACAAAAAGACAAAGAAGAATAACTGGATTCCACAGACATACATAAACATTTCACATCGTTTGCTATTTGTTGCTTGGCTCCCCTATAAACTGTGCTCTCAGAGTCCTTAAACCCATAATAAAGCTTTCTTCCTCTTCACACTCCCTGGGTTATTTATCTCCCTTTGGTTACTCAGACCTTCTGTTTGTCTAACCTCTGTCATGGAAAGAAAAGCAAAGTTGTTTTGCTTGGAGTACTCAAACTGCCAAGAAGGCAAAACTGTCCTCCGTGCAGCTGCGCGAGCGCTTGGTTTGAACACAAGGGAAAAGGAGCCTTGGATGTGGGGAGAAGCACTTGCCCTTTTTCATTCTGCACACTGCATTTAGTTCTTCAAACTAATGCCCTGAAGGACCATTGGGCTCCACACACCAATTCAAAGCCCATCATATATGTCAATCTCCTTGAGATATAACATGTACTCTTGATTGGAGATTTTAAGAAATTCTGTTCGGTTTCATGATTTATTTTCTCCAGCTTGTTCATGCTGTAATAAACTAAATAAAAAAAAATGTCAGTTTTATGTTGATCATTTTCTAAGTGCCACTATTTTCAAAGGTCATTTTCCAAGTGCTACCATATTAAACATTTATCAAGATGATTTACAGGGATGGCAGGGTATTTTAATATTGAGTTCCTCTGAATACCAAGTTTTTCTAAACCAAAACATGTATTAAATATATAAAATTAAAAATACACAACTATTATATATTTTAATCTTCATTTTCTAAATATGTAGCTTCTCTGATACATATTTAAATATTTGAATCTATGAAAAGTAGTTTCTTATTTGACTTGATTTTGAACAGTCTACTTTTGCTAATTCAAAATGCTAATAGAAAAATTCACTACAGACTGATGAATTTGACAATTTGCAGGAACATGTATTTATCCTTAAACACACCAATAACTTCATTGTCTTAACATTGAAGCACGGGCTCCACTAACAAGGGAAGTGGTAACTCACGTTACAAAGAAGAGCAGTCATTGCGCCCATTTTACACTTCGGGAGAATGAAGCCTTCAGAAAAAAGGTGAAAATCCCAAAGACCTGTACTCATAAGATCTGTAGTCTTTAAACCATTAATGGTTTAAATCATTCTGATGAGGAGCTGGAAGGTGAAGTCTTTTTATAGGTATCTTTTTTTTTTAATCTTTGCCCCCCCCCCCAAGAAAAAATGAATTATTTGTATTAACATAGTTTTGCCTCATTGCTAGAGAACTTCTGAGGCAAAAGGTGATCAAATGATTAAAAATTGAGTGAGAATCAAGGTCTCTTGAATTCTATTATCAGCTCTGGTTTATTGATTAAGTGAAAACAATAATGTGTATTTGCCAGAAAATAATTTTAGTGTGACATACATACAATGAATTTGCTTGGGCTTAATACAATGCATACACATTCATTTGAGGATCCTGTTTTTTTTTTTTTTTTTCTTGACTCTATCTATGGTTGTCTAATTCAGAGAGCATCTTGTGGAGGATAGACCATTGGTGTAAAGGAGCTTCCAAGATACAAATCAATTGTCCACATATAAAATTTAGGTGCAGCAGAACAACACAGATGGGATCTTTAGTGACTAAGCCACTGAACAGAAGCAGCAGAAAAGTATGAGCTGTAAAAGATTTTATTTATACATACTGCCATTTTCTGATAGGGTACTAAACTGGACAGGTCTCCAGTCTGCCTCCCACAGGAGGTTTTTAGGAATTTATCTGAGATGTAATATGATGGCAAATTCAAAAAGGCTTTTAAAACCTCCAACAAAAGGTGTTGTTACATTCTAGGCTTTCCACTTGCTCTCTTCAGTTTGGCTAAATTCTGGATACTTCCAGTAAAGCAACTTCTCACAAAGAGCAGTAGACCTGGTCTTTATATTTCTTTCTTTCTTTTTTTTCCTTTTTTTTTTCCTTTTTTTTAAAAAAAAAAGAAAGAAAAGGAAAAAAAAAGGTATTTCTGAGTTTATACATATATATTTATATAAAGATCACTAGTTTATTATGTTTGGAGTAAAACCTAAAAAATTACATTGTGCTTTTCTTTCCCTTTAGAATCATCAGAATATCAAGGTGTGCAAAAATATTTGGACCAAAAGAAAATGTGTGGAAAGTGAATATATGTGTTTTTACAGCAAAGACAAACAACCAGAGTCGAACATTGATATCATTTAGTGAAATTCCAACTCCAATGAAGTCAAAGTTTCCTTGCTAATTTCAATAGAATCATGATTTCACCAATTTTAAATTCCTTTGAAAGTTATTTAAATGTATTTTATATGGCCAAGATTTCTACTGAAGAAAGTTGCAGAAATACCACTGGGAAAGTAAAAGCCAAATTTATCACTTTGCATTTATTTTGGTGGATGTTGATTCGTGTCCTTCAAGAGCTGTATGGAAGGATCTCTGAAAGAAAAAGATCCGAAACTCTGACATGCATGCCATTCAAAACTAAAATAAAACTTCTACTAAGTGAAATACCACAAAAGAAAATATTATTTTCACAAAGAAATGGCAGAAATTTCACAAAGAAATTATTCATATCTGTGTTCTTAGCTGAGTGCTGTAGCCCCCTCATAGCCTCTCTAAAGCAGGAAGAAACAGAAATAAGTACAGTGAGCTGAACTAGTATTAGAATGTTGTTTAAGGTTAGGGAAGTAATGACCTCCTATGTAGATCTTATAGGGTAGGCTTAACATCGTTTTTACAGCTTACTTCATTTTTATTGCATCCTGTTATTTTCTAGTTATAAATATTTGCCATTAAGCCAAAGACTTTGCTGACTAAAACACTGAAGATAGATGAGTCATTCTGTCACATTTAAATCACTGCAAGTACCTTTCAGAAAGGCCTGCTTCTCCTGTTTTCCAATAGCTATTGACTCATTTCTGAATCAGCATGGTGCTGTGTCATCAGGCCATTGGGAATACCCTCTCCTTCACCGAGCCCTTAAAAGTCCTCCCAAAGATTTATTAGCATCAGGAAATGTAGTTCTAATTCCTTCAAGCTAAAGCTGAGTGTCTGCTTTGTGTTTTGGCTGGTCATAAGAAAAGTGGGTTTTGTACAAGTGCCTCTGCTGATTCCCATTGAAGTCAGCTCCCAAAGCTAAGAGTGCCAGTGCTCAGGGAACTCGGTGCTGATGCCACAGCTCCACTAAAGCCAAATTTCACTGCAGGATCTGCAACAGCAGGGATTCCAGGTCCATAATGAAGCAGATGAAGATGATGATCCTGGCACTATAAAAAAATCTAATTAGAGAACAACCTTCTAGAGTAATCAGGGGAATCCAAAAATGACTAAATATATGCAGGTCTTTTCTGGCCTAGGTCAGACAATCTCTTTTAAAAGTGGTCTTTCAATTAGAAAGAAAGAAAACAAACAAATCCTCATTTCCATCTCAATATATCCTCTTCCCAATTAAGCTTCAGAATCCTTAGCAGAATTTTGACCTTATTATGAAGGAAATTTCCGAGATTCCTTTAATCTACTCTTTTTTTTTTTTTTTCTGTTTTCCTACTGTTGTTATTGCATGGAAAGGTCTAGGATCACAAGGTCCAGCTTCTGTTCAACCATCAGGCTAAGGTAACCTCTGAGAGAGCTTGATCCTCTAGTACACCAGAACAAGTGACAAGAACATCAAGGTCAAAAACTGCATTACCAAATAGGTGAAAGAAAATTTACCCAAAAGGATAAAAGAGTGGAACTCAGCCCATTCCAGGGAGCCTAGATATTTTGAAGCTGATCCTTAAGTCATCAGCCATTGCCTTCCAGCTATAGAGCGTTGTAAACTCCTGTTTTGCTGGCCTTAACATTTGATATTTATACTGAAGGTACAAACCTGAAAAAAAATAATGTAGGTTTTCTCTGTGAAAATATAATGAGCCTTCTAGAACTTTTTAATATATGTGAATCACTTTAATGCTATAACAAATCACCTCTTTTACTTCCTGGAGTGCTAGCTTTCACCCCCAAACATCTTCCAGTTGTCCTCATTGTCAATATATCACCACAGTGTAGCATGCACATGTGTAAGGCAGTATAAATACCCTTCCATCAGATGTAAACTTCCTGTTGGGAGGGTACTATACGAAGGGTACTATGAATTTCTTCATTCTTTTAAATACAGTATAGACTCTTATTCATCATTGAGCACTTCTACTATTAACTGATATTTGGAGCTTAAGGTGTTTAATATCTCATGTGTCCTGCCTGTTTTCTTCTGGATAAATTCCTGTTGAAGGGTTTTATTAATTATCTTCTTTCAGAGCTTCAATCTAATTTGATTTTACAGGAATTTTATGGTTGCTTTTCTTTTTTTGCATGTGTGAATACTGAGGTAAAAAGGACATAGTCAAAGGTCAACAGCAGAACCAAGAATTAGTAACACCTCTCCCCAGATCCACATGATCACATAATCCTTCTTCGGTGGTTGTAGAGTGGTTATAAAGTTCTTGTAAAGTAAAAGTAACAGAAAATTCAGGGCACCTCCCATTGTTTTCTTTCCAAAATATAGCTTGTATAGCTTGATCAAGAATCTATATTCTTTCAAATAGCTTAAGCATCTGAAGGTGCTAGGTGATTCTTTAACTTATTATTTCCATTCCTTGAAATGTTGACAAATCCAATGTTTAGACCTGTGGCTGCTGATTTTGGCCTGTCTAAAATTTGCAGAGGTCAGATCCTAACAGCTGAATGTGTAGGGGATCTTAGATCAGGATCCTTGTCCTTTGCTTATCTCGAGCACAATTGATCTTCTTCTCTCAGTCCCACCATCAAGAAGACCCCATCTCTCCTCCTTGCTGCCTCTTTGGCTAGGGCAGTAGTGAAGAATGTAATAACAGCGATCACCACCTTGCAGTTTCCCAGGTTCCTGATCCAAAGTGAGCAAGGTCAACATAACAGTGAATGCCCCAACTGCTACGTTTCTGCTTTCCCAGCTCATATCACCTCGCTTGGGATAGATGCTGCTCTTGTAATGATCTTGCATTAAAACGTACTGCCCTGAAACGATGAATTGAAGATCTAGTAGATCAGGAAAGAGTGTGAGTTAGCGCTTAAGACCCTCAGACAGTGTAATACATGTTTTCCACTGCCTACCCTGAGGGCAGTTTATGTGTTTGACTCAAAGATTGTTTTGTATAACCAAAGTGTAAATCAACAGGTTTCCTGCCTCATGCATTTAGAGCACTGCAGCTGAGTTGTATATTTTAATAGGAAGGTAAGAATAATAGCTAAGCCTGACAATGGGATCCTGGCCTGCATCAGGAGGAGCGTTGCCAGCAGGTTGAGGGAGGGAATCCTGCCCCTCTGCTCAGCTCTGGTGAGGCCACATCTGGAGTATCGGGTGCAGTTCTGGGCTCCCCAGGACAAGAAGGACATCAAGCTTCCAGAAACGTTCCAGTGTAGAACCACAAAGATGATTAAAGGGCTGGAGTATTTGTTGTATGAGGAAAGACTAAGCGAGCTGGGCCTGTTTAGTCTGGAGAAGAGAAGACTGAGAGGGGATTTGATCAACATGTTCAAGTACCTGAGAGGTGAATGTGGGGAGGATGGGGCCAGGCTCTTCTCTGTTGTTGCCAGTGACAGAACAAGGAGTAATGGGTTCAAGTTGAAACATAGTTGAAAAGTCAAGTTGAAAAATTGTTGAAACAATTTTAATCTCCATATGAGGAAGAACTTCTTTCCTGTGAGGGTGCCACAGCCCTGGCACAGGCTGCCCAGATATGCCGTGGAGTCTCCCTCTCTGGAGATCTTCAAAACCCGCCTGGATACCACCCTGTGCCCCGTTCTCTGGATGTCACTGCTGGAGCAGGGGGTTGGACTATATGGTCTCTAGAGGTCCCTTCCAACCTTAAACATTTGTGATTCTGTGATTCTGTGAAATAGTGGAGATGCTTTATAATGGGAAAAAATGGTCTCAATATTGGACCACTTTGTTCCTTTTGCATTTTTCACTTTCCTAACTCTGTTCTAGAACGATGCTACTAGCAAGCCAGAGCTCCTTGCTGCTAAAGAAAAGAGCTAATTAACACCAGTTCCAGACTTTCTCAACTGTTTGATTTGGTTTTTGCATCACAATTCATAAGTGCTTGGGTGAAGCTTGAAGGAGATGTCAGGAGGGGAGTAAATACATGAAGAGCCAGGCCCATCCTATGAAATACTCCTAATCCTAGGAAATTTAACCTAATGCAGTAAAAAAGGCATTAAGAACTCATTTTGGGATTAATGAGAATGTGCCAGATATGACTTTGTTAAGAAGTGTTGTCTGATTAGGAGAGAGAAAAACATCACTGAGATCCGACAAGGAAATATGTGCAATTCATGCTCAGTTCAAGTCATATCTATAGTGAAGAATACTTTTCAGCTCCTGTAATACAAATTGTGTGATTTTTATCTTCACTGAGATAAATATAAATTTAAATCAGAAATGAGTTGTTGGGGACAGTGTTCTGGGAATAATGAAATGTCTTTGATGCACTTGGATTTGTACAGGGATTCTAGCAGTTTCCGGCTGACAGTTCTTTGGCTTTATAACTTGCTTCAAAAATATCTTCCAAAGCACCTGTTTGTGTCTTAGGTTATTTACTTTAACTTTACTTTAAACACCGTTTTTATCACCGGAAAAGTTTTCTCTGACTAATCTTAAATCTGGAAATCTGTCTACAATTTAAGTTGAAGTAAAAGGCCATTATTTAGGCTTTCACAAGAAACAAAGATCATGAAGGTGATGAAAAAAATACCTAAATCATATTTATAGAATATGTAAAATATAGGTAATACTCTATAAAATTTATAACAGTTAAATTAAAAAGTCAGTGCTTTATTTTAAGTAATTCTGATGCCATCAATCAAAACAATAAGTTTACTGTTACTTGGTTTCATAACTGATTTCCATCCAGATAAATTGTATCTCCATGAAATATTTATGTTTCAATGACAGTTCATTTTGCGGCATGAAACAAGATCATTGTTTTAATCATCAATGCCATTAAAAAATGATTTGACTTTTTTAGAGAGGGATAAAGATGGCCGTTGTTCAGGTCAGAATGGATAAATATTCACCTAATCCCTGCTAAAAGAAAGGGAATTACATGCTAATATTATCTAAGAATCTGGATGTTATTCTCTGACTTTCATTTTATTGTATTCATTGTATGTCAAGAAACTCTAGCACTAGTAAAAAAGAAAAACAAAATGTGTACTGTGTTTTTACCAAGAATATAACTTCAATGTAGGGTTAAATGGAAGAGTTGTATCTTCCTCTTTGAAGTGTCGTCAATTTTCCAGACCATAGGTTTGAAATACAGGAAAGTTGGTAGCACATTACAGAAGAGCGGCTGTGCTCCCCCTCACAGGAAAATGCAGCTGCTGTCACTGCCAATTCATCACTGCTTGACGTATGAGCTGTAATTTCACATAGAAGGTATCACAGGCACTAACCAGTAGTTTATGTTCGGAAACCTGCAAACAATGTCAATTTAGCACTACCTGAAACAGCAGTAAACCAAGTCAGAGCATCTCAAGTTATTATTATATAGAAACATGTCAGCAGTTTGGAAAAAAAAAAAAGAAGAAGAAGAAGAAGAAGAAGAGAAATATGTGCCGTTACTGAGAGGTTTCTTTCCATGGAATGAGATAGCTTTATCCTTTTGAAAGTCTCTTTTAGAGTGAGCTAATAATACTTGAGACTCTGGTAGATGCAATTCAGGGCATTCTGGTTTAAAGAATTAACCTATTTTTTTTCTTGTGTTTTCTGTACTTCCTTTAGATATTTAGGAGATTTATCCATTGATTTTACTGTATGTCTGTTTGTAACGGTTGAGAGTCTGCTCTATTGTTCTTTAAAAAAAAAAATTTAATCACATTAAACTAGATTCTGTTTTGAAACCTTTTTATGTTTTGGGTTACACTAATAAAGAGCTTAAGGTAAGCATTTTCTTTCTGAAGTACGGAAGAAGACACATTAAGTTTTCACACTGTTTTTAACCTAATGGAAGAAACAAAATGGGGAAATGCACTAATAGCATTTGCCAGCAGTACATTCTGTTTACTAATGCATGTTATCAAATCTCCTAAGTTAAGCAAGGGAGGGAATGTGCAGTGTTTTTGTGGGAGACCTTTTAGGTTGGGGCCAGGAATATGCTATGGAGGAAATAGTGCTTAAGTGGTAGCAATCTATCTGCTTTGTCATTAATGTTGTCATTATGATGAGATCTGTTGCACAGGAAGTAAATGCAAGATTTGTCTACTCCTGTGTATCCTTAGACACTGAACTATATTTTTAGCATGCATTTTACAAGACAGTGCATTCTGCCTACCTATATTGCACAGGAAATGAGCTTGGATGATTTGGATTAATGCTAATTCAAAACTTTTAGTACAAGTGTTCTTCAGTAGCAGTTGCAGATTCAGAAGACTTGGAACTTTTCTGCAGTGAGAGAAGCTTGCATGATGGTTTCCTGAAAGTTTCTCAAGTTAGGATGAATCTTTTTTTCACAATTTCTCTTTTTCTGTCCTTCAGGGCCTACTGGAGGAAGCTAAGGATTAGTCTTTGTTCCACTGTTCACACTTCAAAGGGAAATAGTGAGAACTCCTGTCTTTGCACCTACTGCTTGTGAGAAATAGCAATTTGAGACACACTCTGATGTTAGTAGTTTCTCTTAATTTGTTTTAGGTAGCTTCCAAAACAGAATAACTTTTTGTTTGTTTTCCATTTTATTCTGTTTCTCCGTATCTGCTCTCTATTTTTTGGCTTTCACCCTGCAGATAAATATTGCCAAAATATCAAAATTCTACACCAACTTATTGCTTTCCTTCTGATATAAGAGGAAAAAAAAATCTGAAAACTCTCCCAGGGCAGGTGTTTCCTGCCTTACATTATTAACCTCAGTTCCACTTCCACGTTTTGGTTATAATCTTCTCTCTTTTTTCAGTGTATACACGTGAGCAAGTTGTCTTCTTGCTCCACAGTCCAAGCAACAAAACCAACTCTCCCAGACCAAACATTTATATATATATTTTTTCTCTGCCAACTTTTCATCTAATAATTTGAAGAGTGTTATGCTTTTTTTAACAAGGGGATCAGGAGTCAGCTGGAACTCTCTGGAACATGAAAAAAAGATCATAGGTTTCCTGGCAAGAAAGTGTGGATACCAGATATCAAGTAGGATATAATGAGAGATGGAATGTACTGTCACCAGCAAAAGGAGGGGTTTTCATGAGGAGTAAGTAGGAGATTGCAGGTTTTCCCTGGATTGGAAGCTCTAGCTCTTAATTCGTCTCAAATCAGTGTCTCATCCCACGTCCTTCAGTGGCCAGGAGGGCTGTACCCGATGCAGCTCTGAGTCATTCTTCTCTGCCTACTTTATTGTAGGCAACCCTGCAGTTCCTACTGAACACTGGTCTGCAGCTCTAAAGTTAACAGGATGAGTTATTCCAGTTCCCTAGAAACAGTCATAATTTGTAGCCTAAATGGCTTCATTACAACAAACATCTTTAACTGTGTTTTTATGTGTACATGGGTAATAAGTAAAAAAGCAGCACATAGCAACAATAATTGCATTAGCCTGTATTACATTTTTATATACAAATGGACAGCAAACAAGACTTCCTTTGTATCTACTCTCCTAATATTACTGAATTACAAAATATATTTTGAGTCAAATATTTTACGAGGATCAGTGAAAAAGTAAATATCGAGAAGTGAGAGGTTTGTCACCTGGAAACAATTTCTAAGAAACCTAACTTGTGGACTGCTAATATTGGAAAACCTATTAGCCCAGTCCTGGCTATGTGTCCCCATCTCAAGTCAGGACATCTTTAACTCAAGTAACTCAAGTCAGGACATTGTTTAACAATTATTCTATATCCTTAGGTATTGGGATGCAGAACTTCTCACTTGGAGGCCACCCTGTGAGTCTGGCTGATATCAGTGGAGGGCCAGGAAGCACTTTGTGCTGCAGGGGGTGTCTGTTGTCATTGATGGTAATCCAATTGCACAAGTCTCCTGTTACCTTAGGAAAAAAAGAAAAAAAAAAAACACTATAAAAACCATGTTATATTGGCAGGCTGGTGTATGTAGCAGATCGTTGTATAGCAAGCTCCTGTATTTTTCTAGTATATGAGACAGAATTTACCACAGAGAAATAAAATTAGCTTGCCTTCATTTTATAGCCAACACTTAATAAATAATATATTGTATACCTAAAAAATGAATAATAATTGCAACTCACAGATTTTGCGGTAGGCCTTCGTGAATCTGAGTAGTAAAGAGCCTACCCTGTTTCTCTTGCAGAATATAACTTTGTAAAAATGTCTATACTGCATCAGAATAAAGGTGCCTTCAGGCTGGAGTTAGAATCATTTTTAATCCAACCATACCCTTTACCATTCATCATGTCACAGACAATAATTCCCAGGATTTAGCTCTACTATATGTGAAAAATATATATGGATAGATATTTATTTAATTGATAGTATAATGCTTGCTATGCTTAGTACTGTAAAGAGAATAAATAATCATGGTCTGTTTAACTTTATTTACAGTTTCATAAACCTCGGTACTACCCCACAATATTCATTTCTGTTCTTCTCATTCATCTTTATTTCTCAAATAAATACCCCTCAGAGATTCCTCTGGTAGCATAACCTTCAACTACTGTATGCTATTTGAGGCCCACATCTAACACTACATGTACCTAAACAATGTGAACTGGGTAGTCCTACTAGTTCAAATGCAGGTTTTTCCCATACTCGTATTTTCTTCCAGACGAGGGTTTTAGTCTCCATCAGTTTGTATGTTCTCTGACCTTTTAGATGGCTTTCAGAAGTTTTGCTTCACAAGTTGTGAAGCATTTGGATATAACAACATTAATTCATTCTGACTCCTTTTGTTTTGGTTCAGGTGACTATAGATTAAAAAAAAAAAAAAAAAAAAAAAAGGAAATCTCCTTACAATATCCTTAAATCCAGCTGTCCTTTGTGACCTGGAAAGCCAGACCTAACAGTAAATGAAAGGAAAAATGAGTAGAGTATTTCAAAAATACAGCACTTTTTTTTTTTTTTTTTTTTTTAAAGCAGTGAAGGGAGTAGATGATGTCTCTGTCCATGTGAATTATACATGAAGCTCTCTAGGATTCTTTTTCCAATAAGTATATTGTAAACATTTAAGTATCATGGTCATTTAAGTTAGCCTTGATTACAACACAGCAGTGATTTCCCTTCTTCCTTCTTTAAACTTCTTCCTAAAGAGTAAGAGGCTTTTTATGAAGGTTTGAGATGGAAAGCGCATAGTGTCTTAGGAAAGCAATGGTTCATTTCTGTGGCTGCTCTTAGTTGAAGACCTGTCTAAAGATACTATATTAAAATATCATACATTAATATATTCCCACCTGAAAATTAAAATATGACAAAAAAAAAAAAAAAAAAAAAAAACCTCTCCATAATAACCTTCTGTGCCACTGATACCAGGCATCCTTTAACTTATGAAGAACCTTAAAAGTTAACAGGTTTCTTGCCTTTCTGTGCTCTATTGGGATTCTGCTTCAGAGAGCTACATCTGTTGGAATTCTGCTTCAGAGAGCTACATACTGGTGTCTAGGAATCTTTTCTGATTTCTAGCCTTAATTTGTTCTCAGCCAGCATCTTCCATTTATTTTCACACCAAAATTGACATTTTAATTGCTTCTCTTTTTCTTTGTTGTCCTTTGCTGCTTGTCCTTACTGTCCTTTCTATTTATTACACTTGCAGAAATTGAACATAAATGAAATAATTCTCAGAATACTATTTAGATTCCTTCCTTTTTTTCTTGTTTGATTCTAAGTTCTTTCTAAATTATTCTAACATTGTTAGTGTCTTCAGCAATTCATATTTGCTCTGCTAGTACAATACAACTAGGTAAGAGTTTTTAAAAAGTATTCTGTACTCTTTGCCTCTTGCTGTTTGTCGTGAATGTGTTTTCACAGTTATTACAAAGTCTATTTGATAAGATTCAGTGGGCAGAAGAATGACTATAAATGACTTCTTACCTAACAAGTCAATCTTAAAATTCAGGAATGAAGTCCTAAAGGGTTAGTTATAATGGTTTGTCATTTTTCCAAGCCAATGACACAGGTCATGGTTCTAATATTCAGCCATGGACATTTGAGAAAATAACTACCAGAGATCACGTGGAGTTGAAAACCTCAGAAAGATGAGAACTGTTCAAACTATTCAGTGTTTCAAAACAGTAGCAAGAAAATGCTTATCTAGTTACTGAAATATTCAAGCACTGATTGACTATGATTTTGACATTTTTGCATATTTAGTTATACTTAAATAAAATTGGATGTGTTTCTAAACATGATCACATTTCTAAAAAGTGAATTAATTTTACAAATTGCTAGAGGCAAGGATCTCTGAAACTTTTAGCATATTTAAAACTTTGTAATTTCTGTAACCAAGTCTCACTCTGTGGTGCATACTCTGTTATCATGTCCGTATCAATTTCCCACCTTCTCTATGTTAACATCTGTTTCCTCTTTTCTTATGAATTTGATGAACCTACCTGAAAGGCCACTGATTTTATCATTATACATTATTTCTAAGCCCCTTTCAACACCAGTACCATCAAAGCCTCGCTGGGTTGTGAGAGCTAAGTTAAAGATCCATTTGGATATTTTATCTATTAGGAAACTAAAGTGAATGAACTGTATGAAAATAAAATAAAAAATCTAAATTGCAACTATTATGATCATTTTCTTAGGTATTCAGATTGTAGAAGTGTAGGATGAAAAGTTCCATGGGGAGGATATGAGGAGGTGAAAGTTCTTAGGTGAACAAGGAAGTGGAGGAAACTCAAGATGGCATATACATAGATATGTATATGTATATGAGATATTCTTGGATGCTATTACTAAAAAGACTATTCTGCGAGCTGGCAGCCTATTTTTCTGTCTTGAAAAACAGGCATAGGAGAACTTTACAAATTATCTGTACCATTTGAACTTAAGACAAATTAGAAGACTAGCAGGTTTCTACAGTACCAGCTCTCAGAACTCTGTTGAAGCAGCATCTGGTCAAAAGGATGGTTGCACTGGTCAAAAGGTTGTGTTAGAATAAATAAAATAATCTTAGCCTGTTTCCAAGCCTCGCATTTCACACTGTGAGGTAAGGAAAGTATTGTTATGAAGAAAATAGTAATTATATAGAAAATTAGCTTGTAAGACTGAATTTATTAATCATAGAAAATACTCACTATAATTCAGAACCTATATAGGTAGCACACATGGATTACTTGTAAATATAGTAATATAACATCCACTGGAAGGTAATTTACATTTAATTATGGTTTTTAATTTATGAACATTAGATAAGCATAACTGGAAACAAATAAAATGGAAATCTGGGATCTGAGCCCCTTTTTGGAGTTTGAAAACACAAGAGAACTTTAAAGTTACATAGTTACTGATGCATATCAGACTTGCATTTATTCATCTGAGGTAATCTGCAGTTACTTAGCCACAGAAGGATATAAAGAAGATGCTATTCATCTGAAACAATGATCCTTTTACTTATCGTAGTTGCCACGTGATGTACATGGCCCATTTAAATGGAACAATCTTCACAGAGTTATAAAATATTCATTAAAAATTTTCAGGTAACTTGCAATTCAAAATGTTTCACAATATCTGCTGTGGATTAAAAAGGAGTTTTTTTTTCTTCACAATAAACATTTTTTAACTGACTCCACTTTTACATGCATATGTATTTATTCAAATAGTGGTCTTATCCATCTATTCTGTTTTAATAGACTTCCTTGAACCCAGTTTTTGATACAGTGCTTTGTGTGAGGCATAAATCAGGCTTAAAGGGCCCTAATCTGTAAAAATTTGCATGGTTAATTATTTGGATTTCCAAAGGAAAATGATCACAGCAATGTCTGGTGATGGTTCAGATATCTTAATTGTGGGTGTTAATTTGAATGGAAAACAGAATGATGGATAAGGGGGAAAAGAAAGGACCAAGGAGACTGTTTTCACAAAGCAGCATGAAATACTCATACCATTTTCTTTTTAGTTTCCAAAACTAATTCTTTCTGGCAAATGACTTTGGAGCTGATGTTAGTAACCCTGAAAAGAAACCTGCATTTCAGTATTTCAGCTGATGTGGCTGGCATGCTTACAAGCGGGTCTGATTCCCTGGGCTCCAGCTGAGTTATGTGGGTTTATGCCAGCAGTGAAGGAGTCCAGTTTGGTCAGGGAAGTGTTCTCCAGCTTCTGACCATCATTATGGATTCAAACCATCAAACTATGGATTCATTTCTTCATGTCTGGCAGCCCAGTCTGTAGAATCTCTGGTATATGTGAACACAACTGTTGCATACCAGGTGACCTGCAAAGACAACATCAAAGAGTTTCACCCCACAGTAGTCTGGACAAAATGTTGGGGCCAAAGCCTCTCAAAGGATTGTTCCTCAAGCATTTTAGTTGTGGGACAAAATGCTTGTAAAACTGAGCTGGATGTTTCTGTAGCCAGGTGATTGTAAGAGGTTTTAATTTCTTTGTGTTTAGTGCTTCTGTGAAGGCTCTGTACCTCTCCAGACTCAGCTTATGCAGGGCCAGTTCAGCTCATTCAGACCTCTGGGCTCAGCCTGCACTCAAGCATGTAGAAATCAATACTATTGCAGTTGACATGGGAAGACCTAAATTCCTCTTCAGATTTGCCTCTGTCTGCCACCCAAGTTGCTGTACAAGCTTTAGTGACGTAGATCGCCACACAGTATTTGGAACGACAGAAGTTTTAACGGTGCTAGCATAGTAGTAAAAAGTCACTATGATGCTTCTGAATCATTTCTGGCCTTCTAAATGCTGTGTATTTTATGAAGGTATCAAAGATGTATTGATTTGGGGCCACCTCAGGAAACAGTCGAAAATCTGAGCATGAGTTCTGGGTCTCCTGAGAATTCCAATTTCATTGTGAAAGCAGATTTTGTGACGCAGATCTTGCTCCAAAGGAAACACAAGCAGATCAGATGATAGAGCATGGTTTGCTTTTAAGAAGCTTGGCAAGAGCAAACAGCAGGTATTGAAATAAGTGGAATTCACTTGTGGTGCAGGCCCTGTATCGGCATAAATGTGCAGGCATAAACCATGTGAAGAGCGTCCCTACCACCCGCCTCTCTGTCTCAGAGCAAATTAGGCAGATCACATTAGGCATCAATTTATTCTGCAGAAGCCAATAAACAATTTTCAGATGGAGATGCCTAAAAAATCTGGCGTAGTTAAAGAGAAAGGATATCCTGGAAAGAGAAGTTTTTAAATATCCTTAATACACTTAGAAATTATCCATCTCAAAACAGGTAGTATAGTGAATGTCAATCTAGATTTATTCACTTGTAATATGTATAGGCTGAATGAGCTTTTTTTACAGTTATCCTCTCTGAGTTACTATGAATTTATAATGCTGCTCCTTAGCACTTGTATTTGTCTACACTAAAGATGCAATAATTTATTAAGATGGTAATAAATGTTTAATACTCCTTGTCTGTATCATTTTATAAAACTAGCTAGAAAACCCCATGATTCTTTAAAATAAAAGGACAAATATGAAACAAAAATGTCATTAAAAATGGATTTAATTATTCACAGAATTTTCAAAATGTGGAGCTTTTTGTTCAGAACTTCTGTTATTCAGTGTATGTAAGATACTCAAGATGTAAGAATCCTATGTTTGGATTAATGTGTTAGGACTGATAGTTATAATCAGGTTGGATTTGGTTACCTTTTTACATATACATACATACATATATATATATGTAAGTGGCCACATACCATCTGTATTGAAAATTAAATGCAGACATTAAAAAACGTGACTTAAAATCCTTATAAAAATCAGGAAATTGGCTTAAGATCAAGTAGTATTTTAAAAATGCATATTAGACTCTAGTTTTACTTCATATTTCTGACAGATTAGAATTTACCTATTTCTCATTCTCTTTGCCTCACATCTCTCAGTGCAAGCGAGCTACTTAGGGTACCTTTCAACTGAGCTGAGATTAGTATTTAAACACTTACGGAAAAACATCAGAGAGAATAGAACTTCCTATGTTGTTCTGATGAGTGATGTACTACTGTGATTTAAGCAACACACCGAATGGCCAAGGCTACTGTCTTGGTTTCAGTGTAAAATTGTGGGAGTACTCAAGATGGTTTGCAAGAAAGTGTGAGATAGTCAAGTTTGTCCATTTCATTCAAATTGCAGTAGGTTATCAATCATTAAAGTATTGTGTAGCTGTTAGAATAGCTTTAATTAGGGACAGTGAATTCATCATTCAAAGGGAGAACGTGAAGAGGATGGGGCCAAACTCCTTTTGGTGGTGGCCAGTGACAGGACTAAGAGTAATGGGTACAAGTTGAAACACAGGCAGTTCCACCTCCATGTGAGGAAGAACTTCTCTACTGTGAGAGTGACAGAGCCCTGGCACAGGCTGCCCAGAGAGGCTGTGGAGGCTCCTTCTCTGGAGATCTTCCAAACCCACCTGGATGCCACCCTGTGCCCCTGCTCTGGGTGTCCCTACTGGAGCAGGGGGATTGGACTAGATGGTCTCTAGACGTCCTCAACCTCAACCGTTTTGTAGTACAGACAACCAGTCTATCTGTATTGCAATACATGACATTTGGGGTATGATTTTTGGATGTAACTGTTGGTGGGTTACAATAATTTCAAATTTGCTTTCAAATAATTTCAAACCGACATTTTCTAGATTGTGACTCCAGCTTTTAGCGACTCACTGCTTAGTGAGTGTTTGTTATTGATAAGTTTTTTATTACTATTTTAACACTTCATTTTCAAAGATTTTATTTTTACAAGTTATGCAATGAGATGTTTAGGAATTTCCAATAGTCAAGAAAATAAATAAAGCTTCCTCTTTTTACATCAGGTCAGACTATCCTGATCTATTGCTTTGTTTGTGTGTTTGGATGGGCAGCTGCAGTGAAAACTTTAATATCTGTGATCAGAAAATTCTGCCACAAAAACAGTTCAGTGACCTGATGGAATTTTTATATACTAAAAAATGTTCAAAATCTTGATTTTTTAATCTTAATGTCAATCTATGTTACTCAGCATAATAAGGATGTGATTCAAAATTATAATCTCCAGTTTTGTGAAGACATCAGTTACTAGAAGACCTAATTAGGGTTAGTTACGCTAGTCTATGATGTAACTGAGGAAATGCTAGGGAAAAAAAGAAAAAGTTTAGTTTTGATTTTCCTCTATAGTTTCTATTAGGTTAACTTTTTATTTTTTTATTTTTTATTTTTTTCCAAGTGTTAAAAAGGTGTAATAAAGAAACTGATAAATGCACTTTTTAAAAAATAAGACATTAAGAATTTTTTAAAAAAGTTTATATTTTCTTCTATATATCAGTGCTTAGTTATCTTTGTAATACAGCTGCATTCTGACATCTGTAGTCATGAAACAGAACTTTTGACTCACTTTGTAGGCGACTATTAGGATGAATGAATTCCCTGCTTGTTCTCTTGCTTGTTGTCATTTAAAGACTAACCCCTTTCTTTTTCCTTCTCTTTCATCTCTCCAGCAATGACAATGCAGTTCATAAGTCATCGGTTCCCTGACTATCATGATCCAACTATAGGTGAGTAAGGATTATTCTGCCCTTCCTCCCTCTCAGTCTTTTTGCTTATTTGAGATATTCTGGAGTTAGAATTAAGATTTGTAAATTGAGATTAAACCTTATTGATCTGATGACAATTAGATTGTGTCATGGTCATGTCAGAGTAATTGGCTTTTGAAATGCTTTGCAGAAAAACTCTTTTAACAACAGATTTTTGGTTTTATAACTCATAGTGGTTGTTTGATTTTGGTCTCAGAAAGGAAAACAAAAACCTCACAAGAGAGAAAATAGTGTTTCAGCATAGTAAACTGTAACTCAAGAATTCTCAGAAATTATCAGTCTCAGATAAATCCAAGATCAATTTTCTCAACAAACCTCTAATGTCATTACCGTACATTTTTGTTTGGACCATTTACACTAAGTGAAAAATTAAAATGTATAAGATAAAGCCTACAAAATGGTAATTTCTAATAAAAATCTAATTTATATGTCCATTAAGTTAAAAAAGAATAAAAGAAGAAAAAGTTCAGATAAGAAGAAATAAAAAAGAAAGATTATGACTCTTTTACAGAGCCTGACATGGTTTACCAGTGACCTGAAATATGTAGCTGCCATATATGACATATCTAGATGAAGGAGGTGGACAAGAGAGTCTTGAAGAATTTAACAATTCACCATTCACGCAAGAAAGATGGTGATTTAGACTTTGCATAGAGCATATCACTTATATTAAAAGCGTGTTCCACCTCCCTAGTCTGAAGGGAGAAAGATTATCTTGAAAATATCTGTCCCATATTTGTAATTCTTGCAATATAGTTAGCTTTCATATATTGTGAAAGAATAGTACAATCTCTACAAAATTACTGCATGGCTAAACAGATCACCCAGTGATAGTATTTCTTTTAATTTATCATCATGTCTATTGTACATTCCCTGGATATTAGCTTCTGATGACTGGTGATTTTTAATGAAGGAAAATAAAATCTATTTATGAAATATTCACCCATGTAGGAATTTTAGAATCATTGCAAAAATCGCAGAATAAAATTGAATTTACCAACAAGTTTAAAGAAGGCAAGGCCAAAAGGGTGTTTCAACCAATTCGTTTGTTGCACTCAGGAAAAAATATCTAATCACATGTAATTGGAAAAGAGGAGAAAAAAATTAGTAGCTACTGACACCATTAAGTTATGTACATACATCCTTCTTTATCATTAACTATCCACCTGCCATCTGTATTTATCCATATATTATATCTTGTCAGAATCTTAACTTATTGGTCTCTAGACACTACCACAATATGAATAATAAATAATCATAAAGAGAAAGAAAGCTTATGATGCATTATAAGTGCACATGACAGGAATGCCTAGAGGACCTAATCAGGATGAAGGTCTCCTTGAGTAAGAGGCAGCCTCTACCCTGCAAAACCAACACCATAAAGAGAAAAAGAGAGACAAAGATAGGAAAAGAGATGTGAAATTTTGAATTCAAATTCACGCAGCTTGCCAGGGGCAGAGCTGGAATTTTATCCACTCAGCACTTCTGTCTCTCAGAGCATGCTGAGGATATCCGGAGACTGGCTTATTTTCTGTTCGCACTTCAAAATATGTACTAAGCAGCAGGGTATAATCTTGTGCTATAAGTACCTATGTGTCCTGTTGGATGTATTTCCAGTATGACCACTCAACTTCGGACAAAATAAAAAAAAGATTAATTAATAAATAGAAGAAATCATTTGTTGTATGAAATATAGTAGTAAATACCTTTTAAAAATCCCAGTATACTGAAAAAAGTTTATATGATTGGAAGTTTCATTAGATATGGGTCTCAAATCCTAGGATTCATCTCAATGCTTCTTCTGCATTGACAGGTCGGCATATTGTAAGGTATTTTCTAGATGTCTGCTAAGATATTACAGCTCTGGCGAATTTTCTGGGGCGACAGAATAAATGGTGACCCAGAATTACCGTTATCAAGGACCAAGGCTGTATTGATAACAGGAGGTGCCTGAGGGGGAAGTATTCCTCTCAACTTTCAAGGAACGAGTCACAAAAAGATGTTTTATGTAACTGAAAAGTTATCTTTTTGAGAAAGAACAGTGATCTGTCTGGTGAGAATTTTTGTTTGTTTGTTTGTTTGTTTTCACAGTAACCCAGCAGGAGATGCTGAGGAAAAAAAGTAAAATCAGGCCATATATAAAATAAACATTTACATGATATACCCTCCCACCATGCAGCAGAGAGGCAAAGCACAAAACTGAGCTTAAATTTTCAGCTATGTCTTAGATCACTGGCCTCTGTAAAAATCAATATATTGCCTTTCTTCTAAGTCATCCATTTTAGGCCCCTTTTTAATTTCTCAGCAATTTGTATCCTAGTTGTACAATTCATGAGCTGTCTGTCCTAAACTTTTCTGGACACACTGCCCTCAGATGCCTCTTTGAAAATAGCATTTCCTGCCCACCTGTGGTATTATTAGTTTGGGGCATTTTAAGCCACAGCAGTTTCTGTGAATGTCACTGAAAAGGAGAAATTCCATGGAAATAACAAAAGTATTTTATTATGTGACAGAATGATAATGCACAGACTTCAAACATTAACCAACCAACTGAGTCTACTCTGCTCCAGTTAATCTTTAGGGTACGGTCTATAATTTCCTTTGCTTTACATGGGCATAAGAATCTAATAAATGCCTGCATGCTTTTCCTTAATGTTCTTACACCAGCTACCCAACTCTCTCTGTTCAGGGATGGAGTAGTAATCACTATTCTTCCATGCAAATTTAGCCTTGATTTAACTGGGTTAGTTCTGACAGGAAGGGTATTATACCTGCCTGCGTTGTGATGGGGATTTTCCTAGGAGATGTACTAATAGAACAAGGAGGAGAAGATGGGAAGGGAAGTAATTGGAGGTATCTTTGTAAATGGCATTACTGTCTTTCAAATCCAAGAGTCTAATCACTTTAAAACTTGGAAGAAAATCTTGAATATCCCTCGTGACCAATTAACTGTAAATATTTAATGTTTTGCTGTCCATTTAACTACTTTAAACAATTAGCTTTCCCCTTGTTTTTCCCTCCTTCCCCTTGTTTTGTTCTCTTTCGAATGTCTTACAGTACTTTGGAAACTAGCGTAATATTCCTTGATATGCAAACAGTTTTGTTGTGGATTATTTAAGACCATGACCCAGTTTAACTTTTCACTCTCTGCCTTAAAATTGTCATGCGAGTGGAATAATAATTTTAGCTATTTTTTTTTCATCTCTGGTTTCTTGTAAAATAAAACCCGTGAACATTACCTCTGGTTACAAAAGATGGGACAATGAAGCCTATTCCCAAGGTACATGGCAGGACTGATATGATTTGTTGATATTCTAGGTGAAAAGCAAAGCCAGAGTAGGTTCAGTCCATACAAAAGTATAATAATGTTCATGTATCATTAAAAATCCAGAGAAATTCTTATTCTCTTTTTTTGTCATAGACTGTTGTTCTGTTATTCAGTGCATTTTACTTGCAGTGGGAGTTTATTTAGAGAAGTCCTCTGGTTAGTGACCCAATCAGATTAAGTGATCATAGTTAAAAAAGGCTACAAAACCTCTCTTTGTCTTATTTGATAGTCCCAGTTTGGAAAAGCTGTAAGGTCTAGATAAACTCAGAGTGCTTGGTATTATGTAAAAATGTAAATAAATATACATGCACTTAAATATATTAACAGGTGTTTGTATATTTATATAGAATACTGGTAGTTAAACGATACCTGAAATGTTGATATTGTCACTTTGAGTATAATTGTACTTCCAGATAAAGCAAGAATTTCTGTATTTTAGACTTCTTGTAGCCATTCCTTTTGAGACAGAAACATATTATTTTTGTAAGTAAATGAGGAGGGGAAGGCAAAAAATTCCTTTAGTACTGGACGGAGCATATGTGAGCACAATTTCAGAGGTTAGCACTTCATGAAAATGAAATGATTTCAGCATGCATTTAATATTTAATTGCAATCAACAATAGGAACGATTTCCAAATGGCAGCGAATAGGATCATTTTCTGGAACAAATGGATAAGAGCAATTTTCACTCCATACATTCTTTGGCAATATCACACGGAGTTAATGCAAGCAGAGTGGCAGGAAAGGAAGCATGACATAGTGTGGCAAACTGGACAGCCTCCAAGCTGCTCATTAGCCATGTGACTAATCTTAAAATGAATACATAATGCAAACGAGATGCGAAGGCAGCTTCCTGTTTTGGGGAGATATCGCTGCATGAGATTGTGTCAAATGAGCAGTTGAGGGCATTAAGGCTGTGTCAATGTCACACTTTAATTGAAATGGGTGTTGGATGGGAGGCACTTTAGCATTAAGCACATGAATTTCCATGAGATTTCCTAACATAGTAATGCATTCACTAGTGCATTAAATAAAACACATTTGAACTCATCTTTAATAAGATGATGGAAATGTATGGGTGCATTTGAGAAAAAAAGATAAAATGTGACTGAAAATATTCTAAGCATAAGCTTAGAATATTTCCAATAATACATTCCCAAAATGTCTGTATAACAAGGAATCTTTTACTTTTTGTCAGGCTACTATAATGAAGAGGGCAAAACAAGGGAATTTAGACGCCACTAATAATGATAGAATGAAAAAAGAGAAGGATTGGAATCATCTACTAGATCGGTAGAGAAACCTCTCACCAAATCATACTGTTCAGATATGTATTTAGGGTACATATAAAGTTTTTAGATCATTCCTATAATTGTCTAAAACATGTATATGTTTACATTTCATCCTCACATAAGATCTCCTACTCATTTTCCCATAAGAGGTAATGTATTTGTGCTGGGATGAACAAAATTTCACATAATTAAAATTGGTTTTGAAGACAATAACTATTTTTTGCTGTACAAGTTTCATGTATTCTAGAGCTAACCAATGGTGACCATTTTTCATTTATCATTCTGTATATATTTATTAGCCTTGTCTGAAACTGGATAAACATCTCCTAAAAATGATCTCCAGAGACTGTCCCTGTAGAAAGTCTCTTTTGTAGACCTATCCAACTGACTCATATTTTTGTTTCATATTTATTGTCATATAAAATGGAAAATTAAGAAATACATTTGAACCACATTCTTAAACTTGTGTTGTATTTGTTAAATTTTCTTTTTTGTGTCTATTGCTGTCATCTACATTATATGTCACATCAAAGAATTAATACAAGTCTTTTGGCCTCCTTTAAGACTTCTGTCATATCATCTGGTCCTCTGTGGATATAATATCTCACAAGACATATGGAGAATTCATGCCCTTCTAATCTAGGCACAAAAAATAAGACTAGACACCTTAGACTGTATCAAATAGCAAATATCCTCCGTGTGTGGGCCCCTGAATACAATAAGTCCATTAATTATAAGAGTATCTTAGATAGGGACCTCCCATGTAGACATCCATTTTGTAGCTCTCTAAAGTTTGGTGCCTAAATCTGAAGCACAGATCTTCCATGGTAGATTATCATGATCAAGCACAAATCTTGATGGTATCTCTATGAATGCCAGATAGATATCCCTCAGCAAAGGGAGGAAAACAGCAAGGCAATGTATAATCCTTGTGGTGAGCAAAGAAAAGAGAATATCGGTGTGTCTCTGGCACCATGGGTGCTCCCATTGGAAGGCTGAAGAAAAGTATAAATAGAAAAGAAAGGAGTAGCAGCAGAGAAGGTTGGCATGCAAGAAGCTTGTAAGCTGCTCCATTGGTTTAGACTACAAGGCTGTGAAATTGTCAACTCTCTGCTTAATGTTTTTATAAAATCCTTCCATGAGGGGAAAAAAATTATTTGAGGCCATGGAAAACATGAAGGATGGAGACCAGAAAATCTTGGCAGATCTGTAGTGAAAACAGTTTTAAAAAAACAATCAAACAAAAAATAACAGAAAAACAAAAACCCCTATTTCTCTCCCAAAAGAAATATTTGAAAGGTAGTAGTTTTACTTTAAAGAATAGATTAATGATAGTTGGATTGTGTCTCAACATAAGAGTTTCAGGTCTAGATATTCTTAATTCAAGATAATCTTTGATTCTTTGTTCCTTCTTTCCTTAAGAACTTCACTATTTTACCCATTGATGAAATAGTCCAGACTCATTCTAAATATACTGTGTTACTTAGATATTTGTTCTATTGCTCTGCTATTAAACTTTCTTTTTCAGGACTTTTTCTTGATACACCAGTTACCCAAGCCTAAACAGCTTGCAGACTTCATGTAAGAAATAACCAAAGCAACCATTAAATTTCGAGGTGCTTACTCAAGGTAATCACATCTAAAAACCTGGGCACACATTTAAAGATGCTACATTTTGTCACATATTTTCTTACAGATGCAACTTTCAATACAATTATTTGAGAGCTGTTTACAGCAGCTGACAGTTACTTGTCACTTAGAGTTTCCAGAGGCTCAGGAAACAGTGTTTAATGAAGTAATTTTTCTGTTCTAATACCTCAGATATAAACTACTGCAGACAGGCAAATGCAGGCTGTGACTTTCTAGTGAAGGCTGAAGTAGATGGCCCAGAGAGATGTTCCTACACCTGTCATTTTCCCCTATCCTTTCACCAATGCAGCTGCTCAGAGGTGGGAGATTAGTCAGAAATCTTCCGTTAGCATTTGGGTCTGCAGTCTAATCTTGGGAATGCAGTTGCCTTGCTGTGTCCGTCATTCATGCCCTTAGAAAGCAGGAAGCAGCAGCTGTGCTGCCAGATGCGGTTCATCCACAGTGCTACTAAAAGGCAGCTCCACCTGTGAGTATCTGCAATATGCTATGACTTCTCAAGTGGGGAAAAACTAGAGGAGAAACAGTGTTGAGATAACTTATTTCTTCATCCTGAACCAATAAGCTATCACATCTTAGGAGCAGTCTTTGGAAGCTCACAACTGATTTTGATATTATGAGACAAGGTGAACCAAATCATTCCTTGAGAAAAGGAGCAAGTTTCATACTCCTCTCTGCCTGTCTTATGGCCACATCGGACTTCTTTCCAAACTGATTCAAAACTAGTCCAGAAGAAGACTAGAAAACTAAACCGCCCCAAATAAAGGAGTTGTTTATCAATTTAATGAGTTGAATCAGCTTAGCAAACCATCAAGCTCCAGAGGAAACAGAGGAGAACCACAAGCTTGAGGAAAATAAGTGAAAATGAAAGAGGAGAAAAGAAATCTTTTCCTTTTGGGAGAGCAATCTGTGAAAATTGAATCTCACCCCACTTGTCACTCAGACACTAATCTCTGAGCCCAAATCCCTTCCCAAACTCATTGCTGGTCTCAAAGAGAAAAAGGATAATTATCTGTGCCAAAAGTATAGATGGTTTCAAAAAAAAAAAAAAAAAAAAAAACATTTGGGAAACTACTGGAGGAAAAAAAAATCCATTAAGGGCAATTTAAAACATAGATTCTGCTTCTGGCTCAGAAGGGCCCTGGAGGTGCAAATAACTGGAAGCTGAGGAAGTATACCAGGCAGGAGTCACTGAATGGGCTTCTTTAGGCTATTGATCGCTCTCCAAAAGAGGAAAATGGGTTAGATGGAATCTTGGTGTGCTATGGCTTTACTCCTATATTCTCATTTAGAGCCTTTACCTGCTGTAAATGACATTAATTGATACTGTGTCCAGTGATCTGATGTGCCTTTCTCCCCCGTTTCAGAAAGCAATCAAGTGGATGAATGACCCCTGTGCTTCCCAAATGTCTCTGTTGAACATCTGCCTGCCATGGCTGGAGCAGGGGAGAAAACTCCGCTCTGTGGTGCCATGAGAGACACACTGCAGGGTCACATAAAAAAAAAAGCACCCCTACATCTTAACTATTAATAACTCTGACTTATTTACATCTGAAGTTCTCTTCATATTAGAACTAGGATACACTCCTGCCTTGGCTTGGCTATCTTCTGCTCTCCAATGAGAACAGTGTCCATGGAGGATCAAAGTATGATACATAGCCACTGTATTACTCACAGATACCTTACAGTTTAATAGTGTATCTGCTAAACATGATTTTTGCTAATCAAAACCTGTTTATAACACTGTTCTGTGATTGTTGCTATTCTTAAGCACCAATTCCCTTAACTGTGACAAAGTCAAAGCAATTCTGAGGAATATTCTCTACTACTAGGAGGGCAGTAGGACAGTCATGACAAATGTGACTGGGATGATAAAACAAGCTGAACTGAAATGAAACTTGTATCGCCTCAAATGGAATTTCTGGTAAAAATGTAGATTTTTTATTCTCTGTATATTATGATTTGTAAAAATATCTTCTAAGACGGATTTATGAATTTGGAGGAGACATTCATGATTTGATATCCTAGAGGTGATTGATTTATCTAGCTCTATTCAAAGTTCTGCATCATGGGACAAATGTCTCCGTTAATCTTTCTTTCATAGAAGCCATCGGCCCTGTACATCTTACTAAATCCAAGGCACTGTCCAAGCTAAGAGCCATACAGACGTAGTAAACTTGTTAATTACTCCCCCTGAAATGACAAGAAATGAATTCATAGCTGTAAGATCCTCCCACTTGGTAGCACATTTGCAGACTTGAAAGAGTAGTGAAATTGCTACCTGCTATGCTTGTTCCCCAAGATACGGATATTCGGACTCCTGTTAATTATCATGTTTTGATTAAACAGGAGTACTTTGTTCACTTTGTTCACATACATCTTTGAAGTAAATGACATTTTTCTGGAAGCAGAGAAAGTAATGATATGCCTTTATAAAACATTAGTAGTATTATCTGTATTGTAAGTGATTTCTAACAGAAAAGAAAGAGCTACAGCAATGGTTTCTCCAAGCTAGAGCTTTAGAACTGACTTGCAAAAATATTAACATTTGTAAGGAATCATATTTTCTTTTATAGAACTTGTTCTGAAAAAAAGTACTCCTAACTCATATAAGTAGTCTTATTCACAATTTATAAGCAAAATTTAGCCTGCATAAAAGGTTGTAATCCAAGGTTTGATGAAGTTTGGGGTGAATTTTCTGGGCAGCAAATTACAGCCTTACATAAATACATTCACGTTTGTGAATGTTTGCAAATTAAAATCATAAACAGAGGCTTTGTTGAAAACCACATTTTTATCAATACTGGTAGTGATTACACTGGGCCTTTTTTTTTTTGATAGACTTTACCAGTCTTCTGCTCTACCTCAGCATCTCTGTCAAAAGCCCATTTTTATTAACAAAGAGCAGGCTCCTCTAGTTCTAAGGGAGTCCTATATTGCACAGCATGTTATGTCATACAGCAGCTCACTTCTCCACACATATGTCTATAGGAAAGAAGGAAGGAGGACACCTTGTTTTATAGACTTGATTATATGAATTGTAGTTAGTGCTATGACTCTTACAATTTTGCTTCTCTTGAGCTTTTGTGAACAAGTATTTTGCTTTTACTAACAACTGATCTTCTTCGCATCCTAATTCTAAGGAAAACAAATACAGCTGGAAAACAATTGTGTGTGTGTGTATATATACATAAAAATAATATATGGCAATAATATATACTATCATAAGTGTCTTCAGGACTAGATAAATAGTCCTGATAAATAAGTAAATAGATAAACATTGTTGGTGCTCCACATGTGAATTAATTTATCATTTTACATATAACCTTTGGCACCATAAATTAACTCTTAATTTTGGTGCTTCTTGAAAATGACCATTATCGGCTGGAAAAGCTCCTTTTCGTACAGTTTGTTAGTAAGCAGCATGATAATAACGAGCGGATGGGAGAAGACAAACCAGTTCTGACTTTGGTTCCAGTTCACGCAGGTTTTTGTTCACACACCTTTTAGAGGACAAATAATCCTGTTTTCTTGTACCTACTGCAGACTAAGTAAGATTAAGTGGCTTGTGCTCCCCCTGCTTTTGAGCAGAGAATGAAAGGATATTACAGTAATGAAACTGCAAGCTGACTCTGAAGAAGAGATTGTTGCAGGTACATATGGTACATGGCAGCAAAAAAAAAAAAAAAAAAGGAAGACACAAAGTGCAATGGATAATGCATTTGCCAGCTTGGAAGGCATGGAGTGCATTTCAGGTCATGGAAAAGGCAGTGGCATTAGCACCCAGTGCTGAAAATCAATGAGTCTTCTTAAGCAGCTGTGTGTTTTCTGTCTTGCCCTGCAATAGGCAGATCTGAAACACTAAGCAGTCCAGTAAGAGGCAGATACATAACGGCTTTAAAAGAGAAGCACTGTGGTGAGGTGAGAACCAAACAACATGCCCTTTAGGCTGAAGAAGCTTTTAGTTTTATTATTGAAACCAGACACAGATAGAGCACAGTCAATGGCAGCGGGAGCCTAAGTTGGGAAAGGAGTGGGACCACAGTATGAAAATGAAGGTGGCTCAGTCAAAAAGTAATAATAAATAATCAGAATTATCATTCACTGGGACAAAAAACAAACCTTTACTATGCTGCAATAATTCTGGATGCTTTACAAGTAACATATTTCTGGTTGTTCAAGGTATTTAAGCACTACTTCTTATTGGCAGTAGTAGTATTAAGGGCATAAAATCATTAGGAACCTGGACATAGTCTGGCTATACTTCTGCTCTCCACTGAAACTATTAGCACTGCTAATTTAGGAGGTCAAAATTGACTAAAAATTTTGCAGTGTTCTACTCTTTTTTTTTTTTTTTTAATTTTCAGATTTTCAGAATAGAAGTATCCTAAAATATTTCTATCTGCATCTTTACTCCTGCATAAACTATTTTATAAACACTCAAGGATTGGCTTTTAAGTATCGCTGGAAATGCAGGAAAATCTAAAATGGGATGTGATGGCCATTTAAGAACACGTCATGATGCTGAACAAGGGCTAAATAAAGCAAATGGAGAACTGCATCTTCAACTGAGATTAGTAAGGAGAGCTGGAGAGCATAGCAGTAATATGCATTTGGATTTGGCAAGGTCATTTGAAAACAACATTACAGAATCTTTTCTGAAGACATATGTGGGCAAGACCTTGGTTTAATATCCTATCTGAAAATATGTTTATGCTAATCTGAATGCTAAAATGAAAACTGAAATAAAGTGCTATGTTTCTCATCATGTAACTCTATGTATAATGAATAAATGCATGAATTCATTTTATAAAAAGCACTTAACTTGACTAATACTTTGTTTTCTCTTGTATTATTTTAATTTTCTCAAGGCCTACACTATATTGTTTTGTAAGAATAAGCCTTAGAGAGAGGCACTAACTACACTGAATGCTCCATCAATTCTCTGCTTCTCTTTCATTGAAATGTAGACAGCAGTAGAGATGCCCAACGTCTCTGTGTTTACTGAAGAAATACCTTCCATCTGTAGGTTTTGGAAGGCAGTGGTCATCTTTTCAGCGTATTGTAAACCATCAACAAGATCCTTCTGCCTGGAATGATGTTGTCTATTATAAACAAGAGCTGGCAACTTTTGCTGACAACACAAAACTGAGTGAAATCTGAAAGACCTGACAAAGCTACAAAATAGCAGTGTAGGAGAAAAAGCAGTTCAATACCGAGAAAGAAAAATCATCCAGTACTGGAAAGAACACCCTGAAATATTCCTAATTGCTGATATAATAGAGAACAATGAAACAACATGCAGAATCGTAAATAGAATATTGAAGTAGTGTGACATTTAGCCTGATGTGATATGCACATTCCTAAACAACTCCTATTTGCCTTATTTTTAAGGATAGTCCTATCTATATGGGTATTTTCAGGGACAAGGTAATCAAAATTGTCAGCTTTGCTGTGGCCATGCATTGCTTATCATATGTGCATTGCTCACAGGAAGGCAGCCTTTTTGACTTGTCCTTGTCTGCAGAATGCTGATAGTGATGCTTACCCAAACAGTCATACTCCAGGAATATGATTGATTATATGCAAAGGAAAATCATAAGGCCAATATATTTTGATGGGCAGTTCCTGTAACATGCAAATTTTTATCACGGTCAGTTAAGTCTTTGTCCACCTATTCCTTTCTTACTGAAAAAAAAAAAAAAAAAATCCTTGTTTTGACTAGAAACAACCCTCACAAATCCAGATTCAAGATTAGTCCCATGTTCAAAAGCATTTCTGAATTAAAACGCGTATGTAGCAGATAATCCAAGCACACCAAGAGCTGTGTCTCCTGCTGTGTCTTTGGCACACAAGAAGAACAGCAAGAGGCAGAACTCCAGGTGTGACTGACTGAGCCTGGGCTTCCTTCTGCTGGATTGGCATCTCCTGAGACAGATAAAGCATTTTTTTGGCTCATCTATATGTGTGGGAATCTGCTTGTTTTTAAGTGCCATTAATAATGTGCAAGAGAGAGAAGAAGAGAGAATATTTTGTTGGAAGGAATATAAGCAAACTTAACTAATGGAAGAATGAGGCAACTGACCTAGATTTCAGGGACTGGAACATGTCTCTCATGCAGATGAAAAGTCCATTCCAGCTCCCTTTTTAGCTGTATGCCATCCAAGTCTATTTGTCACAAAGCAGTTACCTGCTCATAGCTGAAAAAGCTGTTTGATATATTTTTTATGAATTCAGCTTCTCTGGTGCTAGGATAATTGATAGCAGCACCAGCTTGCATTAATTATTGTTCTTCTTCTTCAGAATGCGATTCTTTAAAAAGGAAAACTGAAAAAAAAAAAAAAGAAAATGTATTCATTTTACAGAAAAGTCAAATAAAAATTTATTTTCATTAATTCATTTTGGAATACAATACAGCAAAGGATAGTAGTACAATTAAGAAAACATGTTTGAAAAATACATTTCTTCTTTGCTTAAAGGAGGTATTCATTAAAGTGGGGGAGAATTGATAACAAAAAGAATTTGAGTCAATCAGAAAACAATAGAGATTGTATTTGTTATTTTTTTCCCTTTTGAAATTTGGAAAAGCTGAGTAATAAATCAAGACAACTAGTATAGTTTTTAAGCTGATGTTTTACCTATTTTTGTTCTAAGTTATAACTTATTGTAGAAAATGAAACTCTTAAGGAAGCACAGATTTATAAATATATATATGGAAACCTCAATAAGCTGCATCCTCAATATAATATGTGCTGCATTTAGATAAAGATGTCGGGGACTTCACAAATCGATTCACAGAAGACTAATAGTGATTTTGATTTATTAATTAGGTGAAAGAAAATGCCATGAACTCATACATTATAAATAGTATAAACATACCAGGGAGCATTTGTATGTATAGTATGAATAGTTTTTAAAGAGAGCACATTAGACAGTAGGCTTGCTGGTGCTCCTGATGATGTCTTTCTTGTTTCCTATCAAATAGATTCACATGATTTTTCAGTGAGAAGTCTTCTCATCGGTTCTTCTCTGTCTAAACAAAATGTTGCTCACTGAGTTTCTCAGATCCTTTAGTATGACCATAATGTGCACTGTGTTGGCTGGAAGACTGACCATATTGTAGGCCCTTTTGAAGCCCTTTAGAACAGGTGCAAAGACTCCATGGTTTCTGACTAACAGCTTTACAGTTACTGCTGAAACAGAAATGCATGGCCTGGGTGCTAGAGCTCCAAAGTACTGGAATCAAAGGTGTTTGAGGGGTGGGCTATGTCTAGTACTTCCGAGCAGTGACTTCCGAGCCATAAGAGTGCTCAGTCTCCCATATTTTTCCCCATGCAAATACAGGTCAAGGATACACTTGCCAACCACATCTCAGATGAGGATACTTTTTAGCTTTTCTAAATTATCTGTCATATTTTGCTTTGCGCACATATACAGAAAGAGAATATTACAAATGGAAGTCATATCCTCTTCCTGCTTTATCTCTGCATTTCTGGCGGCAGAGGTACATCTCACAAACAAAAATAATGTTTCATACGCAACTATCCAGAAAATCATTATGTTAATGTGTTTGGTCAATGTTCAATAGCATATATTTCACGTAAAAGAAAAAAAAGTTAGCATATTTTAAGAATAAAAGCATACTCATTTATTTTAGCATATTTTAAGGATTAAAATAGGATCATGGTTCTGACCCATCTTCATAAAGTGTTTTGGGACCAGTATATTGATAAAATAAAATAAATAAAAATGACACATTTTTGCATGCTATCTTTGCGAAGGAAAAGAGCTTTAAACACAGTCTTATAGTCAGACACTGAAGGTTATGGCTTATTTTCACAGAGGCCAGTGGATCTTTTAGTTACAACTAACTCCTATTCATTTTCTTAGCAAAGAAGACAGGCATTCTTTAGATTTTAGCTTTATTTTTGTTTAAGTTCTGTATTCAATTATGCAAATGTCTGTATGCAGTAACTCCTTTGAAGTTGCTGTATTAAAACTTACATTGGTCTAAGTGAACAGAGAAATAGGACTAGAGCATGTTGGCCTTAGGGTATCTAGCTGCAGAGCCAAGAGTGCAAGCTACATTTATGTGAGTTGTTTGTTAATTATATAAACATGAATATAATGCAAGTAGGCATCTATCTTCATGTCAAGACATTTTTTAATACTTTAAAGTGTTAATATGTTTATATGGTGGAAATAGTAGTATTTGATTTGAATGTTTTCATATATTTTGATTTTCATTTTTGGTTAAAAGGTAACAGTTCTATTAAACAGCACATTATCCTACAATATTTTGCTTAAACTGTCAATAGCTTATTTCACTATATGGATTCCCTTTTTGGCGCTGTGTTTTGTCTCCAAGAAAGAGATCCAAGAAACAGACTGAAACATAAGCAGGTTAAAATGTTCTGGCCCTGCTCAGCAAGACAATGTATCCCATATTTAATTAAGCCTCTGGGTCATCCTAGTATCAATGGGATTATGTATGTGTTTTAGGCATGGCATGTGCCGACACAATTTACTTAGCTGAGCCCTAAAAAAGAATGATACCCATTGAATTTACTGTATGTGCTGTGATATTAATGATAGCCTGCTATTGAACACACAGAAGTGGGCAGAGTTAAAGCCATTCAGAATCCTTCATAACAGATTGTTTTATTGTGCTCTCCTGGTAGATGCAAATGAGGTTTTTACATACTTTTATAGTGTTTCATGTAATGCAACATATGTGTGGACAAATTCGAATGTCCTGATGATTCCTGCTACCTGCAATAAAATATCATCAAGAGCCTAGTGGTGGTTTTCTGGTAGTTGGTACTTAAAGAACTGAGCAAGTGGACAGGCCCAGCCATATGTTCCTGCTGATTAATGACACTTCACAGATGTATTAAAATGCACTTGTCTCCACTTCATGCTTCGCTGCACAGCCAAAGCATAATCCCTGTCACCCAGACCATTCAAACCGCTTTGCATTAGTGTTTAATTAAACACAGATAATTTCCAGGACTATTTTGAGTATAAACATGGCCTTGTATCTAAGCTGCATTTTACCTTAGGCAGAAAATGCAAATAATGAGAGGAAAATGAAATAGAAATGCGAGAAAAAAAGTTTATGCAAATATTCATTCACCTGCTTTGTTTTTCTCCTTCCAAATTTAGCTTGACAAAATCATGAGCTAAGGGAATGATCCACCAGGCACAGCTCATCCCTCCACTCCTCCCACCCCCTCGCAACCCTTATGAGTGTGAGGACATTGATTACTGAATTTATTTTTAAAAAGTCAATTTGCATACTCTGCAGAGATCTACTGAAGTGTAATTACTTGCTCTGAAAATCTGGTACTCAGACAAAGGGAGATTTTCCCAGTAACTTAGACAACGTTTAGCTCAGAACTGGAATATCTGCTTGAAAAAGTCCATAGAAGTGCAATTGAAGTAGATTAAAACAAGCATAAGACCCCTTGACTTTGTGAGTTAACCAGAACCCTACCTTCTGTGCTGTCCTTTTAAACAGAAGCAAATTTACTGCTTCAATATATGAGGCTTTAAAAATATTTGACAGAGAAAACTTGATGACATCCCTTTCGCTTATACTTTCCAGGATTGGAAGGATTTTAAAAGGTTTATCTTTTTCTCTTTGACCTGAAAGAAAGCCAAGTTAGGTCAGACTGGAGAGGTTTTGAAAAACGTATTCCGTTAGTGAAGCCGTTTCATTTTCAACTCTCTGAGCCACTCCTATGCTTAGCAATACTGCACTGTTTTTCAGAGGATGCCTATAAAACTCAAGTCCGAATTGATGATGAACCAGCTTATTTGGACATTCTAGACACTGCTGGACAGGTGAGTAGTTTTCCAATATAAACATTGTACCAGAGAAAAATAAACAGAGATAAACAAAGATCTGGACCTCAGATAGATGGGTCACAGAGCTAGAAACAAACATTCCTTTTCAAATACAAGTAAATGGAGTCACAACTGAGGAGAAGGTTAAAGGAGTGCTTCACTGGTATCATGTACCTTTAAAATCAGACCAGAAGAGACAGACAAAACTAATCAAGCAGTAGTTCGTTATTTGTTTCTTTTTCTCTTGTATGCAGAAAACATCTGGCACAATAATGGAATGAATGAATGCTGTTGTTCATTTCTCTTAAATGTTTTCTTTATTCTTGCCTTTCTATATATTACCGGAATATCCTGGTGCACTTATAGATCAGGTGTTTTGTAGACATTATTCTCTCTGCTTTATATTTTATCATCAAATGTTCACCCCTAAGAAAAGATCTTACTGTCAAAAGGAACATACAGTATACATATAAAATGAATATATGTGTGCATGGACATCAGTCAAGGAAATACATTTTTTGCTTGTGGTAAGGAAAGGGAAGAAGTTAAATACAAGAATTCCTCTACCTGAGTCAATTTATTTCCTTTCCCTCTTAGATTTTTTTTTTAACATTTAATGAAAATGTTGCAGTAGGTTGATTTTCTTTCTGAGGTGTGTGTCAGGTTCCCTTTGAAGGCTTTGATAGTTTCATGAGATCACTCTTGTCATAGTTTATATGCACCTTGTACAAGAATGAGTCTTAAAAAAATGATTTGAGAAATAAAAGTCTGGAAGCCTTGATCTCAGCTTCCTAAATATCTGAGCTGGGCACTGCAAATGGTGGAAAATTCAATCATCTGTCAGAACTGGAACAGTATCAAGTTATATAAGGTCAAATGTAGTTCAAAGAGATTGTTGTTTGCATGAGTTTTACTTGTGAATGAAATATAGGCCAATTTCAAAGTGAATTCAACACAGTTTCAAGAATCAAAAGATGCCCTGAATTATTCTTCCTTGACATAAAATAGTTTCAGGAGTTAACTGGGGACTTGCTGCTGAGTATTCTCTGAAAGTTTTTGATTCTCCAGAAAATCCAAGCTAAATTTCAAGTCAGTACTACAAAGCTATGAATCTAATTGGCCTGGAATTTAATATTAAAAAAGGCCCAGAAGTTTCTTGCACATAATCACCTTAAGTTAGTTTCAGCCATCATTCAACAGGCAGGAGAAGAAGGGACACCACAGTTGCTCCTAATTAACATGGGTGAAAATACATATATTTCTGATGGAGAAAGAGATCTTCTTTTCTGACTCAGGAAATCTGACCCTAGTAGCTTTAGCTATATATTGTCTAGCTATTTACTCTTGTAAAACTCCGTATGTTTAGGAACCCTCTTTATTATCCTTTGTTACAGTTCACCATCAAGGTCCACACATATTCCACTACTTAATTCACTATGGTTAGATTTTGTAGAATCATTAAAATGCTAAAAAGTGAAATACTTCTTTACCCAGAGATCGAGACTAATGATTTATCATAAATTATCTACTCAGTTACTTGCTAATAGAAAGAGATGCTAAATGTTCTGGAGGATTTCTTCACCCTCAGAAGCACCTTCCCAGTTTAGTGGTGTTTTATTTTCCTGGAGAGTCTTAGAAATTTTAAGACTTATTCTTTACAACTGTAATAACTGCAATTTTGTCTTTCATTTCGTGGAGGGTACAAAAGGTATGAACCTCCTTGCTGTGCTCATAGAGATGTGCAGACATGAGCAATCTGATCCCAAATCAGTAACTAACTGTCATGCAAAAAAACACATATACAAAGGAAACAAACCAGCTTAAAATGAAAGCAAAGAATGGATGATGAATGAGCCAGAAAATTTATAAAGTTACCTTATTTTGAGATAGGGAAGTAATTAATTGAACCGAGGAGGTTGCATGTTGTGAAAAAACAAGAAGAATTATTCCTTCTGCCTTGATTTTTTCCAGGTATTTTCTTTTTACTAGAAACATGAATGTCTGTGCTGTTGAAAAAAGATATAACCGGGTGATCAGGATTTCCCTTCTTCCAAAACTGGAAGGAAGATATTCTAGGAAGGAAGCTCTTCCCAGTCCTGAAAAATAGCCAAATCCTGGATTTAATTGGTTTTTTTTGTAAGTGCTGTTAGGCTTTTTGAATTTGCTGTCTCTCTATCTTCACTACACAACCCAGAAAGAAATCAAAGCTTAATCCAAGTCTTATTGAAGTCAACAGCTAAAATAGCCTGCGTACTCACAGAAGGCTTAATGTTACGTTCACTCAAGTTCAAACTGAAACCTTGTTGTGACTCAAAAAAAACAAAAAAAAAGCAAAAAAAAAATCTAGTTATGCGGCTGCTGATGTGCTCTACACCTCTGTGCATTTATGTAAAGTCAGAAATGGTTATACAAGTTCTAAATCATCTAATGGAAATTTCATTTCTCTCTAGTGCCTTCACAGTCATAAATACTTAATTATCAACTTTGTATCATGATTTTAATCTCCTTAGGAGATCAAGGAGCTAAAACTGCAATTGTCTCGCATTTGGGAAACACAAGAAGTTGTCAGAGAAACCAACTGAACTTAATATATTTAGTCATTATTCTATAGAATATGTTTCACCAAATATTATTCTCCTTTCCTTGTTGTGCATATGCACACTCAAACACCAACAAGATATTGAGATAATATAATTCTGTTATTGTCATGTCCAGAATGGAAAATCCACCTCTGATTTCATATCTGAAACTGGATACAAATCTTCAATATTTTAATTGGTAGGTGTAGTTTGGAGCTTCAAACGAATATGTGACTTCAGAAATACTTTTTTTTGGTTCTCGGCTTTCATAAGTTACATTTAAATAGAGTTAAAAAATTATTTTTAACGAAGTTAGGTAGTTGTCTGATCAGCAAGCTAGCCTGTCTGAGCCCTCTCTAATCAACTTTAGGTAAAATAAGAATTTCAGGAATTTGTGTTGATTTTCATATTCAGTCAGACAACTGAATCTCAAAGAAGACATCTATATTTAGCCTTATATTTGCTTCCTGAAGAAGCTTGATTCATTTGGCTCTTTCTTACATAATTCTCTGAAAATCACTTCTTGGACTCTGGGATTTATCTTCAGAAGGCCAAGATGTATGATTATCTTCTAACATCTTAATGTCTGGTTCTTTGTTGTGAATACAAATACTTCTACCCTTGGTTTCCTATAACACTGAGGTAAAAATTTAAGTTTGATTTTCTCTAAAATGAAAATATCAAGGGAGAAAATGGAAACAGTGATACACAAGCTTGTCAATCTTTTATTGTAATTAAAGGTGGAATTCAACACTCTAAACGTAGGTATCCAACTCCACTTCAGAAATGTTAAGACACCTGAAGCTTTGCTTAACCTTTGCTTAAATATGCCAAAGAATCAATGGGAGAGCCATGGCTTTCTGAAGTGGCAGACCGAAGAATTGAATATAGGTGAGAGATGCTCCTTGATCTTGTTCTTGGGATGCTTCTTAAGCAACTCTCCCTTGAAACTCCCTCATGGAATTCTAAGACTTGTGGGGACAGGGAGGGTCTTCTGGAGGTTTTCCTTCCTTGGTGAGTAATAAACCTCATCTGCTTATACACATAATTGATTTAAACTAGTATAAATTATTTGCCTTCCAGAATACCTGTGGGTGCAAATAAAAGGACATTCAGACCTTGAAGATCTTATTCCTTGCTCGGTTCCCTTCCCAGCTGTCATCAGAGACTGACAACCCCCAACTGCTCCAACCATGCGCAAAAGCCTCCACATGAGTTAGTTAGAGAAACCTTCTGTTCACTCCTTTACACTTTCTCATTCTCTCTTTAAAATTACAAATATGCTGCCACTTCTGGGGCGCAGGTTGAATTCCTCCTTGTGGGACATACACAGCGTTTATGTTTTCTGCTATAATTATAAACTGCTGACTGACACAGGAGCTTTTATTCTTCCCACAGGTTTGCTCCTTATGACTCAGCACCTACCTCCTGATTTAGACCTAAAGCCAAACTTTAAAAGAGCATCAGACAGAATTATCTACACTGAAAAAAAAACATTGAGGCATTGAGGTGCCTCAATGTAGAAAAGGCTTTTTTTTTTCCCAATCAGAAAGAAGGCAAATATACAGAAAAATGGATTTGTGTACCTGTCAGTGATAGTGCATTTCAAGACTATTGCACCAATTTTTGTATGTTAAAATATGAGCTTTTTATGATAAATTTAGTGCACCAGTATCTTTCACAAGTGTGAATCAGAGACTTGAAAAATTGGTCTTAAAATGTGCTGGCATGTCATTTTGGTGAGATTTTCCTTTGTCTGGAACTGTGTTTACATGAATTCATTCTCAGGCAGATGCTTTCAACACGACAACAGCAGTGAGCTCTGTAGTGAAATCCATCTCTCAAATTTCTAGCAAACCACAGCACATGCTTATCCTGCCAACCTCCGGGACTGTGATTTTTGCCCCCTGCTTCAAGCTTTGAAGAGGAACTATATTAGTCCCAAGAGCCCTTCAGATAAACACACTTTTTCAGACTAAACACCAGAGTCCGGTGACTCGCTCATGCTGTTATCGGAGATCCTTCTGCTTATTATCTAAACATGCCGCTCTGTAATCCTGAATCAATGGAAGTCGAATCTCAGACTAAGTTACTGCAGCTTATCTCAAGGAAATGTAAAATGTCTTTTTGGTAGTAATTATATTTTAATGGGCCTTTACAGCTTGTACTTTTAAGAGGAAAATAATTTTAGTGCACAATTCACTCTGTACCATTGTGAGTAAATGAAATCCATTTTATTTTTAGCAGTGAATTCAGTGGCAAACATTAATACAGTCTATTAGTGAAGAATATTAGTTTTATTTGCTTTTTTCTTTTTTTATTTTATTTTATTTTTTTTTTTATTTCACAGGCTGATGGTGACATATTCCTAAACTAAAATCATAGTGTTGAAAACCTGGTTTATTTCTTCTCAAGTGAAGCTGTGCTTTCTAGGGCCACTAAAATCACTCCCCTGATCAGATTTGGGGAAGGGTAGATTTTAAAAAAATATTTATTTGACACAGATATTGAGTGAAAAAAAAAAGAAAAAGAAAAAGAAAAAGAAAAAGAAAAAGAAAAAGAAAAAGAAAAAGAAAAAGAAAAAGAAAAAGAAAAAGAAAAAGAAAAAGAAAAAGAAAAAGAAAAAGAAAAAGAAAAAGAAAAAGAAAAAGAAAAAGTGTTCCAATACATCATAGATTAAATTGCAGATCTGAATCCAATTTCCTTCAAATTCTTGACAAAATATACTTTGGCTTCAGTGGGACAATATCTAGGCATATACCGGGAAAAGTTTATTAGTTTAGTAAGAATGGGCCACTAGCAACTAAGATTCCCAATTTCCTGTCCTGTTCCTGTCAATGAATGAATCATGGTATAATAAGGGGTGAATCACGTGGTATTTCTAGTGCTACATTTATCTTTCTCTCAAACAGGTGTTTTGTCCTTACCCTTTTTAAGGAGTGTTTGTTCAGGGTAGACATCAGGCTGTACTGAATGTGGCGGTACTAATTTCCTGCCCCTAACTTCCCATTCCTCTGCAGAAAAGCCAATGCTTTTGGTGGTTCCATCTTGCAAATGGAAGAATGGGAGATTGTTGTTGTTGTTCTTGAAATCTGTCTCTTTCTTTATCTAGTACCTTTTTCTTCCAAAAGTAGGTAAACATCTAGTGATACTGCTAAAAGGGTTTGGTTTGTATATATATATATGCATATATACACACACACATATACATATATATGTATATAAAAGCAAAATAAGAGCATTTCTAAAGAAGAAAATACTCTACCACCCCCCCCAAAAAAAAGTCTTTCCTTGCTTTCCATATATTTTCCATGTTTTGAACTGTATGCTAGTATACTAGGTATACTTAGTACACTACAGTGTACTAAGACTACATTTATCAGCAAATTCCATATGATTAAACTTATCCAGGTCTACCACAAGTCTTTATGATTATTTAAAGTTGCCTTTTGTTGTAATATTACAAACCATATTTTATACCTTCTGACGTTAAATGAGGTTGAAGCCCTTGAAAGTCTGCTTCCAGGAGACATTGAGCATGCTCTAGGTGCGTCCTGATTTCTTTATACATATGAAACTGTCCTGGATAATACCATAGAGAATCCCATTTAACAAAGTTTTGCCCATCAAAAGACAGTTATTTCAAAGCAGCTCTACATGGACCAGTGACTCCAGTGAGCAGAAAATTGCTTTCTACCTGTAGTAATTTTCACAAAAGTCACATTAAAGATATATTTCCAGAACTAAAAATGTGGCTGAGGGAACAAGTACGTGTAACAGCACCACCTGGTGCCATTTGCCTTGCCAATGAGAAAAACTGGGAGAAGAGGATGCTGTCAGGCTTTGGACTGTGGAAATGGAAAGTGGGTTAGCCCAAACAACCATAAATCAACAAAACTTGTTGAATTTCGAGGTATTCTGTAGCTGTTGGATTCTACAGCAGGAGAAGGGAAGGGAAGGGAAGGGAAGGGAAGGGAAGGGAAGGGAAGGGAAGGAAGGGAAGGGAAGGGAAGGGGAAGGAAGGGAAGGGAAGGGAAGGGAAGGGAAAGGAAGGGAAGGGAAGGGAAGGGAAGGGAAGGGAAGGAAGGGAAGGGAAGGGGAAGGGAAGGGAAGGAAGGGAAAGGAAGGGAAGGAAGGGAAGGGAAGGGAAGGGAAGGGAAGGGAAGGGAAGGGAAGGGAAGGGAAGGGAAGGGAAGGGAAGGGAGGAGGGAAGGGAAGGGAAGGGAAGGAAGGGAGGGAGGAGGGAAGGAAGGGAGGGAAGGGAAGGGAAGGAGGGAAGGAAGGGAAGGGAAGGGAAGGGAAGGGAGGGAAGGAAGGGAAGGAAGGGAAGGGCAAGGGAAGGAAGGGAAGGGAAGGAAGCGGGGGGGAGGAAGGAAGGAATGAAGGAAGGAAGGAAGGGAAAGAAGGAAGGAAGGAAGGAAGAAGGAAGGAAGGAAGGAAGGAAGGAAGGAGGAAGGAAGGAAGGAAAGGAAGGAAGGAAGGAAGGAAGGAAGGAAGGAAGGAAAGGAAGGAAGGAAGGAAGGAAGGAAGGAAGGAAGGAAGGAAGGAAGAAGGAAGGAAGGAAGGAAGGAAGGAAGGGAAAAGAGAAAAAGTTGATATTCAGTTTTTATCTGTATCATCTTACAACTATGAACTGCAAAATTGCATGAGAAATCTGTCAAGAAAAAGGCTTTTTAGCGGTATTGTTTCCACTTCACCACTAGCAGGAGTGAAGGAAAGCATAAGAACAAAATCCATTATTTACAGTTGAATTTCCAGCACTTACTCCAGAATGGGGAAGTGCCATCTCCAAAATAAATAAATAAATAAACACCTCAGTAATTGTTTCCATCTGAACTTCACTTATTGTCATCTGTCCTTTATAATTTTGAGAACATTTTGCAGCTATTCAGGTCCATAGAACAAGAAATTAAAAAGAAAGATGAAATACAATAAAATAATTAGTGAAATTTTGAAGCCCTTCATGTTTTTTTTTTTTATTTTCTTTGCTTTTTAAAAAACTGTTTATATTTCAGATGTGTATTTTTCTTGCTTCATAAGTTTCTATGGATTTTGGTGCCTGCTTTTGTTTTATGCCTAATGACTGAGGAGAACCAGTTGTTGCCACAGGAGTTCCATGTCATTACCAGAACAGCAGGAAGATGTGAAAAAAAACACATGCCAGGAAGCAATCTTGCCTTTTAAAAAAGATAAAGAAACAAAATGTTATCAGTAGGCTGTGCCTATGAAATTAGTTCTTCTGTCTTAGTTATAATATGGCATTGTAGCAAGCTTGAAGAAGTCAGCTTGGCTTACTGCTAAGGCTAGTGCCCATGAACTACAGAGCCCAGAGAAAAGAGATAACCAGGAGAGAGGAAAACTTTCCACTGGTCAAGGAGGAGGATTGGGTTAGGGATTGTTTAGGCAAACTGGACACACCTAAATCTATGGGCCCAGATGGGATGCACCCAAAAGTGCTGTGGGAAGTGGCAGGGGTCATTGCTCAGCCGCTCTCCATCATCTTTCAGAGGTTGTAGATAGCAGGGGAGATACCAGAGGACTGGAAGAAACCAGCGTCACTCCAGTCTTGAAAAAGGGCAAGAGGGAGGAGCCGGGAAACTGTAGGCCAGTCAGCCTTACCACCGCCCCTGGAAAGGTGATGGAGCAGCTCATCCTAGAGACCATCTCTAAGCGTGTCAAGGACAAGAAGGTGATCAGGAGTAGTCAGCATGGATTCACTAAGGGAAAGTTGTGTCTGATGAACCTGATAGCCATCTACATTGAGGTGAGCGGATGGAGGGACGATGGAAGAGACATGCACATTGACTACCTTGATTTCAGCAAGGCTTCTGACACAGTTTCCCATAACATCCTCATAGGGAAGCTCAGGAAGCATGGGCTGGATGAGCGGACAGTGAAGTGGATTGAGGACTGACTGGATGGCAGAACCCAGAGGGTGGTGATAAATGGGGTCGAGTCTGGTTGGAGGCCTTTGCCAGTGATGTCCCACAAGGGTCAGTCTTGGGCCCAGTGTTCTTCAACTTGTTCATCAATGACTTGGACAAGGGCACAGAGTGCAGCCTCAGCAAGTTTGCAGATGATACTAAATTGGGAGGAGAGGCCAACACTTCTGAGGACTGTGCTGCCATTCAGAGAGACCTAGAAAGGATGGAGAGTTGGGCAGAGAGGAACCTCATGATGTTCAACAAGGACAAGTGCAGGGTCCTGCACCTGGGGAGGAGTAACCCCAGGCACCAGGACAGATTACGTGTTGACCTGCTGGAAAGTGACTCCATGGAGAGGGATTTGGGAGTCCTGGTTGACAATAAGTTAACCATGAGTCAGCAATGTGCCCTCGTGGCCAAGAAGGCCAATGGGATCCTGGCCTGCATCAGAAGGAGCATTGCCAGCAGTTCAAAGGAGGGGATCTTTTCCCTCTCCTCAGCTCTGGTGCGACCGTACCTGGATTGTTGTGTGCAGTTCTTGACTCCCCACTACAGGAGGGACATGGAGCTTCTAGAGAGGGTCCAGCGTAGAGCCACAAAGATGCTTAGGGGACTGAAGCATATTTATCTTATGAGGAAAGACTAAGTGAGCTGGGCCTGTTTAGTCTGGCGAAGAGAAGGCTGGGGTGAGATTTGATCAACATGTTCAAGTACCTGAGGGGTGACTGTAGGGAGGATGGGGCCAGACTCTTCTCTGTGGTTGCTGGTGACAGGACAAGGGGTAATGGGTGGAAGTCATAACACAGGAAGTTCCACCTCCATGTGAGGAAGAACTTCTTTACTATGAGAATGACAGAGCCCTGGAACAGTCTACTCAAGAGAGGCTATGCAGTCTCCTTCTCTGGAGATCTTCAAGACCTGGCTAGAGGCCATCCTATGCCACATGCTCTAGGTGTCCCTGCTTGAGCAGTGGAGTTTGGACTAGATGATCTAGATGGAAGGGGCTAGAGGTCCCTTCCAACCTTAACCATTGTGTGATTCTGTGAAGTCAAACTCCACTTGCCAAATTGTAGGCAAGTTGTGTCTTTTTGTAGGACAGTTTTGGCATCTCTCAACAGCTACTTATCATCTTTCAGGATGTATTGATACCTTATGACTACAGTTTTATACATTTGTCTTTACCCTCACAGCTCTTTCTTAAGGAAATGAAAACTACTGTCCTATTTGACAGGCAGACACACAGCCTGTGGGTCCAAAAATGGTGCAATTTCATTAGCTTCACTGGAATTGAATTATCTTCATTTTAAAGTGCCCCTAATTTACTCTAAAACCTAGATATCTTGGTAATGGATATGGATAAAATCTTCAGTGAATTCTGGATGAGTATAAGCTCCATAAAATGTTGGATACTAATTTGCATTGTTAGAGAAGAATTGTTCCCACTGAAGTTTCTTACCCATTCATAATAACAATATTAAAAACAAAAAAACCCCAGCAGTTTCACTATATTGAATCACTTGTCCTGGAAGCATTTTTCTACTTCAAGGAAAAAAGAAAAAGTTAGGTTTGTACGGAATAAATCTGTAAGTCATAGGGACATTAAAACTCAGGCCTTTTCTGTCATAGATTCATACAAGATTTTAATGCTGAGAGCAATATAAAATCAATGCAACTATAACAAACCAGCTAGTTTTGCGTTCATATTGGTGATGATTTATGAATTCTCCAGGGATTACATCCTTCAGACAAGCTCTGAGGTAAATTTCATTGGCAAGAATGAGTCCACAACTGATTAAATGCTACAAAAGTCTAAAAGAAGCCACCATACATCCACGCATCTTGCTTGCCTCTCTTTTCTTTTCTTTTCTTTTCTTTTCTTTTCTTTTCTTTTCTTTTCTTTTCTTTTCTTTTCTTTTCTTTTCTTTTCTTTTCTTTTCTTTTCTTTTCTTTTCTTTTCTTTTCTTTTCTTTTCTTTTTTTTTTTTTTGGATTCTTTGTTTAGATTTCATCTCCAGCGACGAGTAGGGCACAAGGGAAGGGAGAGGAAGTAGGCAGGTTTTAAGGTAAGCAAACTTATAATGGAAAACATCAGGAGAGAATATATATGCAAGCCAGAATACCATTTGCAGTCATTTCTCGCAACACTGGCATGTCTGGCTCCATGGCCTCCTGCTTTGCTGCTGCAAGGCTGTACCAAGGCTGAGGAGGATGGCAAGTCAGCAGCCCCCATGTCAGCTGGCAGGAGCTCGCTGGAATCCCTGGTGAGCCCTTGCTCACAGCTGCAGTCATTACCTCTTCACTAGCATGCTGTTGTCTTTTTTTTTTTTTCCCTGCTGTTTACTAAAATGTAATTACCGAGCTATTAATTCTCTCTCTTTCCCATTTATGATGCATTTGTGACAAAAGGTGGAAATTGGCATACCAATGATGGGGGGGAAAGTGTTTTCTGGGGCACAATAAACTAAATGCAGTTGGGGGTTTTAGGGATAGTTGGTGATGAAGATTGCTTCAGTGCATGCATTTAAGAGAAAATTACTAAGGTGTTTATCCCTAAATAAGACTCCATTAGCATTAATGTGAAAGAAAAAGACACTTCGCCGAGTTAGGGGCTGGAGACTTAAGGCATTTATGTAGATAACTGCTATGGTGAGATTGTCCATATTTTGGGGTGAAAGTCAATATGATCTCCCATTGATGGACTGTATATTTTTGTTACTGGACATGATGAGCTGTTTGCCGTCTTTAGAAAAGTAGCGTTAAAAAAAGCCTCTGATCCTAGCACAGGTGCAGCAAACTAGCAAATGCATTATCACCTGAGGACTGGAGGGCAATTAGAGTGGAAACATCAATGAAGAGAAGCTGCTGCCAGTGAGAGAGTCAAGATTATAGAGCAGATTATTTAGTAGGTCTTTAGTAGAAAAGGAGGGTTGTTCTATGAATGTTTTTAAGGCTCTGTGTTATTTTATTGGAAAGTTCTTCTGAGTTGTCTTTTATATATATGTACATATATATATGTTTTTCCTTTTTTATTTTTTTTTTCTTCTTCCCTATAAGGCTGATGTGGTTCAATCTTACTTTACGTTTAGCTAAGATGTTTAGTTTTCATGAAAGCAGAGCAGTGTGGGTACAGAACAGCAAGGGAATACAAAATGTTCTGCTACTGGCCAGAGTGGCAATAGTCATCCCTCGGTATTCAGGACACAAAGGGGCCTCTCCACCTGCCTTTCATAAGGCTTAATCCAGGTGTGTCTGTGAATGACAGGAATACCAGATATGAAGGAAAAAGGTATCATAACTGGAAAAAAAAGATGAAGGTGAGCCTTTAAAATCTTATTTAGAAAAGGGCACGAATTCACAAGTGATAGAAAGAAATTTTGCGCAATAATGTAAAGAAGTTGCGCAATAATGTAAAGAAGCCAGTAGTGAACTGACATAACAAACTCTGGCGGCTTTTAGTTAGAGTGAAAATTTATGCTTAACCAATCAAAGTTTCAGACCTATCTGAATGAAGATCAGGCTAAAGCCCACATGAATGAACCTGGTATGGTAATTCAGATTAAGAAATAAAGAGCTCTTTCTTAAAAAAAATAAAAAAAATCTTTATTATTAATTACTTCAAAAGTTTATAAAGTATTTCCAGTGTTTCCAGTGCTCAGAGATTAAAGATATATTAACCAGTGTAGATATATTAACCAGTTAATAAAGATATATTAACCAGTGTGGAGGAATTGAGGAATCTGTCTCTTTCCAGGCGAATTCATTAGTTGTCTTCAGAAATAAACATGAACTGAGGTCTAGTGCTATACCAGCTCCTGTGAGGGTTTGAAGACCTTTAATAAGAGAGAGCAGATTGATGCTGAAGAAGTGTGGGAGAATAATAGGAGAGAGAAATTTATAAATTTTCAGCCATAATTAGGAAAATAAAACTATGTTTGCATTGAATGTTCTGTCTGAATGTTGTCTCATTTTTTTAACTTGCTGACCTTCCATTCAGTTGACACACTTGGGCTTGAAGGATCTTCTTCCCTGTACATCAGGTGTTGAGGTGCTGAAGATCCTTTCATTGGGTCTACCCGGTCTTAGTTTCCAGAGTATGCACTCACCCATAAAAAACCCTGGAAAGTAGTAGCAAAGAAATGAACCTCTATTTGTCACAAAACTGAAATCAGCCTCATCTTCCAGCTTTGATTGCTCGTCGTAAATACTCTCCTTCTGCCTATCTGTTTCCTTTTGATAGTAATTTGAAAAAGTGGAGAAGCGGCCAAATAAACAGGCACTGAGTTCAGCAGGGTTGATGCTGTTGGCTGCCCTCCAAATTACAGATTAATTTCAATATTTGCCTCAGTTTTTTATTTGTCCTACATTCTCAGATTTAGGAATTCATACAATGTGGAGTTCATCATGTTGCCTTGGAAGGCTGTCAGATTAAGTTCAGAAAGACATTAGTCTGTTAGTAACATGGACTGCATCTTTCATGTTATCTTTGTACTGATCCCATCCTCTGTGAAGTGCATCTTGTCCCTGGTACACATTCAAAGAAGAAAAGGGATATTACTGGTTTTTTTGTTTGTTTGTTTGTTTGTTTTTAAACAAAATTGCTTCCTGTAAGTATAAGGCATGAGACACTGATGATTAATCAAGGAAATAATAGTAAGAAGAATAATATACTTCTACTGCAGACTTGTCGGCTACTTCTCTTTTATGTTATCCTGTTTTGAACTGTTTCTGGATCATTTTTAGAGCAAGAAAAAGGGGTACTGAGGGGGGGATTAGATGTACAGAGACATGGTGTAAGGAAGAATCAATCTCTGCCTTCCAGTCCTTAAGTCAGAGCCCTGTCATTTTCTTCATTCTGTGTCTGAGCTTCCCTCCTTCCTCAGTGATGTGGCAGATGGTTTTGGCTGGCACAGGTGGCCTAGTACCACCTGCTGCAAGCTTCTTCCAGTATCTTTTTCTGTACAGTCTCTTTGGTTTGTACTGTTTGCAAAGGATGATAGGGAAGAGGAGGGAAGAAAGAACAGTGAAGCAATAGGATGCTGATATCATTCGGTGCTTTTATTTTTCTCTGTTCTGCTCTGTTGTCATTGGTAACCTACAGCTGGTGTATGGTACAGCTATGCAGGCAAAGATAGCAGGTTTGCAACTTTGATATCTATTTGTTATCTCCTCATGCACCATGCTAGGGAGTAGCATATCCCACTGCTGTGGACTGTGATAGGAAAAATCACCCATTGCATTTAGGTGTTACATGTTATTTCTTCCTGATCCTAAGAACAACTTTGGAAACACAACGGCCTTGCTGAAGCTTCGTACAGACTTTAAAATGAACAAGAAGATAAATCTTACTATCCAAGTGCATGAAGGATATGACTGAGTGGGAGCTGTGGCCCGTGTTGCAGGCCTCAAAGTGCAGGATTAGTCTGTGCAGTTTATGTGCCGCTGGTGTAGAAAGGGAGGTAGGAGGGAAGGTCATTCCTGATGTCTTAAAGACTTCTCTCCGAATGGAAAAAGTCACTCTCTGGAGTTGGACTTCTCTGTTGACTGCAGAGAGAAGCTCGAAGACTTATACAGAACAGGTTCCATGGCAGAAGTCAGATAAAAAATGTCCCATCCTTCATGTCTATGCTAGTAGATGAATGGTAGATATTTTAAGAAGTAATACTCATGCTGCTTCCTTCTAGAAGCCTGATTATTCTGAAGGAAACTGATGCAGTACTTGATTTTACAAAGAAACTTTTCAAAGCTTCTAAAGGCCACTTGCTTTTACACAGAAAAAAAGATGATTTTAAAAGAAGTACTGAAGTAGCAAATAAAGGTTGCCACTCTTGTCAGACATTGTTATAAATTTTCCTTAGCTAAATCTGTTTCAGAAAGTAAACGAAGAGCATGGTTTGCTAACAAGCTGTGACAAATGAATCATACATAATTCCAATGAAGCCAGCTGGGATGTTTATTGACAGAAAGTTTATTAACACAGGTATAAGGGAGGATGGCACTTGGGCTTTGAAAAATCATTTGCTGCTAAAAATTATTTTTTTATCACCTTGGCAAAATCTTTCCTGAGAATGAAGAATTTTCCATCTTGTAAACAAATTTATGAATAAAAACAGTATATCAGTGTATTCTGCCATGCTTCTTTTATGATATATTGCTTGTAGTCTTGATGCACTTTTGGAAGGATTTATTTTTCCATGCTATGTTTCATCTGTCCTTCTAGTTCATTTTACTCTTGTGTGTTCATTGTTACAGATGAACCTGTTTCCAAGACCAGCCCCCTGGTGCTCTCTAGAAATGTCAAAAAAAATAAAATAAAATAAAAATAAATAAAAAAAGCAAGAAAGAAAAAGAAAGAAAGAAAAAAGAAGCCCTTCATAATAAGAATGACCCTTATGGTAATCAGAAAGACAGCTTTGATTAAGAACATCTGTTAGCAGGTTTCTGGTTCTAAAATCAAGCTGCAGAGAAGACAAGAAGATACAGAAAGTGGCATACCTCAAACGGCGAGGATGGCCTCCCTGGGGAGGCTCTGACCTCTCCCAGAGATACAAGCTAAGATCATAAAAAAATAAATAAAAAAGAATAGACATCAGAAGGTGTGGAGTGCATGTGTCATTTGAAAAAAAAACATGATACCTGTGTTTCGGAGGTGTCATCTCTAAATCTTCTGAGGAGTACAGATAAGCCATGCACTTCTAAGCATCACATTTCCTCCTCAAGCAAACCACATACATGGGAAAAAAGAACATACTGTGGCATACGCTGCATTGCACATGTCCTTTTTATTATATCTTCTTTTTTCTCTCGTCTTGTTTTATGCCTTATGTGCTAACAACTCTGCCTATTGCCTAATGTGTGGGTCTGGGATATGGGAGAGTACAGCAGAAGAAATATTATTTTGTTTCAAAAGGTTTCTTATCACACGTCTAGTACCATTCTTGAATGATTAACAAAAAAGTCACAATAATAACAGAAAAGTTTTGGAGAAGATATAAATGTACTAGTTGCACAGATACATTTTTTATAAGAAAACCCAGGGAAGTACAAAAATAAAAACTTCCAAAACCATCTCCATGTACCTGTGAGTTTCCACAAAATCCAGTTGAACATCTGGATTTTAGTTCTACTTGCTGTAGAGATACTTGTAAACTGTGAAATCTGGAATAAGACTTGAACAAATTGATCAAAGAGATTTAATTATATTAGGCCTCTGTTTTATTGTACCAAGTACATAATTATTGCAAGGGTTATATTGTGTTTATTGGGAACTGTATTCTTTTTCTCAAATATATATTATTATGTTGGGGTTCTTGATAAACAGGAAAAAAAAATAAAGCATTTGGAAATCTAAGAAAGGCAGAAAGGTCTCAAGGTGGACCAAAAGGTTTTAGAGATTGTTCAGTGTTTTATATTTCCTCTGATTCTCCTATATTTATCCTTGACTCTATAATGAGCTATCATGCCAAGGGGAAAAAAAAAAAAAAAAAACTATTAGGTGAAATTAACAAAAAAATTAAGAAAGAAAATGATTAATTTAGTTAGCAACAACAAAAAAATACATATGGGTGTCCCCAGTCCACTTTTCGTATAATAATTACTGCATGCAAAAATGGATCACTGGAAGCAAGACACTAAGTGTTCTGGCTATTCAGTCTAATATATCAACTGAAATAACAAGTCATAATAAAAAAAAATGCAGAATTGATTCATACTCATACAGTCATAAATATGACCATGTATGAACCAGAGAACCTAGATGAGTCCAACTCAAGAATGCCAGTGCCTAAAAGGGCCATTTTCAAAGTCATTAAGCATTTTGGAGGAGTGATCTTGAGAGTCTTTGTGGTGACATAAGTGATTTAGAGCTTAAACAGGAATATGTGTCTGAATTCCGACTTTGTTTGTCCTTTAAGACTATCAATGAACATCAGAAGTTAAGAGCACTTCCTATAGGTGGGTCATCTCACTGCACAGGGCTCGTCTTTTGCAAGAGGCTGAGCAAGATAACCATACAATGTTACAGCAGTTGACTTATGAAAGACCTAACTCAGGAGGAGAAGAAATCTGAGCTGGGACTTAAATTCCAGACCAAAACATCTACTTTTAAGTAATTGCATGGGAGGTAGAGGCTCAATTTAGTTGTTTAAATGCTCAACTCACCCGCAAGTGCATAACTATTTTTTTGTCAGTAGAAGCAATCTGTAGTCCATTAATTGTACTAGCTAGATTTCCATTAAATATAAAGGGAATTTAGGAGCCTACAACTGCCCATAGACAGCTAAATCAATAAGCCTTGATCTGCAAACTTAACTCCAAGTGAGGTTTCAATTTTCTGTCCAACCTGAGGAGATCCCGGCCTTGTTCAAACCCTGCAACAGAGGACAGTGTCCTTCTAATCAGGATAAGACTAAGTCAAGGTGAGGGATGCAAGCAGAAAAATAAAATGGGGAGTAGGTGGAAAGAACCCTGTTCCAACAGGAAGTCCTAGGATCGGGGGATAATTAAGCGAGCAAAACTCTCTGTGCTCAGTCATTAACACTTTCTGCTGTTGGCTGGGAGACTTTGGGTCCAGTTTCTAGTTTGGTATTGCTTTGTTTGATGGCCGTCTCTGTTTAATATGGCTCTCTAATATAAATGGTAGACAAAGACCTGAAAAAAGACCATTTGTTTTCTTGCCCTAGTCAACAGACTCTCATGTCCTTCCTGTCAAGAGGATGGGGTAGAGCATGGCCTAACTCACACTATTATGTAGCTCAGTAGTTAATAAACTCTCCTGGGATGCCTATGGGGCTAGCTTAGATGTGTTGAAATTCTGAGTAAGTCTCAAAGCAGAATCTTGCCCTTAAATTGCCTATTAGTCTGCTATTTTGGAGCTTAGTCTATGAACTTTTTCCCACAGCAGGTAAAATACCTTGAATGATATATAAGAAAGCCCTTGGGTAGAAGATACATCATGAATAAATGATAATGGTCAGCACGAAAAGTCTATTCATAGCAAGTATTATCAATCAACCTGGGTGACTATTGAGAGAGATTCAAGGCTTCTTTTCAGTAAGAATTGAGGCTATGCGTGTATGTATATATATGTACACATATCTTAAACTGCTTTAAAGAATCTTAGACTAAATTCTCAACAGACTAAAATTTTCTGGACTTGATATTGTATGCTGCTATTCACAGGAATTGTCTGGCATTGATATGTGTATTCCTTGCTATTCGGGAGGGAGGGCAAATTTGGCAAGAGATGAATCCCCTTGCACTCCAGCCAATCCTCAAAGGTTAGAGAGACCGGGGGCAGCTGGACTCATCTCTTAATAGAGATAGCCAATACTGTGCCAGGTGTACACTTGACTCTGTCAGTATCGGATTCACCCACAGTCTGCTGACTGTAGGTCTGATTGCCTTCAAGACAAGTTGTCAGGTTCACAAATAGCACAATTTATTCAAATGCAACATTATAAAAAAAAAAAACAGGTTTGGATGTCAGCATAGGAAATTCTCTACAGTGTGGGGTTCTTAGCTAGTGCCTAGTGTACAAATGCACAATCATCACTCACCCAGAAGATGGGAGAGGGCTCTCAATTTTGAGGAGTCTCCTCAGGTGGTGTCCTGACCCGAGCTGGGGGGAAGGGGTTCAGCCTGTCGACTGATCCAGAAGTTATGATGGAGTCCTCCCTCTCTCCTCTTCCTTCTTCCTTCCTCGTTCTTCATTCCTCCCCCAACTTAGCTCGCCTTTAATATATTTTCTTTTACATCCAGGTGGAGCTTGAGTGGCTCTAGTCATATTTACTTTTGTTATTAATCTAGAGAGCGTGCTCAGTGAGGAGTGTTCGTGTATTGGTATTATAATGGAATTAGGAGGAGAAGAAGCCTGAGCAAAACTTCTCAGATGGAACTGATCTGCCACCATCCTTGGCCCATCAGCTGTGTGGCACCACCAGGCTGCCACTCTGCAGGGAGTGCAATAGAGTTTGGCCTTGGTGTCTTCACTCTACTCCACCCTCCATTCACTCTTATTAGCATGAGCTAGGAGGGCAGATTGTGTTGCCTAGGGAGAAGTGGATTCCACACATACCAGCCATCCTGGAAGTGGTAACTGTCTCTCACCTCAAGCAAGCCTCTGCAATGCCAGAACTTCTCTCAGGCTCCATCTTTCTCCAAGCCCCTCGTCTTCTCAAGCAATTCTCTCACACTTGCTTTATCAGGCTTTCCTGCATCTGAGTGTCTCTGGAGAACTGATTCTGCCAGGAGAATTCTGGTTCTGACCGACTGTTGCCATGGCATTGGGTTATTCTGGGCTGTGATCAAGAAGAGCAAACAAATTTGAAAAAGAAACAGACTTTAAAACACATTCTAAACCCACAGTGTGTGGGACTAGTTTCTTTTTTAAAAGTAAAACTTGATTTTCTGGAATATTGCATAGTTTAAATGTTTTTTTAAAAGTGTTATGTTAACCAAAAAGAAAAAAAAAAAAAAATAGGAGTAGCGGGTGATTAGAGGTAATTAGAGGGTAATTCTCACTTTATTCAAAATTGTTTATTTAATTTTAATGCTGTTATCCCACATTGAATTGAAAACCTCAGTTTCTTTGGAAACATTTGAAAAAGCAAATTTTTATTGTTTATTTATTCATTTATTTTCAGATTACATTCCTATAATTCTAGCCACTATTCCAAAGCTGATGGGAATCAGTGAATGACTTTTTGATATTATTGGGCTTTTCAGTCGAGTGCATAATAAGGAGTTTGTCTCCTATCGCTAGACACCAGTATGGTTCTTCCTTTATACTTTTTAGTATCCGTGGAATTGAAAGTCACCCCTGTGTACCAGAGTAGTGTTGAAGGTTCAAGAAATTCATGAGACGTCATTTGCAGGAACTAGTACGGGAAGTTGATATTCTTAGAAGACAGAGTTCCCTAGGGGAAAAAGAAGAAAATGCACTACGAAGAATCCGAGTGGGGTGTTATCCAGGATGATGAGCTCCAAGAACGCACGACTGTCTGCAAGCAATATTTAAAACATTAAAATAAGCAATGTGTAATTATTTGGGAATGGCGAAAGTTTTCAGGAAGTCCACTATTTACAGATGGATAATTTTACCTGCCAAATTGCTGTACATGTTCTTATTCCACAGGCAGAATTCACAGCCATGAGGGACCAATATATGCGAGGTGGAGAAGGCTTCATTATCTGCTACTCCATCACAGACCGCCAATCTTTTCAAGAAGCTGCCGAGTTTAAGGAACTCATTTATCGTGTCCGGCACACCTATGACATCCCCTTGGTGCTGGTGGGAAACAAAATAGATCTTGAAGAGTTCAGACAGGTAAGCAACTTCTCTGCTGTTTCGGGTTCATTTTGCCTTGGCTACCTCAGGGACTTCTGTAGCATATGTTGTGTAGTAGCACTGGGAATTAACAGCACAAAATGCAGTTTGATCAAAGAGCAACACACTGGGTTTGGTAATAAATAAAGCCTTAGCAATACATTTCAATCAGATAGCATGAGTTCTTGGCCAGTCATCCAAATGATCTTGCTTTTTGTGTGTAAAGATCTCACTGTTTTCTTTGGATGTTATTTATCTCACAAGTGTAGAAATAGATTCAGCCAGGATCTTAGTGGTAAAAGAAATGGTTTTCTTGAAAGTTCTATTAAAGACATATTTTTTCCATAAATGTACAATGTTCAATTGTCCAATTAAATTGTAAATTGTACAATGTTAAATTGTACAATTACTCAATTAAAGTTTTCTCAAGCCAGACTCAAAACAATTCCAATTTAAGAAAATAAATCTATAAAAGATTATCTTTGTCTGAAAAGCCAATTGTTATGCTGTTAGAATATTAGTGCAAGAAGGAGAGATATAAGAATTAAATTCACTTTGATTTATATGCAAGCCTTCAGCTGCCATCAATTCTAGATATCAATATATATCAATATGATATATTGATATGGATATCAAATATAGATTTCTTTAACTGTGAGAGCATGAATGTGGCTGTCAGTTTGGAGTAAATTTTTCTCACCTTTCCCATTGCTGTTTCTCCCCTTCCTTCATGTGTTTGTGTATGTATATGAGCAAGATAGTGAATAAGAGAGGGATTCTCTTAGAAATGGCTTAGTTGTGGCTAACACAAGATGGAAAATGTCTTTAATCTTAAACAGAAGCTTTGAATGGAAAAAAAAAAAAAAGTTTCTATGTCAAAGCCTAAGAAGATCTTTGTACACATAAAAGTTGCTTTCGAATGACTGACTTACCTTCTGTTCAGACATATGTAACAGCTTAATAAAGTGGTATTTTTCAGACCATTAGCATCTGTGCTCACATGATCTTCTCTCTTTTACTACTTATCCTGTCATTCTTCTCCCCCTTTATTTGTATTCTTCCTTTTGCCTTAAGAAAATCCAAGGCAGTGTTAAGCCTGAAATCGGTTTTAAAGATCCAATGAAGTACATTTAAAGAATTTCACATCAGTTTCCAGACCATTGACTTTCACCTTAAATCAAACCATGACAAAGCCTTAATGATGGCAAGACAATTTTAGATTAACACTTATCTTGAGATCTTTAAAACCGTGTCATATGCACAGTATGTGTAGCTTTATATTCCAGATGGCGGACAGTTAGGGATTCAGTTGTTCTACTGAGGGAATTGCACCTGATACCAAGAACTACTGAGTAAGATTATTTTATCCACTCTTATCTATAGATCAGGTTTGCAGCAATGCTGTATTTATAGTCATTAAGTGATACCTTCCAGGTATCTTTGGCAATATCAATTTTTGATTTTGTGTTTTATTGGGCATTTATATTTCAATTACCGTCAATGCAGACCAAGTAGGCAAAATATGTGACATAATCATATCTTGTTAGTTAGTCTTCTAAACTCAAAACTTTTACAGTCTTGAGATTGAATTACACTTGGACATCGAAATGTCTGTTTACTTCAGAAGACTTAAGATTTAGATATAAGAGTTTCAGTAGTTGCTAATGTCTATACTAGTCCAAGAAAAATCTCATATCAAGCACCTTCTGCTGTAAACACTGTGAAAGATACGACACATTAGTTAAGCTTTGAATTTCTGGAGCCATCTCTTAAAATGTTACATCATTGGGTGGGAAATGCAAGAGCTACAGCATCAGTAATTTTGTATATCTGAGAAAATAAAAAGGCTTTACTTATTATCAGTTATCTGTCTTATAAAGAGTCATTCAAATATTTTACCTGTGTGCTTCAGGGGAGAGTTTAAACAAAAGTGTATGCCCAATTTAAATGTTTGCCTTATGGTCTTGTCTGGTATCCTAAACAAGAAAACTGATGTACACGAATGTGTGAATTATATATCACAAATGACCCTTAAGAGTAAAGGGAGGGGAAGTTTTTGGTAATGACAGTAGAAATGATATATTTTTATATGACAGATGCACATAAAACTGTTCTATGTTGCTGTTACAAAGAACCTGCCTAGACTTTAGACTAGATCTACTGCAGGACCCTTGACTACATGCTCAGCTGCTGTGTATGAGATACACTCTTGGAGTATGTCTTCCACTCAAGTTTTATCCAAAGGGCATGGTCAAAATCTCAGAGGCAACACCACAATTCAAAGTAAAGCACAACAAGTGAGGCTGATCAGGAGATTTTCATCAAAGTGCCTCTCTGACCCATGCTGAAACACCAGTGTGTGAGCAAACATCTCTTTACCCAGGTTTAAGCATACACTAATGCACTCCAGCAGCATGTTTTGTCATGGCTGGGACCGTAATGAGCACTGTATGTTTAGCAAACAGTGCAATAAGCTGTATCCAAGCTCACCTCCTAGGTTAAGCAATACTGAAGTGACTTGATGAACTGGAGGAAGGGAGGGAGAAAGAAATCTCTTCAAGGTCGTGTACTGCAGTCATGGCTTGATTAATAGTGCTCTGATGGTCAGGAATGGAAGACAGCTGACTCAGGGGTGACAGGCAGCAACTATTTCTGTGTGCAAACTCAACATGTCAATGTACAGCTCAAACAAACAGTAGAGATGCACAAATGTATCCAGTTAAACCTACAGAGAAATAGCAGGTAAGCAGAATGCAATCCACCAGGCTGGAGTTTGGCCAGGGCAACAGGACTAATATAATTGCTTTGTTTAAAGACATTTTTTCCTATGAAATTCATTAGAACTACTGTAATATTATTCATAGTGTTTGTAAACATAACATTAAGTTCAATATTCCCTGAAATAATTTGCATTTAATGACGATTCCACAACCATCAGACAGGCTGTAGGAGCATGGTCAGATAAAACTCTTGTTTGAAATGTGATCCCCTGTGCCATACAATTAATGATCTATGTCACTTGCCTCAAATCTATCAAGACCACAAGAATAAAGCTAATCTACAATTAAAATTTTGTGTAAAGAGAAACACTAATAAACAATGATAGGCTTATTTTTTAAATGTTTTTTTTTATTTTCTGATGGCTTTGGAAAAAAATATTGTTGTCTTTAAGTACACATCATTTTTCTATGTCTTAGGAAATAGTTTTTAGTGTGCACCTTCCTAAGATACTTTTTAAATATATCAGGTAGAGGAATAGACACTTTCCATTTTCTCCGAAACAAGGCAGCAACTGTGGGGAAAAAAAAAAAGGCTTCATGAGTCATTATCTTGATGTGTTTATCCAATTTGATTGCAAGCTTCCCTCCACTCTCTGTTCTCTTCCATCCCGCAGCTGTCTCCAGTCCCTTCTGACTTTTTTTTCATTTTGAATAGGAAATGTACATGAGTGGCTAAGGCATTCATTTATGTTCAGTCCTTGTGTTTTAGCGCTTACTCTAAGGACCTGTAAAGTATTTTGTGTATTTTATCCAAAAATCTGTTCGATGTAAAGAATAGACCACCTGGTTAGATAACAATCTGATTTCAGTGCCTTCTTACATTAAAGTCATTATATTAATACAGATACAAACTCTCTGTATGTTTTGAGTGTCATTGAAGTATAGGAAACATTTAGAACCAGTTTACAAAGTGGAATAGATAGATACTTTAATTTCAGCTAAGCTTTGTCACTGTAACCCAGACAAAAATATCTAGGTCCTCATGAGATGTAAAAGTTATGTAATGGGTAAATACTTATTTTATGCAACCAAAACATATTAATATTTTTGAGATACAGTAAAGGGCTGCTCACCAAATGCTTCAAATGAACTCATGTCCTGCTAAACTTGAATTTCCATTTTTAGTTGATTTGTTGATTTTTTTTTTAGTAAAAACATGCTGTACTGTTGAAAGATTGTTTGATATAAGTTATGCAAAAGCCTTTGTCCACTGTGTTTAGCAATTCAGCAGGGAACTCCAAAAGCTTCTTCAAGCAATGTACTGTAGGTCTGAACTGGAAAAAATAAATACTTTCTAGCAGTGTTGTCAAATTTTTGATGGGGACGTTAGAAACCCTTTGGAAATTGCTAGTCTTTGTGAAATAGTTTTTCCAGGCACTTTTCTTGAATCCCAAAAGAATATATTGTGGAGTGTGTAGATAACAGGTTGATACCCATTCAGTCTAAGGTTATGGGGGCAGCTCGCACCTCCTTCAGTTGTTGGCCTCTCTGGGAAGGCTGTCATCAGAACTGTTAGTTTTGCCAGTACAGTCTTGGGCATGAAGAGAAATATGCACTTGTTTACCACTCCACACCTGAGCTGTCAAGTGTTTTTCTGAGCAGGACTACTGCTTTTGAAATCGTTTCCTTCCGTCTCCTTCCCTTCTCCCTACTTCAGTAGGAACTTATGAAATTTTTCTTCAACATGGAATAGCATCTTACTTGGAGTGCTACTTAATTATAGGAGGTTCATTATGCTGATATTTCAAGTTTTATTACAACATAATATAATTTTCAAATCAGGATTGCAGCAGTTAAAATATGTTGTCATGTTCTGAACGAGCTGTCTCTAGGTGAGGTTTTACTGCGGAGTTTGTTCAGAGTGGCCTGACTGGTTATCAGGTACTGTCAGCATCAACTTTTAGACATCTTGTTTTGACAATTGCTCAACTTTTCATGCTGGTTTCTAAAACCTTGAAATATTTGTCGGGTCTGAGACAGCTATGTTCTCTTTTTTCACTGAAGTAACTGAAGTCCAGTTACTTGAAGCATATTTCAGACTTACCAGTCTATCCCTTCTGGTGCCCAGATAGAACAATGAAAATACTTTCAGAATATTATATTGTTATTTTATTTTATTTTCATTATCTTTTGTATGTCTATGAAACACTGTTTGTTAAGCTTTCTTTTACTCAAACTAACCATGTAATTGCAATACTCTGAACTTCCTATCCTAGCATTGGGATGAATTCCTTCATTTTCCGCATAAAAACTAATCTCTTAAATTTACAAATGTTCTTCACCACAAGCAATTCCATTTTTTCTTAAATATACTTGGGTGGAAGAGTGTATCATCTAAGGACTCTTGATTTTCATCTGTCAGACCGGTGCTCTACATGGAGTGAAAGCTTTCATTGTTTCTTCTTAAATTTCTAACTTCAAGTCAAGAACTTTGCATTTTCTGTTATTTACTGACAAAGGCTGCATTTGAGTTACCTTTAGCCATGTGGAAGTGCTGAAACCAAGTGAACTGGTCAGAAAAAGACAGGAACAATTACTTTTTTTAGACATATGTCATAAAGTTAGATGAATATACCCCTGAAGATGCCTTTCTGTCTGTTGACTGTAGAGGAAGACAGTGACAACTAGGTTCTTTGCCTTTATGCAGCAATATCTAAGTGCGAAGAAGCATAAAACATTGTTCATGCTCCTACTTTCACTGAGAATCTCAACTTACTGATTTGTTTTGTTGTTGTTGTTGCTGCTATCTATAGACTAGATTTAAAATGCATTTAACTTGCCTTTGTTTTTTTTTAATTGAATAATTTAAATTAAGAGTTATTCTTATTAGGTGGCGATCCCTTCCAAAGATCAGTGAGCTATGATCTTACTATATATCACTGACAAACAGGTAGAGTTACCCTAAGTAACAATGATTAAAAGAGCCTAGCAGCATCTTTAATAAAAACAAGCCAAAGTCAGAGAAGAAGATGGCAGAATAATGTGATTTATAAATTTGAGATTGAATTTTTAGATGAATTCATTCATCCATCTGTATGTCACCTTGACTGTTCATTTTGCATGGACATTCACACAACTACATTTTGCTAGGATGAATGCATGCTGAAAATGAGTTGCATTTGAGAGGACCTACCATCACCACTAGCATTTGCTTGCCTATATTTTGCCTTTCCCATATGACATAACATCATGCTCTTCCTTTACTCTTCAAGTTCAGAATAATGAAGTAAGCCATTTTTTTGTTTTGATGGAAATATGACAGTTGTCTGAATATTTGAACTAAAACCACTGAATTTATCATGATATTTTATTATCTTAGAAAACTGTCAAACCTTTAATAGCCACTCTCTTATATTAAATTAACGAAAATATATTTCTGGATTCTGACATGCTTTTCTGCACCTCTAATTTCTATTTATTTTTAACTGATTATTATTATGTTGAAATTTCTTTCATATCCTTCATTATCCTGAGAAATTTTATTTATATCACTTAAGTAAAATCTTTCAGGATTAAAATTCATTCCCCTCAGTGCATGCTTTTCTAAGTCAAAAGAATTGTAGAAGTCAATTTGGCAGTTATAGCTTTCTTGTAAGGAAATTGTGTTATTATTAACTTTCTTTTCTCTAGTAAATGTTCATTTATACACAGTTTACCTTTTTGTCGTTACGATGCTTTTATATTTTAGGAAGAAATACATGGTTATATTCCCCAGGATGCAGTGAATGCAATCAGACACACAGACAGTTGTAATAAAACTGTTGGCTCATTTCTGAATTCGTAACTGTGATAACATCTAGTGAAACATCCAGTACACCCTATAATCCTTTGAACACAGAGGAGAAGACATTTGAGGGACTGGGGTGCATATAACAAGCTGTTCTATAAAAGAAGAAACAGCAGAGAAGCAAAAACTGAGCTACAAAAAATGTATATATCACAGAACCACAGAATCACAGAATGGTTGAGGTTGGAAGGGACCTCTAGAGATCATCTAGTCCAACCACGCTGCTCCAGCAGGGGCACCCAGAGCACCGGGCACAGGGTGGCACCCAGGTGGATTTAGAAGATCTCCAGAGAAGGAGACTCCACAGCCTCTCTGGGCAGCCTGTTCCAGAGCTCTGGAACCTGCACAGTAAAGAAGTTCTTCCTCACATGGAGCTGGATCTTCCTGTGTTTCAACTTGTCCCCACTACCCCTTGTTCTGTTGCTGGTCTCCACTGATATTACATATACATACATACATATATATATAAAGGCTGAGTAGTAGGATTGGATAGCCAGACAGCTAACAGACAGCTAACATGTTGTAACCAAAGCAGGACAGTGCTTTTAGTGAGAGATCTATACCTATACCAGAGATGGTGCTGCAAGGTGAGATATTGTCTGGGGCTATGAAACAGCAACACACGTTTTCTTTTATTTGGCAGTTCCTTTTACTGCTTTTCTTCACTCTCCTCAGAAGTTTTACCCTCTCCATGTACCAAATCCTTACACTGAGGCCGTGTTTTGGTTCCTGTCCAAGAACCTTTTCGCGGGGTGGTGAAGCCGCAGAGATAGCCTCTCATTGTTTGTATTCTTCATCTAGGATGCGCCTCAGAGTGAAATTTGGACTCTTGGACTTTTCTGTCTGTAAACATGGAGGTTAATTGTTTTTAAGAATTCAATTTGCTTTCTGTTTTTCCATTCATTTCATCTTTTCTAGAAGAATCCTTCTTCATACCTGAAGAAAGCATTTCCAAATGCAATTGGAAAGCTACCTGCTAAGCTCACTGCAAAACAGCCTAGTGTGCCTCTTGTTCATAAGTAAGCTCAGGATGCTACTAGATACCACAATGCTCTCAGAGGGAAGCTCACTGCTTATACAGTGACCACACAGAGAAGTACAGCTTGCAAGTAAATCCACAGTGGTATCATTTTGATGGCTGGCTAAAAGCCTGTAGAGATTCCTGTGCTGGAAAGCTAAATTTATGAGGAAGCTAATTATCCATAGCTCATTTTTCACCAGCAGAGAAAGGGGGAATAGCTGCCTCTGACTCACACTTGGGTTCCTGTCCTACTCTGGGGACAGTGCTTCATTACATTTTATTCTATTTCAGTTCATTTGTTGCGGTCTTGATTATCCTGTCTGCGAATCTTCCTCTTGCACATTATAATGCCTCATCTTGCTGCTGAAAGGAAAGAGGCATGAACATACCACATCAGGCAGTACTAATTGGTGGGCAGTTTTGCCTTTCCACCATCCATGCCTGAAGCAATATGACCTCCCATCTCTCAAGATTTATCCTCTCATATTCTCCACAGCAGCACATAAATGTGAAATAGAATGGCATGCACTGGGAAGGTATCCTTAATACGCATGCTGCTATTTTTACATGAGTGAAATCAAGATTTCAGCCTAACTCTTATATATTATTCAGTACAGTTTCAGTTCAGGAAACTATTTAAGCATACACTTAATTAGAGTGGGACTAATGCATGTTCTTCAAGTTAATCTGTACTTGAGCAAAGATGCTGTCCTGAAGCTGAGACAGTAATGAGCAACTTTGTAAAAATGAAAATCTCTTGGCAAGGCAGTTAAGATTCCTATAAGGGAGGGTCAGCAAATTACTCAGTGAATTGTTTGTTTAAAAAAAAAAAAGAAAAAAAGTTGATTTCTGGTAACAACAGTAGTTTCTTCTGTTATTTTGCAATAGTAACTAAAATTACTTAAGAGAATAAAATTTGCCAGAATTTAATTACAGCTCATCATAATGTCACAAATAATAAGATCATGACCTAGTATTTAAGAAAAAAGGATTAATTAGTTTAATGTTCTTATTTTTTAAAAGACTTGTTGTATTCTGGTGTATTGACTTTTTTTTTTTTTTTTTTTTTTTTGTCAGATAAATTGGTAAGTTAGAGATATTTGTTTTTAAGGAGATCTAGCAGCTTGGTTAAGAATAGCTACGTATTAACATCACACACTGCGATGTCGTTTAAGCTGCGCAGTCATGACAGGCAAGAAAAAAAAAGTCCTAAAACCCTCTCTCAAAAAAACAAACCTGAAAAAGAAAAGGAAGTGGAAAGTATCTCTGTCTAATCAGTCTATTTATTTCTATCCATTCTCCATGATACCAGAAACATCCAATCTCTCAGTCATGCTGTTCCAAATTTTACATAAAGAATCTATATGGACTGTTACCTTCTAAACCTCTGTCTAAATAGTTTGATATGACATAGCTAATTCAAGAAGATCCAGGATATTACCCATGATAAAATGACATTAAAACATATTATACAGTTGCAACTCATAACATCAAAAATCTATAAAATGACATCATTCATGTTCCTATATTAAAATTACTAATAGCATTAAGCATGCAGTATATATTGATCAGAAGTCTAGATCCACTCTGGTGGTTTGTTCTTTTGAAATTCGTTACCAGGATATCCATTTAGAGGACAACACAAATTTTGAGTCTTGAAAAAGGAATAGTGTAAGAAAAGGTATTTACTGTGGCATGGTTTATCTAATATGTGTTGTCAGAGAGTGAATGAACCCACTTAGACAAAACATTTCATTCTTCACATGCCCAGGGGAGTCCTGAGGTGGCATGAATGTGGAGCCAATCTGATTTTAGAATTCAACACTCCTTTCGCAAGGCATGTAATATAATTTCTCATAGTATCCTGGTAGCCAAATCTGGAAGGCAGGGCCAAATGTGTTGACTACAGGACAAGTAGGAATTTAATGGGTGCACCAGGCCCACAGAGTACTGTTCTGCAGTTCAGTGTACAGATGGTGGTAGGTTGTGAGCGATGTTCCTCAGAGGTCAGTATGTGGGTTGACAATGTTTAATCTCTTGATTAAATGGATGATAGAACAACCTATATCCCCATCAGATTGCTATTATTTCAAAGATGAGAAAGAGTTGGGTTTTTAGCATCATTACTGCATTTGTTTCATCTATTGTTCAGGAAATTGTCTCTGTTTCCATCTCTATCTAATTTTTTACCACATCCTACAATCTTGTAATTAATATGAAGAAAAATAATATGTTGTGTCAAATTTTTTCATTGTCTGCTACTAACACTGTCAGAAATATGTGTTTTTTTATATGTACTGATGTGTATGTATGTTTTAACATTATAATCTTGCATCAGCAATGTGCTCCATATAGGATATGCGCTAGCACCACAGGGCACACTTTGGATGTTCCTGTCATGTATAGTTAATGACTGAAATTTTGAATTTGTTTTACATCTCCTCTGAAGTGGTGGGGAAGACTGTCTTTACATTTAATGATGCTTATCATTACTGAAACCATGGGACAATTTCCCTATTTCTTTTCTAGCTGTGATTCGTACAATATTCCATCATTATTAACAGTGTAATATATACCTTTTTCCTTATTCTTTCTGCAACCCACAATTGGCCACTCCTCCCAATTTAGCATCATCTGCAAACTTGCTGAGGGTGCACTCTGTGCCCTCATCCAAGTCATTGATGAACAAGTTGAAGAGCACTGGGCCCAGGAATGACCCCTGTGGGACACCACTGGAAAAGGCCTCCAACCAGACTCGACCCCATTTATCACCATCCTCTGGGTTCTGCCATCCAGTCAGTCCTCAATCCACTTCACTGTCCGCTCATCCAGCCCACGCTCCCTGAGCTTCCCTATGAGAATGTTATGGGAGACTGTGTCGAAAGCCTTACTGAAATCAAGGTAATAATCTTCCACAGCTCCCATCGTCCTTCCAGCCAGTCATCTTATCGTAGAAGGCTATATGATATATAATACATATATAACTATATATATATGTTATAATATATAGTAAGATTTTTTTTCTCCTCTGAAATCCAAATAATATTATCCCAGATATTCTGAGTCCTGACCACTAAAACTACAGGCCAAATCTAATCACCTTCTGATTGTTATATGTTATTGATTGCATCAATCAGCACAGAAATCCTGATCTATCTCCCAGTGAAGTCAGGCACAAGACTTACATTGACTCCAGGCTGAGAGGTATGTCCAGATTTGCAGAATTATCTGGGCATTTTCACTTAATAAATTTCATACCGACGCAGTAGGAATCCTGTAGGATTCAGCTGGTAGTCTTGATTTCTTTTGTTCTCCTTCTTGGCATCTCATATGAAGGAGATTGCGAAGTTTTTCTGTTTCATGAAAAATGTTAAATATGTCATCTGTTGGGAAGGATTTTCAGGTTGTTGTGTGCTTTCTGGGGTGAGAAGAGAAGGTGGAAATGCAGGAGTTTGGAAGAAGGTGTAGAAATGTATATTTCTTAGGGTGAAATGAGCATTCAGTGGCACTAGACTCTTGTTTTGGGCTAGACAGCAGTTTAGCTGCTCTCTCCACTGAAGAGGACATGCTAATGGGCTTCATATTCCCCTAAACATAACACAAGAAAATAATTTTATTTGTGTCCTGAGCATCTGACATTTTCAATATGGAGTGTTCATAAAAATAAAAGTAAATGCTTTTTATGGAGGACATGTAAAATGGCCATAAGGGAGAGATATTTAATATAAATTTTCATTAATAAATATATACATATAGGATCTGATAGGAATTTTTTATTCCTCTTGCACACTTAGATTAAAGGTTTAATGATATGCATAAGTAATACAACAATATAAAAGTATTCTTTATTTATTAATTAGCAAGTTCCTTAGTTTTATGAAGACTGTCTGCTTTTCTCATGAAGTGTGTGTCATTAAAGTAAAATAGGATTAGAATCGCTGTTCAAAAACAGAAGCACTAGAAAGCTTCACAGTATTGAAATCTGTGGCAGAAAATTATTGTATACAGAAGTTGATATTAAAAGTTAATTAACACTCAGTAATAATAAAAAAGATATAATACACTAAATTAGTAAGCTATTACTAAGAAACTCCTCAATCCCATTGTCCGTTAAAATAGATTAAGCCTTCTCCTTTTTCACTATATGACTTTACTTGTCTAGATGGTGATTGAAAATAGATTGGTAATTTCGGACATGTTTATTTTTTTTCTATATTGATGAGAGTATCAACCGTAGCTATATCATGTCTTTGTGTCTGTCAATATGATTCCCATTGAAATTCTTTCTGAGATCTGAGTAAGTCAATAATGTTCTGCCTTTATCTTCATCTATATCTGTGGGTTTATCCTGTTGTCTATTACAAATAAAAGAACAAGACAACTATATGTATATATATATGTATATATACACATATATAGAGAGAGTTAAATTTAATTATATCTCATTAAGAGCAATTAAGAGCATCATTCTTATTCTGATACATATATATATGATATATATAATCAGAATCATCACTCTTATTCTGATACAGATATTCTGATATATATATATATATATATATATATATATCATAGGATGGTGATGGTTATTGAAGGTTTTCAGTCTGAACATAATATTCCCCAAAACTTAGAATTAAAATTTCATTTTTTTGAATTTCTGTAATAGTTTTAATTTCATAACTAAGGTAGCTTATGAAAATATTAGAAATGAGAAGTTTCAGAACATACGGGAAAAATAAACGGTAATTAATCATCAGGAACATATGATAGTCACCCAAAAGTTCTAAAAGTATCTGAGTGTAAAGCTGCTGAATTGTGTTTAAAACAGCAATAGGGCAAGATAAATAGAAAATGCAAGTATGATGCTAATTTTTAGAACATCCTTCACAGCAGTCCAGGGAGCTGCAGAACTATAAATCTGACTTGTTGAACAAGTTGATTGGTAGTATAAAAAGAACAGAAATAACAAGCACATGAATAAACATGACTTTAAAGGCCAAAGTCATAGAGGTTTTCATAGAGATTACTAAGGCCTCACAAATCCTTAAGAGTCCTTGGATGAAGCCAGCAAGGATACAGGAAAGAGGGTTTCAGTTGTTTTACTTTCCTTAAATGTTCAAAGAGCCTTTCACAAGATCCTTTACTTAAGAACATAAGCAAACTAAGCTTTACTGTGGATAATAAAAATAAAACTGAATAATGCCTGCCATTTGTTAGTAAGTCTCAACGGGATAAGAAACAAAAGGATGACTGATCACCAATGAACAAAGAAGATCAATGTAACTCCACATGGATATAGATATTCCTGGCTTTAAGCCTAAGTTATACAATATGAGGAATATTTAGCTGTTTTAGGTAAGTTAGTGCAAAATGAAACCTGAATGTGGTAAGAGTAGTTCTGAATATACTTAAAGGCTGGTTAATAAGGTGAAAGGTGAAATTCAGTGCTGAAGATTTTAAAACAGTAAAGGGAAAACAACAGCATAAATACATGGCAAGAGTCTATAAGAAAAGCTATCACTGCTGAAGAAGGAGATGTTAAGATGATCAACAGGAGAACATAGTGACATGTCATTGAGCATCACTTAAATACTGTGAGGAGGAGTAGTGTCCATTCTAAAGACAAAGATAATCAGGGTTACTGAACAGCTTCCATATGTGGCTGTATCAAATAATTGATGTTTCATTCTGGAAATGGAGAGAATTTTGATACAGTGAGAAAGTGGCATGGGAGAGATGAATAAACAGAGAATATTCACCTGTTATCACAGTGTAGGAACTGATAGGAATTAAATTATAATCTGGTTAAGCAAGTTTGTGTTACAAAATCAAGGCTCTTTCCTGCACTGTCTGTAATTAAACTATGGAAATCATTGCTGTGGCAGTTATAAATGCAAGAGGTTTTTTGATGGATCAAAATGGTAATACTGAGAGCCATCCAAGGGATATTAAAGAAAAAGATGAAATCTCTAGCTCAAGAAGTGCCAAAAGCCTTAAATAATAACCAGAAACTCCATGTAAATACCAGGAGATATATTCTCTGTGCTTGGCTTAGAAGGATAGGCCTATTCCTAAGCAAGTTGCTGATGATGATCAGAGCACAATGGGTGAGATGGAAATGTGGACTGATCTGGCATGGCCTTATAAAAACATTCATTTACATTAAAATTTACATTTGCATACACTCACATATTATAATTCAGAGGTACAACAATATTAGCATGTTAATGTAAGATAATCACTGTGCTTATATTATGATCAATATCTGATTTTTATATAATTGTAGTTATATGATAATCACTGCTAATGATGCATGTCACTAGCCAAGATTCTATTTTTTCTTCTTTTTCTAAGATATTTGATTTCCCAAGAAAATGTTAGTGTAGAATAGAAATCACTGTCTAAAGCGATTTCATACGTGCAATACAACAGTCCAGAATGGATGACCCCAGAGCTCCTTCCTTTCTAAACTCTATGAATCTTTTAATATTCTGTAGTTCTGTTTTATTACTCTTTTATTTAAGTGTAGAGATATTCCTAACGACAGTCATATTTACTCAAATAGTTTCTTGGAAGAAAAACCAAAGAATCACCCCATACAGGCAACTACCTCAATTCAAATTAGAGGTTTCCAGAAACTTTTCTTATGTGTGTGTGATTGTGTTCTCTAATTAAATATACATATTAAATATACACATAGCATAAGAGTCACAAGAGAATCAGGAATGGTGACAGAGACAGCCCAGGAATCCTGATTTATAATCATCAGAGCAAAACACCAAATAATATTTTCTCCCTTGTGCATGATTATGTACTTTGTGTCATTTCACAGCACAAAATAACAAGTAGTAAGGGGTGGAGAGATTCACTGATGCATCTGTGGAGGCAAGCTCCAAAGCCTGAGGCTGACATTGCCTTTCAGAATAATTTTGGCTGTGAGAGTTTGCAAACAGATGTCAAGCTGGGGAAAAAAAAAAAAAAAAAATCAGCAGAGCCACTAATTTGATGTCCTCAGTGCTTCACTAGCTGGATGATTTCCCATCCTGGACTACTGGCCCATTAAACCCGTCTTTTATTGCATAGCCATAAACTTGAATGACAGAAAATAAATAATTAAGACTAACTAAATAGAGGGCAAAGAATCTATGTGACCCCCTTTGTCTAAGATTGTGAGGGATGAGTTGGGATCCAAAGGAAACATCAAATGTATTTGCTTTTTGTAGCACAGAACTAAGACATTCACAGCAATGTTGGGGAAATACTACATTCATAGCTAGAGCTACTATTTCAGTCATTTGACATATCAGGAATGTAAAATTAATCATTCTTCCTGACCTGTTGGTTTTACATTTACTTTCCATCCAAACAGAAGACTCTTTATAAGATTACTCTTGAAACTCAATGTTTAGTGTGTGGTGGGGAGTCTTAAAAGGTTTTATCTTTGTTTACTTTGAGTAAAAATCCTTGATATTTTGCATATTAAGAGTGAACTTTCTGAACCAACATTATTAAACTGAAAACCTTGCAAGTTCAAGGTTACACTCACCAGAGTTTGAAATACTTGCTGGGACTGTACAGCTATAAGAATGAGCAATTATTGATTTTTTTGTCTTTCCTTTTTGTAAATCATATCTCTATTTTTTAATATTGCTATTTTGTATAAAGCCTTCTCCAAAACCAGTGGAATTCATATAGACTTTTCTGACTTCAGTATACTTTAATATGCAACCTCAGTCAGAAATTATTGCAGTTATTTGCTGTAATGCTGCTTTTTCTTCAGTCATGTGCTGAGAAATAGAGAACAAGGCCAACAGAAGTGGATCATTAGTATCACTTGGATAGTGAGCTAGTGGATAGTTATAAAATGGAGTCTATAGCAGAAAGGTACTCCATTCAATGTAAGTGATAGATCTCATATAACTAATTACAACTGTTCTGTAATCTTGTCTCCTCCAAAAATCTCAAGCAGTGAAGGGCTTCTTTTGAATTAACTAATATTTTTGACCTCTTGTGAGAATTATGAGAATTACACCTAGTAATACGTTTCTAAGTCCCGTACATTCTGGAAGAAACAGGAGACCTCAGGAATTTAAATAAGTCAGTTCGACAAAAATAAGAGTTTTTTTCTATGTACATCATTCATATAAATTCAGAATCCTAGAGTAACCTTGACCCAAGCATCAGGAACCGCTGGCAGATTAAGCAAGGATTTTCTGTGTGGTTTACTTTATTTTAGACTCTTCATGTGCACCTAAAGGATACGGTGTATATCTTAATTCTTTCTAAATGTCAGAGCTACCAGAATAAAAGCTACCCTTTGAAACCAAATGAGATCAGTAATATATCAGCAATTATATCAGTAATAACTAAAATACAGGCTTTTAGATCATGTGTTGTAGAGTTTGTAACCTAGCTTCTGCCCAAGTCCTATTTTAGTCAAGCACATGGATGTCGTGTCTTTTCTGTGACTGATCCACAAACTTTGTTCTTCTGGCCTGCATTCTCATAAAATTCATTAAGAATCAGTAAATATCTGGAGCTGTTTGACTGGCAAAGATGCACTCTAAAAGCCTTCGACAGCAAGGGAGTATTAATGTGGTAACTGATCAAACTTGTCCTTAATTTCTATTGACAAGTTTCTAGTTTTTCATTTTATTTTTTTCTATTTTAATTCTGTTACTTTGAGCTTTCTCTTGTGTTTGCTTCACAGAAACATAATTCCAGACAGATCCTGGAAAAAAATCAGAGGTTTGCTTTTTAATAGAAAAGAAGATTAATTTGTTGTGCTGAAGACAAAATAACAATTTAATGATAATTAGGAGCATATAAATAGATTTTAATAAGAAAGAATAATGTACTTTTGATAATTATTATACCAAGATATTGAGGACAAACTGCAATACATTAGCATCACTGATTTTATGAACTCATTTTATTTCAGTTCCTGCTGTCATACAATATCACATCTTTGAATATTGCAGAAGGATATAGAAATACAGTTTTCTACACAGAACTGGTTAGGAATCTTCAGTGAAAAATGTCTAGACAATTACGTAAATTGTTCTGATTCTTGGAAAGCAGAGACTAACTAAGCATTTAAGTTTTACTGTGATTTTTTATTATTATTATTTCACCTTTAATGGAGGCTATTTTGTGTGTGGGTGAACCAGAAGATTATGTTGTAGCTAGCAAGAATGTTAACATAACTTTTGGTACACTGTGTTAATAAAACAAGTGTAATGAGCCATAGTGCTGTGCAATATTAGGTCAATGTGAGAATTAAGCTGCAAGTAATTATAATACAAAGATTGCTTGTATTCTAATTATCCTATAGCTAATAGTACAAAGACGACTGGCTAAAACCAAAATCATCTGGGCGGGAGTAGTTCTACTATAGATAAGTATTAGCTGTTTTGTTGCCATCGCACTTTCATGAAATAGCACGGTCATTTATTTTTCAGTAAAAGAACAACTCCCTCAGAGTAGTAGTTATTTCTTATTTTTAAATTAAAATGAAATATGTTACTAGACTATGAGAAGCAATGACACAAAGTCCCTCTACTTATTTAGGTTTTATGGTAGGAGTAATGTTACACAAATTTGTATTCCATGTATCTCAGAAGGAAAGAATATGACTGAAAAAAATGATCCCCATGGAACTAGTAATTACCACAGAGAATCAGAGGATGGATATAGTTATAGTCTGAGCACAAATTGGATGTCACTTTTGTACACAAACTTGCTTCATGCACAGCTGTTTGAAAAGAGGGTTATTCTCATCTGGGATCTTTAGGAAAATTTCAGGGTATACCAGGGTATACCAAAGAATTGTGAGGGAATTGTTGGGGTTGGTTATCCCTAAGACATTACTACCTGCAATAGAAAGGGACCCTCAGAAGTGTGGCCTCATAGGTAGGAATAACGCTAAGATAACCACAGTACAGTTGTCTAAATCTGATTTGGTTCAGACTTTAGACACTTACACCTGTATCTTATATAATCCATCTTGTAGAAATATCTCATGATTGAGAGAAGGCAGAAGGACCAGCCACTTGATGCATCATTGTTATATGCTAAAACCATGTGTTGGAAAACTCAAGGTATTAATTAGTAGGAAGCTTCCTTCATAGTCCTCTCCAGGTGAGACCATCTGGACTACACTTAGCCACAAGCACCCTGCACCTGGAATCCAAACGCAGAGAATATGAGCCGCAAAGTAGACTTCTTTTTCTGGCATATAATTTTGGAAATACAAAAAAACAGAGTCAATGAAACCAATAATAAATTACATAAAATTAAATTAATAAATAGATAAAAAATATATCCTAGGGCATATTAGCTTGAGACTGGGAGAGATGTCTGACTTCTGAAAATGTCATATGTCCTAAGAGTCATACATTTTTAGTAACCAAATCCGTAGAGCTGGATGGAAATTTTACCAAGGAAATGTACTTTCATAACCATTCCACAGAAGTCCCTGTCTCATCTTCTGTAGAAATTGATAGACTACCTTCATATTTTAATTGTTGCTTTAATCCAGTATGTAAATTTCTGTTTCATATATCATCTTCACAACAAATAATATTCTCAAACAGCTTTTGTCAACAGTAAAATTTTCCACAAATGTATCCCTCTTTCTCATGGTAATTTATCAGTGAACAAGCTTTTCCTTGCATGCATCTCTTTATTATTCAAAATATCTATAAAAATAAGAATTCAGTTTATTTTAGAGATTGTTCATCAATTTTCCTCCAAGACTGTTACAAAGAACACTAGCTCATCATAATTTGCAATTCATGATGCTTAATGGATTGCATCACTCACAAGTTGCTGCTTCTGCTCCTTGCTTATGTCCTCATTAACAGACATAGAAGCAGGAGCTGAAGCAGAAGAGGACTCGCATGCCCCAGCTGCTGGGGCCTAGGGACACAGTGTCCTAAAGAGCTCCTGTCTTATTTTAAGAAGATTCACTATGGAGATTACCAGCCAATTCCCCCCATTTTCTAAGCTGATGAATATGCAGATAATCAGTTTTCTAAAAGCAAGGAAGGTATTCACCCATGCACAAATTCTTGTTATTGAAGTAAACAGAAGATCATTATGTACATCAGTGAGTTCTGTTTAAAAAACAGAACACATTGTTTGTCTCTGGAATTATGAAAAGGATGGATGTTTTTCTTCTTTTTTTTTTTTTCCAAGTTATCTTCATAATTGCACTTCTGTCTATTGATTACCACAATACAGTCAGCATCAATACTTTTTAATTATTAAAAATAAATAACTTATTTTTAATACTTTCTGAGGCTTTTGTCTCTTTGGTTTAATGTCAGTTCTGGGTTTTTTGGTTGGTTGTTTGCCTCATTTTTTTTAAGACAACAGAAATGGAATTTGGAAACAAATCTAAATTAATAACTAGTAACTCTGGTTACAAAATTCCACAGTTTTGAAACTATCTTAAAAGATGTAAGATAACCCATTAGAACTTCAGGATCATTGTATTTAACATAGGTTTGCAAGAATGCAGGATTTTCTTTATAAGAAGGATCACTTTTCAAAAAAGAAAATAAATCAAGCAAAAATGGAGAAAATTCTGAAATCAATACCGCATGCTTTTCACTTAGGTAACACTGGCACTTTTTCATCTAAAATTCAATTCAGGATTATTAGTATTACAGAGATAATTAGATAATTAGTATTACAGAGGTCCTGTAAAAATCAGTACCGGTGTCATTTGCTTTTTTTGCATTTATAAACCATCAAGCTTTTAACATGAGAGGTTTCAGTCAGCTATTTAGCCTTTATCTCTCTTGTTCCCAGACCACTCTCTTATATACACCTATCAAAGTAGTAAACTATTTCACTTTTTCGTCGTTGTTATAATCAGCTAAAGTTTGCAATCAGCTAAAGAAATAGACCTATGGATGTATACACTAAGCAGCAAGTTGTCTACCACTTGTGAAATTGGTGATGGCAAAGATCTCCCCTAGCTTCTCTTGAATGGTAATATATAAACAGAACATGTATATTTTCACTGCCAGGCTTGCTTTGACTACAAAAAAAAAAAAAAAAAAAAAATCTAAACAAAAGCTCTTGTCTGGAAGTCAAGTTTCATCAGTGTGACACCTGTGTCCCACTCCCTTACCATGTCTAGTTAGCTTCCAGGTGAATCTTTATTCTTCTTTCACTATGTGCACCTGGAGGTGAATAAAGAAGGAGTGAGGTTTACCTGAGTAGACATATCCCTTACGTTTTCCTAGAGTCGGATGATAAACTGGCATCCATTATCATCATTTAGGACTCATCTCTCCTAGCTTTGTAAACATGAAACATAGAACTCTGGAGCACCGTGAGTGGCATCCCAAAGGGGATTTTTAAAAGAATCACATTTGAGGATGTTGATTTCTTTTCACTGAGAAAGAGGAAATAGAGTCAAGATGTATATCTCAGATGTCTATCATCTCAAGATTATTATAGTTTATAACAGTTGGAAATCTCATCTATCTTAACTATTCTTAAAAGCCAGGTTGTGTCCATATAAAACCCCAGTGATAGTGAAATTCACAGCAGCCCATCTGTCAGAGCTTACAGGTAGAAAGTGTTATTTTCTTCCTTGTGTTTTTTGTATTTGTATTGGTGGATTGCGTGTGTGGTTTGTTTATACAAAGCACTTATAAGAACACACACAATAGATGTTTCATCAAGGGCATCCATAATAGACAGAGATGAATTAGGGAGACTCTGAATGGTGTGCAGAAACCATCTGTTAAATGGCATCAGGAATAATAATATGATAAAGTGGAAGTCTTTGTGGCAGTGTTCCTACCATGTGCATCTATGGTTTAAGAATGACGGTTAGGAAAATGTTATTCATTATTTTTTCCAGTATTTTTTTCTTGCAGAGTCAACTATCAGCTGGAGACAGAAGTAGTTTTTAGGAAAAGTGGTATTAATAATAATAGTGCATATTGGAATTAAGTTGAGAATCACAAGGACTTTAAAAATATAGTGAAAACTATAAATCCTAGTGATAAAGCTGAATAATAGAACTAGGAAAACATACACCAGCTGGAAGAAACTTTAGATTTATCTGTTGTTCTTTAACATGATCCTTGAACTTTCTGAGGTTTACATGGACTAATAAGAATAAGAAGATTTAGGCAATGAAAACTTCCCCAGGAAACGGTTTTCTCTTTTCTGAACTGTTTATGATATAGTTGTGTAAATAATGATTATGTTTCTTTATTCAGTAGATGCAGGCGAATAAATGCCTTAAAGTTACCTTAAATGAATGCATTTATAAAGATTTAATCCAACTGAAAGCATATATCAAATGAGAAATTCTAATCAAAGTGAAAATTGTATTTTACAGCTTTTGCAACTGAAATAAAACTATGGAGATATCAGTGACATTTCAACATCCCTATTATTCCCTTTTCTGGTAGTCCTACTAGAATCCCTATGTGAAATTCAATTTATTTCATTGCACAATTCAGAATAACACCTTAAGATCTCACACTTTGCCCCCACAAGGGCAAAATGATTGTAAGTAAGTTCTCTCTTTTTTTTTTTTTTTTTCTGTTACCAGATTATACTGTGAACCTTGGATGAGCCTCAGAATAACTACATCTGAAACAACTCAATTTTTTTAATAATCATGAGTTTATATACTAAGTAATTTTTAATTTCATGCCATTCATATTTGTATGTCTCTTGATGGTACATTTTTTGAGTGTTTTCTTGAAGTACAGTAAGCAAAATGTTCCCTGTCAGATGTGGCACATTCTCACCACAGAATTGATATGTGATCAGTTAAGTGCTTTGTCTTGGCAAAGTTTTGTTTTATTTGATTTTTAATACATTCTGCTATGTATTTATCATAGAAAAGGTAATTTAAAGAAAAACCATCTTGATCTTGGAATGGAACAAGAGATTTCTGTCAATCTTGGATCCTAATATTATTCCTGGAGTTAATTTTAGAAAAAAATCCCTCTTGCTTCTGAGAATTAATCAACCAGAACCTTTATTCAGATATTTCAGATAACGTCTCAGATATTTCAGATAATGTTTCAGATATCGTAAATCCAGGCCACAAAACATCTCGGACATAATGCCAGATGTTGTGAACTCCTCTGGTAAGCTAATGCCTTGTGCTAGAAACAAGGAGTAATATAATCTTGATAGAAGAAATATGCGAAATATAGATAGTAATCAGAGCACAATGACCGATGACTTCACCCCAAAGTTTGCTGCATCATAAGCATGAAGTAGGAACACTAACTTCAGTTATAAAACCTGTTTATCCCTTTACAAAACTGATTTATTTGTTGATTAGTGTGCATGGTCAATGTTAAATCAGGGAGACATTTTTAACATCTAGTCTGATCTGCCAAATTTAGGGTGTGAGATCGGCTACTGAGTCTTTGAAATGGCACTCAGTGGGGCATCAGTTAGCTCTTGGGTAGACTGAACCTTGAGATTTAGCTATAGTTATTCTTGGAAATTTAATTAGGTGAATGGTAGAAAAGGAAGTGCATGTCTATGCCACTGAGAAAATAATAATAAGCATATTGCTTCTGAGTCTGTACTGATACTGCCAGGATGTGCCCACAATATACAGATTTACCAGGTTTGTTACAAGTCAGTATTGTTTTCTGAGGGAGTTACACCACAAACTTAGCTGGTGAAAAAAGGTGGGAAGAGCTTAGAAAATCTTCAAATGAGATGTTCATAAACGAGTGAAGGAAGTGAGGATGGCAAGGAGGAAGGCTCACTCATAAATAAAAACACATTCAGAAATGAGAATCTATTCAGGATCAGAAGAGGCCAAGAAATAGAGGTAGAACTGCCAAAAGAAATATTTTTTTAGATCTTGAAAAAAGAAATTAAACAGTAAAAAAAAAAAAAAAAAAAAACACTCATCCAAGATAACAGGTGAGAGCAAGTGAAAAGAAGAAGTCAGACCAGTCATTCAGGGGCTGTGACTCTGTAAAGCGCTCCAAAGTTAAACTAATAACTTGCTTATGTTTTCAAGGAGTGTGGAAAATGAACAATGATGTAATATGTGTGATAGAATGGAAATGAAAATTGCCATAGTCAGGATGGAAGTGAATCTTTAAAACTTAATAAACTTAAATCAGAAGAATTGGGCAATGTGCATCCTAGAATTCTGAATGAAATAGAAGATGGAATTGCAAATCTAGTTCAAAAGGCTTTTAGTAAATATATTAAATTGTAGGTTTACTAGAAGACCAAAGGGTAACAAATATGGTGTCTGTACTTAGGAAATAGAAAGAAGGGAGAAAGCTTTATGCTCTTACAAGAATAATAGTCTGACTTCAATTGTTTTATTTAAGAAAGGAGAACATTTGAAAGAGAGAATCACAAATGGATTTATTATAGGTATGATATTTGAAGATCTAGAAGACACAGTTGCCTTCAAAAATATTTTTTTTATTTATTTTATAAAGCAGATTTTCCACATAGTAGAGAAAGATACATTTTCTCTGTTTCTTTTTCCTTTGTTTTTTTCTTTTTTTTCCCCCTAAACCTGAATTAAATTACAATATTAAACTGGTTGCACCAGGAATCCATTAAAGATTTAGTTACCTTCTGCAGTGAGCATTAAGAAGCTATTACTCAAATTCTATTTAAACAGTTAAAAGGAATTAAAATGTATAGGAAAGATCATTACATATCGTGAGCTAATTTTCTAATGAAAGCTTAGTAACTGATAGATTATTTAAACCTCTCAAAGGTTTTAGTTTCCTACTCAATAATTCAGAGATGAGACTGGGGTTATGTTGATTTATAATTTGTTACCATCATTTTTTTTTTTTTCCCAGACAGAGAATGCTCTAGTGCAGTATCTGGCCACATTTTATATTTTCTTTGAAGTTGTGTTCTTCACACATGAACTTGAAAGGAAAAAATAATTGATGTGTGAAGCTGACCCAACTCCACATGTAATTGAGTTTTCTGCTCAGACCACCTAAGACAGGGAAAAAAAGTTTGTTCCTTCTTCCTGATTGTTTCGTTTTGCAAACACCTGCAGATACTTTTTTGTTCCACAATGAGCAATTATTCTATAGTCCTCAACACTCTGTTTTTTTGTTTGTTTTATTTACATATTTTGCAACAAGAGAAGCGGGCATTCACCTTTTCCATAAAACATTATTGGGTAGACACAGACGTGGAAAGCCTGTAATTCAATCTAACTTTAGTCTTATGAGGTTTTACTGACTGTCCCCAAATTTTAGGAAAGTTTAGGACTGCCTGCTAATGCTGGATCCATTGCAATCTCACATACAAAATTTGTGAATGCAAAAAAAAAAGTGCAAAAAAAGGAACTGTGTGGAATCATGACTAGATTTTCAGCTGGGAATTATCTGCACTGGTAGCTAGACCATGTTGTTTCATTGTTCTTACTGTTTCCATGATGCATTTGATTATCTAAATCTCTGTAGGGTGTGGGGAGAACAGGGTTGTTTGTGTACCCAGTTTGTGCAACAAGGGCGCTCTTCTTAGACCAGTGGAAGATCAACACCATGTTACATGGTTTCAGGAAAACAATTTTCTTATATTTACATTGCAGTTTTGATTTCACAAACAAATAGAATTTTATGATGCTCTACATATTTTAAATATATTGACTTCTCAGTAGATACTCTCTGTTTTTAATGATGAAACATAACTGGGTGGAGTGGTGAGTACTCCAGAGGGCTGTGCTGCCATTCAGAGAAAGCTGGAGAGGCTGGAGAGTTGGGCAAAGAGGAACCTCCTCTCTGAAACTTAAACTTAAACTCTGAAAGCAAGGACAAGGGCAGGTTTCTCCACCTGGGCAGGGATAATCCCAGGCACCAGTACAGATTAGGGTTTGACCCGCTGGAAAGCATCTCCACAGAGAGGGATTTGGGATTCCTGGTTGACAACAAAGTATCCATGACTCAGCAATGTGCCCCTGTGGCCAAGAAGGCCAACAGGATCCCGGTCTGCATGAGGAGGAGTGTTGCCAGGAAGCTGAGGGAGGGGATCCTGCCCCTCTGCTCAGCAGTGGTGAGGCCGCACCTGGAGTACTGGGTGCAGTTCTTGGCTCCCCAGTACAAGAGGGACATTGAGCTTCTAGAGATGGTCCAGCGTAGAGCCACAGAGGTGTTAAGGGACTGGAGCATTTGTCGTATGAGGAAAGAGTAAGTGAGCTGGGCCTGTTTAGTCTGGAGAAGAGGTTGAGTACCTGAGGGGTGACTGTAGGGAGGTTGGGGCCAGGCTCTTCTCTGTGGTGGCCGGTGACAAGACGAGGGGCAATAGGTGCAAGTTGAAACATAGGAATTTTAATCTCCATATGAGGAAGAACTTATTTTGTGTGAGGGTGCCAGAGCCCTGGCACAGGCTGCCCACAGAGGCTGTGGATTCTCCTTCCCTGGAGAACTTCAAAACCCGCTTGGACACAGTCCTGTGCCATGTGCTCTAGGTGACCCTGCGTGTGCAGAGGGGATTGGACTAGATGATCTCTAGAGGTCCCTTCCAAACCTAACCATTCTGTGAATTTGTAAATTTCAAGTATAATTTTATTTCTTATTCACCAAACATATATTTAGGGTTATTACATTTTTCAAAAGAAAGCTATAGAATAAAAGATACTGACAAGAGGTAACCGCCACAAACTGAAACAGGAGGTTCTGCTTGGATTTGAGGAAAAACTTGACTGAGAGGGTGGTAGAGGATTAGAACAGGTTTCCCAAAAAGGTTGTTGAATCTCTTTCTCTGGAGATATTCAAAAACCACCTGGACATGATCCTGTGCAAAGTGCAGCAGGTGACCCTACTTGTGCAGAGTGGTTGAACTAGATGTTCTCCAAAGGTCCCTTCCAACATTAATCATTCAGTAAATTTTTGATTCTGTGTCAGTCCACTTGGGCTTTGCAAGGCATGTTGCTCATTCAGCAGCAGATGAGTTGGCGAAATCAGGCCGATACTGTGTTGATGTAACTCTACTGCTTCTTGTTTTTGCAGTAGAGTACTTGCTGCTTTCTGCAATTCTTTGTATGGGATAGATCTTTCCATTCCCTGCCATTAGTAGTCAGCGTTGATCGTATTACTGTGTAACAGTAGCTAAATTAGCACATTACCATCTCTCTCAGGTCTATACCGTTCTCTATGTCTTACTCATTTTGCAATCAATTTTTGCTTCATTGATCACTATGTTACAGGGCTCCAGTATTAATGGAAGATAACTATACATAAATACAAGTAGCTAATTAAGATGTCAGTTCAGGGAGCTCAGCAGTGTAGCATCCAGCCAGTGTTCTTTCAGAATAGCCCATTCTACATTGCAAATGTATCTGTTGAGCATCTCTTTGTCTAGAGTTGTTCACATCTTCCAGACTTATATAGTGCCTCCTATGGAGTCAAGGGAGAGAGGAAATGCGTCTATGGAAAAGTGTGAAAACCCACCCTCCTAGGAAGAACCAACATTTACTGACAGTCTTCTCATCAGGAGGATACTGCTCTCACTCTTTATGTAGATAACCCTTGGCAACTATAGAAGACTTGCTAATGCAGAAAAAAAAAACCCTATGCCACTGAATTCCCTGATCATCAGAAAATAGGTAGAAATCACATTTATAGTATGGTATTTCTAAATAGCTGTTCTTCTGATATATGGCTGGAGATTTAGCCTTCTAGATAATAATATGGGTTAGTTATTCCAAAAACTTCAGTGAGATTCCATATAATCTCCTATTTGTAAAAAAGAATAATGGTGAAGAACAGAAAAAAATGTGAAATAAAGAGATTTTCCTTCTCTCAGGAATATAATCAGAGTCTACACAATGCAAAAGGAATTACAATTACTGCATCAATGATAAGAGTAGAAAGGCTTAAATAATTAAATGATTATTGTGTATAGGAGTTTCGATGGGATTTGTAATTCACAAAACTTTTTCAATTATTTAGATTCATAAGGTGGAAAAGGGAAAATTGAAAAGCGAATTGAAAATCCCATTAACTACTACTGTTAGCCATGCACCTACACCAGCACATGGCTGGTTCCCTTTGTAGCTGCAGGTGTTTTAAGACAAAGGGCATCTGCAGAGAAAGACTGCTAGAAAAACACAGTTGGGATGGAAAGAAACATGCTCTATTCATATGATAGAGGCCAGGGAATTAATGAAACACTCAGAGATCATTTTAAAAAGCTATCTAACCCTGTAACAAATGTTCCCTTGGCTGCTAATAGTTCCTCTGGGGCCTAGTCCTGCCAATATGTTTACTTGCTAGTTTGCTGCCTATTGCAGTGATCAGGTATGGTCAGAATATTTCTGCTTGACTAGGTATTTTTACATTAACTGGGATTTCAGCTGAAATTTGTAAGTGCTGTTTGTTAAGTGTTCCTCTCAGAATATTGATATTATACACTCGAAAAAGTGAAAAGAATTCCATTCATATTATTTTTATAAGAAGTTGTATTTTCTGTGAGAAGCTTTTACAAAAAAAGAAAAAAGAAAAAATGAATGAAAAAAGAAAAATGCCTGATTGAAAATATGGCTGATCTATGAAATATATTTTTGTTAGCTGATATCATAGGTTTTGGCTGTGCTTTCACAGAGCTTTAATAAAGACCTTGTTTTCTTCTTAATAGTACATTTTTGCTCATCAATCCTTGCAGTAACTGAGAATGTTTCCTGTGATATCATATGAGAATGAGAGCTTATTTATTTTGATAACCTTATACTTCTATATGCCATAATACCTGGATTCGTATGGTTTTGTATACCAAATCATTAAAAAGTATTTGCAAGAGGGATTGAATTAGCAGAATTAGAATAGGACACTTTGAGCTCATACAAATCTATTAATCCTGCAGAAAATAATTTGACAATGCTTTATTAACCATAATGAAATGAGATGATGGTACCATTAAAACTTTAATGAGGAGTCCTTCGCCTTTTTAGAAATCATCTATGAAAATATACTTGTCCTCAGGAACCTAAAAGGCCAGAAACTCTTAAACAAAGAGGTTAGCAAACAGCAAAGTTATACAAGCCCTCAGCAGAGAAGGAAAAATAGTGATCTGAGGCAGCAAGAGCAAGTAGTTACCTTATACTGACAAAAAAAAAAAAAAAAAAAAAAAGGACTAAATCTTTCCTGGTGCCAATATTTCTTTCTTCAGGAACTAATATTTAATTCCTCAGGCCTGTCAGTCTGAAAATTTTCACCACCAGTTAAGGCACTGCTGATGGTGCCTTAAGTCTCGTACCAAAATCTCATCTTAAACCTTTATATAGAAGAAAAATAGAACCATTTATTTTGTGGCTTTATAAAAATGAGAGTTTGGATGATTGAGTTTTATGACGACTTGAGTTTGCTTCCTTCAGTTATAGCACTAATTGCGATCTGGAGAGGGACATTGATTAGATAATGCCACCCAAGCACCGATTCTTAATGATGCAGAACAGGAGCCTCAGAACTAAATCACGTTTTCAAAAATCTCTAAGCTCACTAGGCCTGTACGTATATCCTTACCCCATCAATTCTGTCTTTCTCAGGTTGATGCTAGTTTGATTTATTTTGAATGACTTTCCTTCATTATTATGGAGGAAGAGAAGAGAAAGGGAAACAAAAGGCAGTATTCTTACTATATGTATAGGAAGAACTACTAGAAAGCACCATGTGTAATTGCTTCTTTTCCTTTCTCTCACAACCTGAGGAAGAAATACAAAAAATCTTTATTCCACAACAAGAAAACAACTTAATAAAAAACTGAATAGAGCTTGCATAGCTTAGCATATTACATCCATGCTAAGGTTAATAAAAGACCCATGCTTGGGCTGGGGCCAGAATATGCTATTGCAATACTGTTTCACTAATAAATGTTGGATTGATTGGCTCTCTTCCAGTTCTCTCACTCACTGTGGCTTTGTTTCCTCCTAGATGCATTTAATTCAGTTTATTTTGTAAAAACTTAATTACAAACTTTTGACCCAGCTGAAAGGATAAGTGAACCCTAAGAAAGAGCTACCAGTTCTTTTGCACCACAGCTGCAAAAACAGCCAGACTTCTTGGGCGAAGGAGGGATGATCTACCAAAAAGTGCAGGATACCTTTTAAAATATGCTGAAGATGGAGGCAATAGACCTCATATCGAATAAATATGTACTAGGAATAATTTCTATTCTCTTCAAAGTGGAAGATTATAATAGTCCACATGGTTTTGCTTTGAAATGCAACATAAAGGAGCTTTGGTCTAAGCAAAAGCTTCGGCAAAAATGTTCTCTACTTCTTGATGATTTTTTTTTTAAAGAGTGACTGATGCTTATGTTTTTTACCATCACTTCTTATGCATCTAGAGAAGATTGCTTTGGAAAACAAGAATAAAATTATAAAATTACAGCTATAGCTTGTCAAATGACAGTGCCAAGTTCATTATAATTTAACGGCATGTCTTTTCTGCCTTAATATAAATTTAAAAAACCCGTGAAGTGTAGGTGAATATATTTCCAAATGGCAGCTAATTCCTTAAACTGAAGGAAATAGGACTTTTAGCTCATGCTTGTCTATTGCATATTAATAAATAAATAAACAGTAATTCATTAAGAAAAATAAGACTTCCAGAAGAGAAGGAGAAGAAAAAGTACCAAATGAATTAATCTATCACTTAAAATTGAGCCTCAAAAGAAAACAATTTTCAAAGAAATCATTGTCTATTTAAAAAATACATATAAATTTTGTTGACATAAAAAGGATAGATCCTTGATTTGATAAGTAGTTTGATTGATAGTGTAAATATAAATGAACAGTTGAAAAAATGTTTTAGATATGTGATTGCTTTTTTTTTTTTTTTTTTTTTTAGCTAATGCAACTTAGGAAGTTGCCCAAAGAGGGATATATACAAAATAATGTTAAGTATACATATAATTTAAAATCTAGAGCTGTGTACTTTTAAATGAATTCCGTCTTCATTTAATGCCTTTTTTAAGCACTAGTAAAAAAAAATCAAAAAAAAAATGTCATAACAAAAATACTGTATATATCTCTACATGGTATAATATAGAGATCCCAGAGCTAACATAAAATAAGCAAAATTGTTGTAACAAGGACTACAGAGATCATTTGGAGGCCAGAAGTGGTTTAGTCGCTTCTGGAAGGTGCTGTTCAAAGCAGTGATCCGTCTTCCTTAATTAGACGCTGCTCAGAACCCTGTTTCATCAACAGTCTCACTGCTCCCAGCACGGGGGTGAACTCCCAGCAGCTACGATGGGTGTTGTGGCCTTGCAAGGTGTGCGTCGATACTGCATCCTGCACGGTGCCCAGAGAAGGGGACCTCCTTCCCACTATGTGTCATGGTAATGTGGCCTTTGAGGCAGACTGTGCTCATCAGCCTTCCGCCTCTGACAGTGCCCAAGAGCAGAGCTTAAGGAGGCAGGGAAAATAATTAGTGACCTTTTCTTCAGGATGCTCACCAAGCTCCCAGCATTTTCTGGCCCAAGAGCTTTTTGAGCCAGAGATGGAGGGTTTTTTTTTTTTTTTAGTTTTATTTATTTATTTATTTATTTTTATTTACTAGTCATTGGTGATTTTCTCTTCTAACGATTTACCCAATCTCTTTTTAGACTAATGTAAACTTTTTAACATCTGAGCTGCAGTTATGCCACAGATGTGTAATCTATGATAGTAAGCATCTTGTTTTGTTTTTGGTTTTCTGATTGTCTTTTGAACTTGATAATTTCATTTTTATTTTAACTCTCATATTAGGAAAGGGAGAAAAATCACTCTCCATTGTTCCCACTACCCATCTTTTTATGAATTTCTACCACATGGCCCTGATAGTGCTGAAACACTAACACCATCAACATGAGATAAGCTCGACTGTCCAAAAAAGAAATACAAAAATTGTTTCAGAAGTACGGAAAAATGTGAATTCTACATTTCCCAGAAACAGAAGATATGATAAAGTTATAGTCTAACTGATAAGCTAAATAATAATATATGGTATGTAAGGTTATAAATATGAGACAGTTAGCTGTATCCATCTGGAAGAGGTCCTCCATAAAGAAAATAAAATGAAGTAGTTTCTGGTAGTCTACGTCAAGGAAGATCTTATAAGAAATGTAAGATTTCATCACACAATAGTCCATTTCAGTGTTGTATTTCAGAGTTGGAAAACACAGAAATTAAAATAATCTATCTTTTTTTTCTATGGAGACTTGGTGATGTGTAAGTAATAGATGAAGTATTAACAGAGGGCATCCCTCAGGGCTGCATAACATAATAATTATTTTCTCATTTAAATACTTAAATCTTTCTAATTCCTCCTCTTTTTCCAGTTTCTGTTTTCATATCACTGCTTTCATTTTACATCTTCTTTTCTTTGAAAATATTTACAAGCTTATTTCTCTATGATTTCCAAAATCTCTATTATATGTTCCTTCATCATTCTCATTAGCAAATTTTGATCTTCTTTTTCCTCCTTATTCTCAATTTGCCATTTTCTTCCTGTCCTTTATTCTGTCTTGATCACTCTACCAAATTCCTTTCCTCTTCTATGTTCCTATGAGCATAGTCTTCCCAGCTAAGGACACTCATATTAAACATATTAAAAGTGGAGGGGCGAGGGGATTGCTTTCTCCCTTTGAGAACTCCAAGTCTCTGGAGAGTGGAAGTCTTTTTATTGTGGTTGTACTTCAGAAATTTCTTATCCATATCGTAATAGATACCAAATCACTTCTATTCCCTTCTCAAAAGGGGCTATCAGAGAAATAGATATTACTCCTGACACCACACAAGAGAACAGAATGAAACATATTGTGAAGTAAAATCATCTTCAATGTAAGAGGCTCTAACTTTCATTCAAAATAATAAGATACTACTCTTTTTACTCAAAAGGTCATTTAACTGAAATCTGTAAACAAACTTTTCCAAATAAGAATGAGAAGCTTTCAATTTAATCCTCCAAGAAGATCGAAATGTTATCAGTTACTTGTTTTATTGGTGTTTTAATACAATACATGTCACAAAAAGTTATCTTTTCATTTCATATTGTCATCCATATTATGTCATACTCCATCACATAATGTGCTGTCAACAGCTATTGTAACAAAAGAGAGGCTGACGCAGTGTGACAAGATAGGCAGAGGTTACTTTGATTTTACATTATATAGTTTTTCCGAATGTGTCAGTGATGCCAAAATCTTAATATTTTTAACCTATCTACTTTCATATTATTTTATACAGTTGAGCCATCCTTCCACCTGCTTATTTTGGTGATAAGCCCAGTCTACTCTATACCTCTGAGATGTCTAAGGTGTTTAGGGTGCTATTTCACAAGCAAAAATTCCTTTAGTCATTTCAGACCTTCCATGGGAGTCTCTGAATCCTGGAGAGCTTGGCCTTATTTTACTAGTACCTTACTTCTAGTACTTTCTTGCAAATATACAGATAAATTGTCTTGTTTGCGTCCGCTTTATTAGTCCCTCCATCTACCTACTTAAGGAATAAAAGTGTATTCAACTTGGAATTTAGGTAGAGACTCTTGGATTGTGGCACCACCTTTCTGGTGATGAGACTAATTAATTCCTTTAATTTACTTATTACCTAGCAGCTTATCATGAAGTATGGTCAAGTGTCCAGCACCTGTACTGTTTCCAGAAAAGGGGGAGACATTGCTACATGTGGCATTTGAGCATATTGGGGATTAGGAAGTTAAAAATTATAGCCAAAAAAATTTAACCAAAATTATAGCCAAAAAGTTTTCCAGCTAACTTTATTGGAAGTCTGGATTGCTCTACTCTTCCACAAAAGTAGGCATTAGATGGCTATCAAATGTTTCTTTGCTTTTATTCATCTATAATTATTGCTCCCTGCTCAGACTACCAGAGGGATTGGATGTTACAGGGGAGGAGGTAAATAAAGTTAAGAACCACCACTTAAGAATACAGCCATGGAGAAACATCATTTTTCAGCAGTGTGGTCATTGCAAGAATGGGTTAATTCTGGGCTACTTTTCCTCCTTCTAGTTACAATCTATGTCAAGTGAATAGATGAATTTGTCCCATTTTCACTTCTCATTACAAGGTTTGTCATGAAAAGTGAGTTATCACGGGATTTTATTGCCAGATATATTAGGTGAATTATGACAATGTGCTGAGGACATTTAACCTCTTGCAATATAGTGTTTCTTGACTGACTGGCTGTTCCTGAGCATGGAAGGTGCTATACATGAGTTCACTGCACTATTTCTTCACATACAAAGTCAGAAATGGCTCTTTTCATCAGAAGAAATAGAGAGTCATCATATTTAAGTGCATATTATGATCAATCAATATTGTCCAAATGAAGAAGTCTTATGAAAATAGGGGCAGATAAGCTAATGCTCCAAGCTGTAGTTGCAGAAGTGCTTAGCATACTCAGAACATTTGCATTGTAAAAGTAATTCCTCTCACCTTGCTTCAGTTCTGACCTCCAGGATGTTGTTTTTCTGCGTCCTTTGCCTCTGTGTTGAAAATGTTAACAAGGACAAGGGGGATTGTTGCTGGAGAGAAAAGTGTTGTCATTTTGATGATTTTCTGATAAGGTCAAGAGGACCATCACCTTCTACTTTCCTACTACAATCACAGCACTTCCCAGTATATTATCCAATTACAATAATAATGAAAGAAGGGTAGCAGAAAGCAGATGGCTCTTTTTAGCAGTCTGTATATATTGTTTCTCCCCCTTTAATTTATCTACAGGTAGGCCTATTATACTGAATTTTCAGGGAGTGAGGAAGGGAGTTTTGGCTTGGCAATATGACGATTAAGGAGCACCTCATACACTACAGATAATTACCATAATCTCTCTGGTAGTGGTGAAAATATCAGCCATTGCATTAAGTCTTTCAACTTAAAATACAAGTAAGTCATAAATATCTATTGTATGTTGCTATTAAGCAAGTTATAGGATGGAAGGTAGGAATGCAGTCCCAGTATAAATGAAGACCTTGTAACACTGCAGAGCCACAGAAGTGTAATGGACAAGCACTGCAATTGCTGGTGCCAGGAAAGGAGATGAAAACCGCTGGCTCCTCCACAAACATCTGGAACTTTGCTATTTTTAGAGCATCTGTGAATGCGGGAGGGAGGATAGATAACATCATCTTAGCACAGCTTTGTGAGCTGACAACAAGAGATGCATCTGTTCCTTGCCTCGCAGAGAAACTGAGAGATCAGTGCTGCTGCACCATGTGAAGTGTCCACATGAAGTGCAGACTGAAGGACAGATATGCAGAGAGTGGAGCCCACTGGCTTTGCAGGAGCAAGTTTTACTTCATTAAGTAAAGGTCACAGAACTGAGGACCCTAAAGTGTAGTCAATCAGTATGATAAAATGGATGTTGCAAAGGGAAGGCGTGAAGCCCCACACAAGAGAGAGCATTATAATCTCCTTAATGAATCCCAAACAGGTGAGTAATGTGCAGAAAGTTTAATGTATTTTAATCAAAAGCCACAATCATCTAAATCTAATGTTATAAAGATATAATCAGTCCCCTACAATACTGCCTGCCAATGTGCGTGTGTGGAGATATAAACAAATCATGTGTAAGGGCTATTAATGCATTTATCATGAAATGCAGAGGTCTAAAACTAGATTTATGTCTAGTCAAAACATTATTCCTTACAATACAATCCATTAACTGTGCATAAACATGTTCAAGCAATTTAGATAATGTGGGTAATGGTGGAGCAGACAATATCAGTACCCCAGGGTAAAATGATTCAGAGGCCGGTGTCATTCAGCATGACTGTGCTTCTTGTCCAGATGTAAACTGACTATTTGTAATAGCAAATTAATCATGGAAAAATGAAAGTGGGGGGACTGCCACCACAGGTACAGTCATGTTCTAAAATTCAATTTTATTCAGCAATCTTACCATTTAGTGAAAAATGGGCAGAAAAAAAAATGGGAGGAGGGGACATTGTAATCCTTATTCCATAGCATCTACTCCTGCAACAAATCCTGAAAAAATTCTTGGAACCACCCTAGTAGGTCAGCACTGACCAACTTCAACAAAGAGTATGTAATGTTGCCATAGGCCAGCATCACTTCATAATCAGAATGCTCTGAGAATCCAAGGTGTGAGATCTAAAAACAATATTAGCAACAGAATTAGAATTTGATTTGTATGAGTATTTGCGGTGGTACGGTAACATTAGGATAGGTATAAATTCTTCTAAAAATGAGTTTTTGATTAAGTCAGGAAGTTGCATACTCTCTTGATTTAAAGCACTATGTCTGATCAGAAATTATCTAAACTCCTTTCAAGTACATGAGCTAATTTTAGGAATAACTGTTAAATGGAGGACTATTTGTAGAATGGTAAACTTATTGTCTTCCTGTTTGTGGGGAGGAGTTTCCTAATCCAATTACTGAAATCATAATTCTTTCACACATTTTCATTTTGGATTGTATTTTTGGTTCTAATTGACTACACTGTGGCTAGGATCACAAGGAATAGTTAAATATTTCCTGTATAAAAAATCATGTTCTGTCTGTAGAAACTGTCCCAAGGATTATCTTATCAATAGTTCCTGACTGCAGAAGGAGGAGTGTTTTTGTATGAAGCTGCAGTAAACGTGGTTTATATTATGCAGCTGGCTGACTGCTATCTCTTGGTGATGAATGTTAATACTACATTAGACTGAAAATTTAAAAATGAGAAACATTTGTTGAAATACAAGATACAAATCTCAGGTACCACACAAATCTTAAGGACCACCCATGATTGATTTTCTTATAGTGATCACAGAAAGATTATAAATTATTTTCTATTTAGAGTCTTCATCAAGAAGTATATCATCAATTGCTTCCTTCCCTCCATCAGAAACTTCAGGACACTTTGGTTTTGGTCTGTGAAAGTTTGCTGCATGATTAATAGGGGTTGTTCAGGAATATTATTATGCATATACCAACAGAACGGAGCTACACTGAACCTAGCCATGAAGCAACCATGTTGTAGCCAGGTCATTTAACTCACTTAAATGCAGCATTTTAAAAGGAAGGTTGATCTGGTATGTCACAGAAATTGCTCAAATCCCAAGCTTTGGTGAATCTTTGTTCATATATAAGTTTGCAAAGATTTCAAAAGTAATATGTTTTCCCCTAGTTCTTGGATGATTATATACCAGGCTGCAATGTTTATTGATCACCCTTTTATCACTTCCCATTGACCATTTGTGTCCCTAGTTACGCATAAGGACTATTGATTGTGTAGTAATTACCCTCTAATGGAGGTCAGCTAAGGTCACTGGTACAAACTTGCCCTTCTTGATTTTTGTTAATTTAGTTTATTGGGATTTTGTTTTTCTCATTTTCAGTTTTGGAATTGATTTCCTTTTTTTGCCTTTTTATATACCATGCAATATTTAAGTTGTTTACAAGCAGTGAGGAACCTTCAGATTTATCAGTTGTCTAAAGAATCTTTATTTCTATTGTTACTATGTGCTAGCCCGCAAGAATATGGTATACATTTTTGTGGGTAAAATCTAAAGTGGAAATAATTAGTATAAAAAATGCAACATCCTTAGAAACACTGTTTTTATTCTTTTCCCTTTGGGACACTGGTAGACTGTAACTCAGATGCAAGCTCGCCTCCGGAATGCATAATGAATTTACCTTGTACTTGAGTGTGAGTAGGATGGACTTACATTTGAAAATATTGGTCAGAATTTTAATTCTGGTTTTATAGTCACAATAGCTGAGCCAGCAGAGAGAGTGGGAGTATTAATTTACTATCGAAGTGTTAGTCCACAATGAATTATTGTTCTCTGCAAGCAAAGAAGTAGAACTTCTGTGAGATGGAGCTATTGCCCATTGCTTTTCTGTAATTGTATTAAATCTTGAATTCTTCTAGACAGAGGTCATATCTTCCAATGCACTTTAATGGAACTTAGCACAACAGGGGCCTGATGCTCATTTAGGTTGTCTTGAGGGTGGCATTGCCACAGAAGTAATGATGAGCAGCCGTAGATTTGATTCAGTCATCAAATTGCAACAAACCTGGTTTACATTCAATAGAAGAATTTGGAGGAAGATCACACTGTTGGCAGCAAAGTCTGTTATATGTTGAGTTTTTTTATAATGGCTTTGTGTTTAAGTTAATTTGCATGTCTACATATGCACAGGAAGCTTTTATTGTTTTCACACTTTATGGCAAATATATATCTGAAAAGTCTCCCAAAACTGCCTGATTGAATCCCCTCCAAATTTTTTTTAAGTTTTTGGGTTTGTTTGTTTGTTTTTTTTTTTGGTTTGTTTGTTTGCTTGCTTGCTTGTCTCACATAAAATGCATGTTGCTTTTTTTTTTCCTTTCTGCATATTTTTTGTGGTCTAACACTAAGTTATGAATATTTTCATAAAAATTCTGAAACAAATGGGATGCTAACTATCAGTTTCTCCAGGCAATTCATAGCAATCCTATTGGCAATGTAATGAGAGACTAAGCAGTTTGAATATGTTTGTGGGAACATAGAATTCATTTCTGTAAATTAAGAGACACACATTTAAAATTATCTATTTTATAGCATGTTAATTTGTCAGAAAGAGGAAAAAGAAGTAAGTCATTTTGTTAGTAAGTATTCTTTGATCTTAGATGCAATTAGAGATGCAAAGTCTTGCAGATAAGCTTGAGATGCAAAGATGCAGAGTGAGATGCATCAATAGAGATGTAAAGTCTGCATAAAATGTGTCTGAAAAATATCCAACATTTGAGTCTTTGCTGTCTGTAGAATGAGTTTCAGAAAGTGCTTGTTCAAATCAGGCTTTGCAGACTTCACAGCATTACTACTTCAGCGCTGGAAATCTTCAATTCCCAAAGGCCGTTGTTCACAATGACCTTTACATTGGCTCATTGTCCGTAGTTGACATGGGTCAGGCAGACAAAAGCTGCTTTCGTCTTGTCAGTCAAACTGAGTCCTTCCTAATTTGTCCTTTAAGGTCATGCCATGCCTTTTTTGAATCTTTTGGACATGACAAATCATATGAGAATGCCTTTCCAGAGAAGGCCAAAATGTCTCTTAGAAAAGCTATGAAAACCATGTTGAGTGTTTATTGCTGACACTATGTACAAAACAAAGCAAAACAAATCATGATTCTTTTTTTTTAAAAAACTGTTTGCTAGTGCAGAACTTCACATAACTCAGCCACTGTAGCCCTAAATAAAGCTGTGCCGTTCAATTTGCCCTATTCATGTATCCTAAGACACAGTTTTACTGTGATACAGTTTTGCATGAAGGGCCACATTTCTGGTCCGCTGAGAGAATAGCTGCAGATCTAGATACAGACAGATGATTTTAGTTGGCAAAGCAAAAACAAATTCCTCTAGAGAGAGCACATTAGTTTGTAACTTTGCCCACAGCTATATGGTTCCCAGACCAGAGCTGATTTGTGCCTTGCTTTTTCAAAAAAAAAAAGAACAAAATTAGTGTATGGCTCTTTTCATTAGCTATCTGAATATGTCTTGTCTGTTGTTACATAACAGTCTTCTGCAAAACCAAATCAAACGTGCCTATGGGATATTTTTCCCATAATGAAATAATTCCTGATGTCAAATGTGTAGGCCAGAGGTAATACTGTTCGTAGCAGGATGGTAAGAACCATTTCCTAAGGCTGCTATTAAGTTTTATCTCAACACTTGATTATCTCTAATGAAAGTTATAGCATTATTTCTTAACAAAACAATAAAAAAAAAAGGCAGAAACTTTAGAAAAGTAGAAGAAAATTAGAAATAGGGAAGAGTGAATAAGTAAATGTCAGAGAGATACTCAACAGAAGGAAGTGTCATCTATAAAATAAACCAGATTTTATTATACTGAAGATGTTTTTCCAGTTGTTGTGCTTGTGTATGATGTTAGGTGACATTCTGGCTATGCCAATTTTTGAAAGGAGCTAAGAATCAGCAAATGTGGCAGAGGTCAGCAGTTAGGATTAGGATTGAGCTAGAAAGGGGAAAGTGTCTCAGCTCAGTGTCTCCAAGTGGTTTTGAAAATATCAACCCATGGTGCGGCCTAACTGTAATTTTCTAGAGGTTTATCAGTATCACTGCATTGGTTTTCATTAGTAAATTGGTTTACATTTTTGTCATATTAACAAAGTAGTTTTAAAATGTTGTGGGTGGAATTCAACGCATTCCAGTAACAAACTTTAAAAATAATGTTCTAAACTAATTTTGGAGGGGGGAGCTTTCTATAATCAATGGACATAAACACCATCAGAGAGCAACCCATGCAAATCAGTGTAGGTGAGGTGCATGACTGAGGAGTGCCCATCTCTCAAGTATAAAAGAAAACATTTGACAACCATCTAAGCATTGGTCCCTAAATTCCAAGCGGCTAGTTTTGATCCCAGCTGCAATTTTCAAATAGACCCTTGTTCTTTTTATGATCTTCTACCAGATTATCTTGACCAGGCCTCCAAAACACTAGATTTTACTTAGGAAAAATATCTATTCAGCCCTACTACTATGAGTCTAATGTGGTAAAGCAGAGAAGAATCGGATAACGCCTTGGTCAAAATGACCATTGATTTTAAGGACCTTCAAAAATGAAGGATCAAACCTGTAACTGAGTTCCCTAGAGTCTGCTCAGCTGAAAAGCATATTAAATTTTGCCTGGTTGCTCCCCATAATTCTTTTTCTACTTGCATTTACTGACGGAATAAGGACAGCTAGAGGACTCTTGCCTGACCAGCTCATTCAGCATTATTAAGTGAACTTTGTTTTATGTTCAGTCAGTTTAGCAATGATGCCTTTTATATGACTAATTTATGTCAAACATGTCAAGACTGTTTTTTCAGACACACTGCATATCCACTATGGCATCATCTAGCTGCTGTTCAATACAGAGGTGCATACCTAAGTGGACAAAGTATTAAACATATCCGTCAGGCATTAGTGTTTCACTAGAAAAAAAGAAATGGCAACACCTGATGTACAAAGTGGATTTTTTTTTGAGAACTTTTCCTATTTTTTTTGTCTTTCCACATCCCTCATTGTAACTTCATTTTAAGGTACCAAACATAAAAATCAAATTATAAATTTACTCCCGCTCAGGTAGTGGAGGAGAGAGAGACAGAGCCTAGTGAAAATTTGAAAAGTATTATGAAAAGAGCATGTTCCAATTTGTGAGATAGCTGTCAAATGGCATTTATAATGATGTGGTCATTGTCATGAAGTCCGGGGCTATATTCCAGTGACTCAGCTGTGAATTATATTACCAGACCATGGTTGCTTTGGTAGCCGTAATAAATATTTGCAAGAAAGAACCCCATAGTGACCTAAATGCTTAAGCACCATCTGTGAAAAAATATCATACAAGATGCAGACTTCAGAAGGGATGTTTTTCAGAGTACTGTGCATTTTAAAAATACTTATTAAAATGTGCAAGTTTTCAGTATTAAAAAAAAATAAATCTGATCATATTAGCTGCTTAATCTGTGCTAAGATGCCCATCTCCCCCTCATCCACAATGAAAGAAGCATTTCCATAAGTCCCAGGGAATAACAGACACGGGAGGAAGAAGTAGTTTACATCTTCTTAGCTATTCACGTGCCATTATAAAAAAATGGAGTTCTTCATTATCAATGTAATCTTAGATATCAAAACATGTAATAAAACAGTGCCATCACAACCAGCCTGAGGAATGCTAGGTCCGTTTTTAGCACCATACCTCCGAGACTTCCTGATGTTTGAAGTACTGTGTCCTTCCTCACAATCCACTGCTTTTCTATTTCTTCTCTATTAGATATGACTTGAATAATTTCAGCACCGGCTTCAAATTATGTCTTTGCTCAATGTGTTCCATAAATATGTCATTAAAATAAGCTACCTCTCTGCAGCACTGAATAAAATATTTCTCTTCAGGATGATTTTGGCTGTTCCAACACAATATTGAACAGAACACATGAGTGTAGAGTAAGCATTATCCACTGTCACCTTCTGCAGGAGTCATCGAGGTTGGAAAGGTTTCGGAAGCAGAGGATTAAAATGAGGGAAATGTTGGCCTGTGTTTGTGAGCTGTATTAGATATTATTGATCCTTATGACCCATCTTAAATGCAGATACTAAATTAGTATCCTGGTATTCTGAAGAAGGTAATTTTTCAGCTTTGTCTATTTTCTATTGGGGAAAAAATCCTCTAGGAGAATAAGAATTCCTGCTCTGTTTTGAGGCAGGTTTCTATCATATGAGGTGCTTTCACTATTTACTTTAGAAACAAGAGTCACATACAGATCCACAGAGGTAAGGATATCTAAAAAAAAATCCAAAATTAAAGAAAAAATTATTGAAAAAAGAAGACAAAATATTTTTACTTATGCATGAAAGAGACTCACTGTTTGATGGTAAAGGATCATGATTCAAACCTTGTGGGAGGAGACACTGGAGACACTGATCAGGCATGACATTCACTAAGAAAGAATAGGAATTTCTTTATTGTGTAAAGGAACCAGAGCTCTCCTAACTCCTTTCCCCAAGAAAAAGCAACTCTCATGAGGAATAGACAGGGAATAAGTTTCAAACTGCTTTATAACTCCCCTATTCAATGCAGAGAATTTGAGCTTCTAAAAGGCTATATAGGAAGAGTGAAGCAATTTAGTGTTGTTGTAGATGAGCAGAAAATTACAACCCCTGAAAGCAAAGAAGAAATAGGAAAGATGTTATGATTTAGATGTGTTATGGTACTTCCTAGGGCTACTCCTGGCTAGGTGTTACTCATACATCACTCGTTGCTCATGGCTATATAGGAAGTCAAAACAAGAAGATACTGTAAATTCATGGGGAGAAATCCTAGTCCCATTGAAGTCACTGAAGAGTCCCACTGGCTTAAATTGAACCAATATTTCACACCTGGCATTTGCACAGTGTGATGGGAAATATCCGTCCCAAATATTTCATGCACTTAAAATAGCACAGACAGCATAGTGAAACAAGGGTGTACCTTATTCACAAAAATGACAACATTGTAATTTTGTGATGTTCTTAAGGGTTTTTTTTGCTTGCTTTTTTCTTTGTGTAGCTTTCCCACTTATTAGAAAAAAAAAAGAAAAAAGATTTAAAGTAGCATTAGCAAGAGGTTAGCCTCAGAATGTAATTTAATATGAATATCATTATTAAAATCCCCCTCCTTGAATGGATTTTTCAGATTAATAAATCTGCTGAGATATAAAATTATCTGATTTATAGCTATGTATTAGTAGATCTGAAATGTCAGTTATTATCTCCCTGCTTAATGCTTAGATTATTATATAATTTTATGCAGCTTCAAGAATAGGTTCAAAAGGAAAAGAAATAAGAATTTTCTGGCTACCACTACAATTAGATTTCCAGCCCAGAGAATAACACTCAAGGTTACATTTTCTCTGATTAACATAATCTGAAATAAGATATCATAGTGTTAGTAATTGGCATGGTAAATAGTTTCATTTACAAGAGTCATTTCTTGTTTAATGGAAGCCCAGAAACTGGATACATGAGAAATAATTTAGAATTCAAAGACTTCGTTTCAGCAGGGGTCTTTGTCATTGTGATGTAAATTCTGTTAATAAATAAACTGAATGCAATGTATGTCTGTAATAGAGCACAAAGATCCTAATCCCAAAGGTCATACAATAAAACTACCTTGTGGATAAGAACAAATCCTTGACCTGCAGTTGGGCAGCGAGAAGAAAATCACTGGCAGTGCGGTTTTTTGGTAGTGATGCATCAGGGGGTTAGTGACTGCTAGAAATGTAGTCATCCTCATGGAGCATGTGAATCCTGAGCTGGCTTATTGTTGTGCGAATCCCTTCACTCTAACGTTAAGCAGAAAGACTTCTGCTGTTCTGATTAATTCATAGTCTACAAAATTTGGCAACCAACTTTACTGGAGCCCTGAATTTATCCTGTTCTTGACATAGCCCTTCCTCTCAGTCCTCATTTCCTTTAGAGAAAATATTTTCTTTCAGTACCTGTTCTAGTTTGCACTAAATTTAGAGCACAAGGAGTAGAGCCCTTGTGTAGAAAATGTATTAACTCCTGATGGGATTTCTATGTGCAGATAAGCAGAAAGTGATTCTGCAAACAATTATTATATTCTTCAGTGAAAGCTGTTTTGTCCCATACCAACACTAGTGGGGTTTCTACCCTCTATTGATCCAGATCAAGAGAGATGATCACCACAGAGGGCATGTGGCTTTTTTAAATTCCATATTCCGTGAAGACTCAGGACTCTTCCTAGTGGAAAGCCCCCAAAATGTGATTTTTGAAATCATTTGTGCACCCACATGCATACACATGTGCACATATATACCTATTTCACCAATAGGCTGAGAAATAAGGAAAGGTTAATAAGGATTTAAAAATTTTAGATAAAAATCAAACAAAAGAAATGGAATAACAAAACAAGACTTGGACTCTTTCCCTGTAAGGAAAGAACATCTATATTGACATTACAGTTAGCAAAATCAACTGTGGTACTAGCAGGAAATCACATGTAGCTGAGAAACCAGTATCTGGCAGTGACTGGTATAAAACACCTACTTTCTTTGTGTCTTTTTTTTTTTTTTTTTGATATCAGCATGATATTAACACCGTTATAAAAACATAAAACTCAGTGTTGAATGTTACAAATTTCTATCTCTCTCTCCCACTCCCTCCCCTGCCCATGGGTCAGGGTCTACAGTCTAAGTGTATGCATAAACTTTTCTGTAGAATGAAGGTCAAGAATGAGAGCCAACTTTGCCTCTCACTCAGATTCCAGTTCAGAACAGCTGTCTCCTTATTGTCTCTCAGTTGTGCCTGAACCAGCATCTATCCTTGCAGATTGCTGCAATCTACTGTGACCGACCTTCTGGAGGAGCCTAGAGTCAATCTATGTGCATATATATTTATATACTCCTTTGAGTCTTCTCACACTCCCCTTAGAGTCAGTGAAGAGAAACAAATAACTGTTGATTTTATGTTGCCCTAAATTCATTTTAGAGACTAGAGTAAAACAGAAATAACCCTGGTCTTCCTCAGCAAAAACTCTTTGCATTGAGAAAGATTCAGGGTTCAGGCTCAATGTCAAGTATTTAGCCAGAAGGATTCTGCCCAGGCATGGTTAATTTTACATCTTCATTAATAACAATAGTGAAAACTCTTTTCCAATCACTTCTCCCACTCATTTCACAGATATGGCTAGAGCTATCTTTGCTCTGTTTATATCACATCCTCTTTATATTAATGTTCTGCTAGGCTCCAAGTATATTTGAGAGTGTTTTCTGTCTCCTCCCAGAATGCTGTTATTCCATCTGCATGAAGCAGGCACCCTGTGCCACATCTGAACCTCGAACTCTCAGAGTTTTGACATTTTCTCATGTAGCAGAAAGCAAGAGTTGTTGAAAGTGTTTTGGTTTTTAGCTTACTTCACTATAGTCCATCAAGTAAATCTTTTAATCCTTCTTTTCAGTGTTTTAATTTAACAGTGACTTTCATATCTTAACAGAAAATTTGGGTTAAAGGCAAAAGCCCCCAAAATCGCAAAACCTTCCATTCTTTCATTCTCAAATGTAGCCAAATTCAAAATCCTCAAGGCATTTTTGGGTATTTTTCTCCCCATATAAGGATACTGTTCATTTGTGAAAGAGCAGTATCTAGGAGTGCAAAAATATATACATATATGTATATATTTCTTGGTATCCTAGGATTGAATCAGCAGCAGTACATCTGGAAAATGCACAAGCAATCCAGTTATGACTATGATTCTCAAACCAGCAAAGCTTGTGTCATTCGGATAAAGCATTTGCACTTTTCACTGGAGAGCTAAAATCACACCTAGGCAAAATCTGAAGCAAAATTTAAAGGGTGCTAATACTGTAGTTGTAAAGAAGCTCATGTTAATCTTCCCTAAAAAGCAGATGAAACTTAATTCCTCACATAAAGCTAATTCTGTGGTTTCCTGATTCCTGTGGGCTGTACTAGCAGATGGTATCAGCAGCATCCCTTCAGCTTTGGCTTGGAGTCAGCTTTTCATTTCAATTTGTCTCTTTTTAATTTCAGCCACGGGCACTATATACAGTAACTGCTCAAGTTAGTCAAATAATTATTGCAAAATAACATTTGTGGTGAAATTTAATGTCTATCTGCTGAACAACAATTTGCAGATAACTTTTTTTCTTTTAACTCTATACCCCGGTACAGATACAGAAACAACTCAAGTGAACTTTCTTGCTTAGCTACCAAGGCAGATCCATGCCATATCCTTCCTGATATTTTGGACATCTTTCATGGTGATGCCTTTCAAATGTTTTTCCTTATTAGGAGTGGACCTGACCTGGCAGTGCTTAGATCCTTATCTGAGCATGGAACTGAGGAAGAAAAGTTCACTGCTGAATATTTTTTCTTCGATAGAGACATTTCTCCAAGAGAACTTTGACTCCCTTCTACAGCCTGCCTTCCTCATGACTTCACTTAGTTCCTTAATTTCCTTAATTCTTGAGATCAGTTGGGGCTCTCCTCAAAAGCAGAAGTATCCATCTGTCCAGGGTGCTGATGAACCTGCCAAGCACCTTCTCCTTCTTAGCTCACTCGTTGAATGAGGGCAGACAGAGGAAGCAGAATGAATGGAATGAAATTTTCCTGGGTGGGTTTTCTTTCTTCATACAACCTAAAAATCTTTGTCAGAAGACTCTCTGCTTTTCTTGGACATAAGAGAGAAGATCAAAGGATTAGAGATGGCAGAGGAGATGATTGTCTTTCTTTTCTTCCCCTTCACTAGTTAGAGAGCCCCTTTCTATACATCCCCGCATGTGACAGGGAGATAATACTTCAGAAAGACTGATTGTACAACAGTCCAGCCATTATTAATATCAAGTCCAGGATAATTAGTAAAAATCTGGAAGATCTAGCTAAGGAAGTATTTCTTATTTCTATAATAAAATAGGACTGATAAATAGGCACATTCAAAATTACATGAAAAAATATTAGGTGATATGATATAAAACTATATACAAGAATGAGTATTAGAGAAACAAGCATCTTATTAGTGTTCAATTTTTACAAAAACATGTTCTTTGTAAGATTCATTGGTTTCTATAGATAAAATCATACACAGTAAATGGTCAGAGACTGGGAAACATGAACATAAAGCTACAGAGACATAGAAATGTAAGTGGGGTAACTTAAGTATATCAATTCTTGATCCCATTTTGAAGTTCTTTACCTTATTGTTCAGTAACTGAATTCAGTCTCACTGTTGGTTTAACTGATGGGATTATAATCTGTTATAGTTATTATTAAAATGATTTATGTATAAATGATGAATGCTATTATCAAGTGAAAAGGTCCAATATTTAAATAATAGAAGAGTATTTTTTGATAGAAAAAATAGTTAATTCTAGATGATAAAGAAAATTATTTATATATATAACTATTTTTCATCAGGAGAGCAACAGTGCATTAATAAAATTCTGCCTCTTAGATTTATGATAAACATAATGCCAAGAAAACCTTTTATCCTGAAATTGCAAAGAGTATATATTATCTCAGTGGTTTAAATTGCATTAAAATTTCCAGTGAGATTAAAATAATAATATGTTCCTTCCTAAAGTAACAACATGAACTGAATTCTCTGTGACTGTCTTTGTGTACATTCCCTAGCTCACTCCATAGGAAGTTTTAGGAAGCAGAAGGGAAAACCCTATAACTTTCTCTCATTAGTTTTAACATTCATGGAAATGTAATACTGCCTTTGTCTTAGTGACATTCATCAAGTATTTAGCAAATGTGCCCTTCCACATAACTTTGGTATGTGACTGATGAAACATTAAAATGCTGTCAACAGTGGCATATTTATATATAGTTTGACCACAAATTCATTACATTGCTTAGAAATGTTACCATTGCATGCTAGGCTATTCCTATGAAGGAAAAAAGAGGAGACAAGTTCCTCCCTTGGGGTTCTCTGGGTAAGAATCCTGTGTTGTTAAAGGTCTGATTTCCCAAGTGTTGTGTGTCCTATGCACCCAAAATGTCAGGGTGGGGAAGAGGGAAAAGGACAACTGCACTGTGTGGTTACTGAGGGACCTGACAGAAGGCTTTTGCCTTACGACTTGATGAGGAGTAGTTGACAATATCTCCTTAATATTAAGTCAGTGTTTGTGTATCTGCTTTGCTAAACCAGAACTATGTTTGTTATTCATGTGCCTATGAGGACAAGAAAGGGAGTTTTTGGGAGGTGCAAGTACAGATGATGATTAGCTGTGGTGATGATCAGCTTAAAGCATGTAGATAGGTAAAGATAAAAAGGGTTAACAAGTGGGAGGATGAATATGAGACAGGCTGAATAGCAAGAATAAAGTTCCTAACATTAAAATCCATTGGTATATGAAATTATCTGCCATAGGAAATGATAGATGTTCTATTTTTGAATCAGTGCACACTAGACATGATAAGATGTTCATAAACAGACAATAGTAGGAAAAAATCCTGTTCTTACAAGCAGAAAGACAAAATAACCTTAACAAGGCTTTCTAATTTTGTAATTTCCTTGGTACTATCTACATGACTTAGTGGCAGATACTGTAGAGCAGTCTGTCTGAGATTTTTAATAGGTTGTTTTAATAAGCCTTTCTCATGATTTGTGTTTCTGATATGAACAGCAATTACCCAGGCAAGTAATGAGACTCTAATGAACATGTCTTTCCTAGATTACATTAGAAGTTCATCAGAGAAGCCTGATAGTATTATAAAACTAAAATCTGTCTTTTTTTTTCTTTGTCAAGACACATCTGATTGTTCTACTAAATACTAATATATGTACATGTATACACATGAAAAATATCTGCTATTTTTATTTACCATCTATGTGGAGTTTTATAGGTTTGATATAGAAAAAAGACTGTAACCTCACTTCTGCTTGGTCTGATCCAAATCTGTGCATATTTCTTTTGACTGCAGGGTTCATATGGAAGTGTCTCTCTCCTGTATACCAAAGGGAATTTTGCTTAGGGAAAGTAGAGATGCAAGCAAGGAGAAGGAAATTTCTTCTGGCATCCCTGTAACAAGCAGGTCTTCCTCATTCAGCAGACATACACCATGGATCTATTCTTATAGGATTATTTCTGTTTTATTTTTGTCAGATTTAATGCAGTCTTCAAGATGGGGTCAAAAAAGAAATATTCCCCTTTGGATTCTGAACTTTCAGAATTAGATATGCAGATATATTACTACCTGCTTCTGGCCAGCATTTTTTTTTGGTCCTGAGCAGTCAAATGGAGGCAAAGTGCTCTGCACTGTGGTGTGGTGATCAGGGATTCATAGGAACACCTGAAGTTGAGGATAAACTTGAACCTACAACTTAAACTTAAACACTTGGACCTCAATTCAAAAACAAAAGCTGGGTGAAATATTAAATAATGCTGAGCATAGAATATGTTTTTGTTTGTTTGTCTTATCTGGGCTGTTTAGAGAACAGCCTTATTTGAATATCATGAATTTGCATCTAAATGCAAATCTAAGAAAGACCTGGCTGCAAAAAAGAGACTTGAGGGGAAAATAGTCTGGAAAAAAAATGGGGAAAAAAAGGTTGGAGGACCTAAAGAAGCATTTGCACTTGAATTCTGAAAATAATGCAGTGAATAAGGGACTGGCAGTGTATAAATAAAGATGTGGAAAGGAGAAGTGGAGTGGTCATTTACCGCAGAATCACAGAATCACAGAATGCTTAAGGTTGGGAACAGGCTACCCAGGGAGACAGTGCAGTCTCCTTCTCTGGAGATCCTCCAAACCCACCTGGATACCACCCTGTGCCACATGCTCTGGGTGTCCCTGCTGTAGCATAAGGGTTGTTAATGACGGATATACTTGTCATAACCCTAATGAAATATTTAGTTTTATTTGCTCAGAGCTAGTCAACGGGAACCTCATAAGTCCAAGGGCCCCCAAATGTTTCCTTGCAGAACTCAGTTTTCTTATCTGTGAATTAGGATCTACATTGCCTGAATTCAAAGTAAATAATTGCTGAATTAAACAAGCCAGAGACAAACCTTACCTTGCAAACTGATGGATCCAGACTGCTGGTGAACAATGACAAAGGATGATTCTGCTCAAGATGTGTTTGCCAACAGAAACGTAGAAGGGCTGAATGCATCAAACACTTAAATTGCACTGAATGATGTGACTGGTTATGCTTGGTAGTGAGGAGAAAACATTAGAAAAAGGAATTGGTGGTCTCGCGAAGTGGAAAGAATGGGATAGAATGTAAGAGAAAGAAGAGTTATAAAGTATGGGAATGGATATGGGGAAAGAAAAGTTTGAACTGTGCAGAAGAATAAAAGGAGCAGCGGGGAAGATACAAGAAATGGGAGAGACCTGGATATTAGAAGGGCAATAAGCACTATTAACTTTGATAAGAAGACACCAGGGCTGTATCTTCCCTGCATGAAAGTGCAGTGATCACTGAACTAGCAACAAAAAGAAGTAAAAATGCATCTTGGGACTTGAAATTCACATTTGGAACCAGATCATTTACGTTTTCAGCCTCCGTCAAGTTTTGTATCCCAGGCAGGGTAAAAGTAAAAATACTGTGGGCATCTCCCCCATGACTATACAAAAGAAGACAAAAGCAATACCATAGAAGATATTCTTATTTAACAGGCTTTCTGTGATCCTCTCAGTATTTTTCCACTCAATGATAACAATAAAAACAAAAATAAGCTTAGGCAGTAGATCTTCAGAAATCTCAGAATCTTGTTTACTTAGTACAGTATTTTCTTAATTTAATTTCTTCATTTTTCTATTTCATTCTGTTTAATACTAAAGAGTGAATTCTCAGGGCCATCCATTCATTTCATGTGTATGTGCCTTCCACAGGTAGAAAACGAAGTCAAATTGTGGAACTAGTCATCGTTATTAACTGTTGTGTTACTCATATTCATACAAGATCTTTGAAACAGAAATCTTTAATTTGAGGAGGAAAATTTTGTGGGATATCCTTGTCCTATTATCTGAATTTTTGCCACCTGTTTTTTCTCAGAGATGTAACATATATGTTCCTGAAAATCAGGGTATAGTCCTTCATTCCTTGTGACCACATGTAATTTCTAAGTTTAACTTGCTGTTTATATCTGAACCATTGCTTTGTTTTACACAGGCAAATTAAACTGAATCTGTCAAAGCCATACATCCCAATAATCTCTGTAGAAATGAACTGAGATTCATGAAACTTAATACTGCAATAAATTATAAAGATGAATGGGAGATTTCATCTTATGTTGTGAACCCAAAAACATCCATCTCTTTGTTCACACTAGATTAATTTTGTTCTTTGCAAGTGGACCACTCCTAATTTTACATTCTACACAGATTATGAATAATTCTAGAGACTGTAAATTTCTGATGCAATGCTTTAATGGGATGTTCTTTATGATCCTTATCCTCTAGGAATTTGTTTTCAAGTCTACCTTGAGACCTGAAGGGCTCTCTCTATCCAAATATGTACTGTGTAAGCCCATTTGTTTCCAGCTCAGCATATACTTACCTTTTGTGTTCAGATTCAAAGCAGATTTACATGGCAGAAAAACAAAACAAAACTGCAACCACTGTAGTTCAGGAGTCTTGAATCTTATTTCTCACTGAGCCACTGTGGATAAACAGTTTAAGCTCTATGTTGAAATATAGCTGAAGTTAGTTTTTCTCAGCTGAAATAAAGATAAGTAGGAGTTTGTCCTTTGGAAATTACTTTTAGGACAACTTACTGTTTTAGGTACGTAGAACTTTTCTTTCTAAACAGAGTAGTCTAGTGAACTACTACTCATCATAGAATCACAGAATCTCTGAATAACTGATCAGTTGAGGTTGAAAGGGACTTCTGGAGATCATCAAGTCCAACCCCTCTACTCTGAGGAGGGTCAGCTAGACCAGGGTGTCCACAGCCAAGTCCAGTCCTACTATCCTAACAGTCAGAAGAGTTTGGCCTGTACTTTAGCGGAATTTGTTCAGATTCAGATATATAAATAATAAATTCAAATGGCAATAAAGGTAGGAGAAAGGTAATTTTTCAATGGTCAATGCTTTTTTTTTTTTTTTTTTTTTTTTTTTTTTTGAGAGAGAGAGAGAGAGACAGAACAACGTTGATAATCTTCCTTTATCACTCCGAATGATACTGTAACTCCAGTCTACTTTAGTTTATTACAGAAATGATTGGATTAAAAAAAAAATACTATAGTCTTATATAAACCCATTCCAAATCTTCATGCTAATGTGAATGGAAACTCAATCAAGTTTAGGTACTATAAATGCTTTTAAAACACAACCTATATTTTGATGAACTTCAAAGTTAGTAACAATTTGGTATACAGCAGAGATATATATGAGTGTGGTACCAGCATAAATATGAACAGATCTATAGACTGAATCTAACCACAGATCTAACCACAAAAAGGACATATTATTCCTGTTGCATAGAGGTAGAGGTAGAATTGAGGCACAGAGTCGTAAATGTCACATCCCATAGTCATCAGCAGAAATGACCTGGAAGCTAAAATCAAGTTTAATACCTGTTTCTTTAGTAGATTCCGCAGTAAAATGGAGAAGAAAGGAAATTGTAATAAATTTCCAGTCTAGCGTATTCTGATCCAGGTCAAGACTGTTGTGTGTATTATTTTAATTTCTCTTATTTTTATTTTTGAGTTATAGTAATGAAAGAGAAGGACTGTCGCTGCAAAGACAAATAAAGTTACATAGGTTATCAAAGGAATTTATTGACTCTTTAGATATAAAAACATTAAAAATGCTACAGAATATAGAATTTCTCTAGCTCTATCCTTTTAAAGAACTTTCATCTTCCCTCCCTTCCTTTTCTATCTGGTTAGATTGAAAAACAAATTATACAAAACTCAAATCAGATGTCAGTGCAAAGCTTAAAGATTGTAATTGACAAATGTGCTTAAGAAATCAGTTTGGAAACCTAAAAAATCAATTTCTGAGATAATGGTCTTAGAAATATGTAGCCATTTGTTTCAGAATAGAGAAGATATTTTTATTTATTTTTATTTTGTGCCATTTTTATTTCATACAATTTTTATTGGTGACTCAAAATTTCTCTTTCTTACTGCCTACTTTCTTGTAAATGAAATGCAAGTACCTGCTCAAAAGATTTTCAGCAATGCTGTAATAAAATGAAAGAGGAGCCTTAGAAGGTAATATTCTCATGCAAAAGAAGGTTAAGAAACTCATCTGGAACCACTTTAAATTCATCAATATTAATTTCCCAAAGACTGTTGAACAGTATCAGTATGTACTGTCTGAGTGATTAGAAATAACAATCCAAATGATGAATAACATGTGGATCCAAATTTTACCTGATATATAACCTGATAACTGATGTGTGTTCATAAAGATGCAAATAAAAATAAAAAGTCTTCTATCTTCAGGCTGGATTTGGTCATCCAAATTTTAGATAATTGAAATATCATATCTAATTTAGGATGGAGTCATTGTGACTTCCTCAGTACTGAGGAGGAAACTTTGGTCCTCTACAGAGCAACTCAGATTTTAGGTGTGCTGATAATTACCTCATTGTTAGCTGTACAGGGAGCAAGAGATGATTATGGCATTGAGATAGTTAAATGCTTAAACTTCACGGGATGAAACCAGAATTTTGTATTCAATGTTTTCTGAATCAATAAAGTTCTCAATTTTCATTGGCTGTCTCAATATTCCTTAACTCAAAAAGAATACATAACTGAAGTTTATTCTGTGACCAGCTCTAAAATAAACAAGTACTTCTCATATGTAAGATGGAAATATGGAAGTGGAAACCTAAAATGAGATCTTCAGACAAAAAGAAAGAAAAAGGAAAACAGTGTAATGAAGCAACGTAATGCCAGTTAAAATTAAAACACTTAAATACCAGGTTGGGCATTCCTAAGGTGGGAGAGGGTTTTTCATTTGTTTCCATTCTTTACTATCCAGGTATTTTTTACTCAACATGTTAAATTACTAGTATTCAACTCTTATGTTCAAAAAAAGCTGTAGTAATGCTTGTGCTGAGCTTCTCTCCCTTCCACAGTCTGGGTGATAATGGGCAGGATTTTATTAGTTCACTGTTATCTGGTATAAGAGAACTGGGGCAGTAGTATTACATCCCAAGATGGTCTCAAGTCTCCAACAAGATTCTAATTTCACTGCTGCCCTTTTGGAACACACATTTTTTTTGCAAAGGTGAATTGTCAGAGTTGGAAGAGAGGACTGAAAACACTTTGGGGAGCTCAGGTTATCTTCAATGTGGTTTGAAAATGACCATTCTACGGGATAGAAGAAAACTCATTTTTCATACTTGCCTTGAGTAATATAGAACTAATCAAAGATACAAACCAGAAACTCCAACATTTCATTAATCTCCAAACTGTTCTCTGTTATTTTGTTCACCAATTTTCCTTGCTTTGTTTTTTATTTTTTTCTCTTGTTCTGTGTCTTCCCTCCCCAAAGCAAAAGAGCTTATGGAAATGTGTGTGCATGCATACATGTTTGAAAAATGCCAGCAGACTGCATTTTTCATAAAGACATGACTGCAGAATTCTTAGAATATGTCACAGGTTATATTAAAATAACCTAGTTAAGACTTCAAATACCTCCATCACCTTCCAGATAATCTAAAGCACAGCCTAAATCTACATCTATGTAGACATTTATTATATGCTTCATTTTATAAAGTTTTATAAAAAAAACTTTTCTTCACTATTTCTCATTATTTACATAATAAAAAGTGTTAGATAATTTGGTTAGGTTTCCATAATAAAGTTCTCACTCTGGCTCACTGGATGTCTTAGAGGAATTAATGTAATGTAAATGTAGGGATAGACAGTTTAAAAATCCTGTAATGTGGGGAGAAGCAAATTCTTTTTTTTTTTTTGTTTGTTTTTTTGTTGTTGTTTCTGATGCTAAAGAAAAGAGCTTTAATCTTGCTTCCCGAGCACTGTGCAAACCCTGAGGGAGCAGGTAAGCATCACTCAGAACATAATGGGATCTGAGGCAGATGGGACACAGGACAGGCTGCAGTAGCTTCTGCATATGAGAGAGGAATTCAGAGATATTTACACTACATCCATCTAGCTCCATCCAGCTCCATCCAGTGCAGTGCCATCACAGCTACCTCCTCCTTTTGCTTGCCTTGTCTTGGAGACCTGGCACAGCATTTTAATGCCAACTTTGACATTAAACTCATTCAACTTGAACTTGAGCTTTAAGCTGGTATTTGTCCATCCATATTCATTTTATCTGTAACACGCAAAGCACCTCCTGAATCATGGTATCACTGCAGTATATGTCTTCTAGGAGGAACCGTCAAGGTTCTGTATTTTCACAACATATCATTTGTAAATTGCTTGGCAGCTTTTTCTCCCATTATTATTTATCATGTTTTACTCCTCATAATGTTGAAAAAAGGGATTCTTTTCTGGTTAACAAGGTATAATAACAAGATGTCTCTTGATAAATGACAGGATATGAATCAGGCTATATCGCACATTGTGAAGCATTTTCCCGTAATAAAAGTGCAACAAATAATAATTCTATCAGCTTTATTGGGTATTGGTTTTTACTAGAGTTGCTCAGACACTTATGTTAAATGGATCTCTTTGAGCAGCCATCAAATTGAGTAAAATTGTAAAATGCACATCCCTAAGCCTTCAGCACCTGCTTTTACATGAGCAGGTGAATATAAGACAGTACATTGCAAGAAGGCAACATTAAGCAGGGGCAACAACTGATATAGCGTACCAGGGAAGCGAGGGAAAGCAAGGCCCTTACATGCCTTTGTGCTTGCACAAAGAGTAAAAATTTCTTTTGCAGAACAAAGTCCACAGTATTTACTTCTAAGTCCACAGATTTGAACAGGAAATGGTGGGACAGGCCTCATTTTTCCTGTCTCTCTGCTTTTAACTACAGTAAATGAGTAATAACAATAATGGTAATTATAGTAATAACAATAACGGTAACTATAGTAGTAAGTTCTCTCTTGACATTTATGGCTAGGGCCAAGAAACAGGGTCAAGCATCGAGTCCATGCATGTCTGTTCTGTTTGATGGTTAGCATGCTCCCTGAAAAGTTTTGGTGCACAAAAAGTAGATCTCCAGTACCAGTGCTAATAGTGCAAAATCATAAATTAATTTAAAGTAAAAGGGAAGTGGGAGAGGTGATGTAGTTCACGAAGAGTCAGGAAAGCTACAATTTATTCTCAGCACTCTTTTAGATACCTTCTATGAGTTAAGCAAAACACTTAACCTCTGTGTCTTTCTTCAGTTCACTTTTCTTTAGCCTCTCTTACTTGAGTCCACCAATCTCCAGGCTGTCTGATTACAGAGCATTAAACCTAGCCCAACATTGGCTAGACTCTCTGGCCACCCCTCTATTAAAAGTCTATCCATTTGCAAATACTGCTTTGCTTTAGCATCCAGTTGCCTTTAGCTGCAGTTACATTATCTCCCCTTTTTTTTTCTCCTAGAACAGCTTCTGTACCATCCTGCTATTGAATCACAATTGGTCAAAAATTGATTTTTTTTTTCATCTCATAAAATATATATCATCCCAGAGCTGAGGCCTGCAGGACACACATTACTATGAGAGCCTTAAAGAGCTCAATCTGTTTGCCTTATTAAAAAGAAGGTTGAAAGGTGACTTGATTGCAGAACTTAAATATCCCCGGGCAGGGGGGCAGACATGGGGGCAAGAGCAGCACTAATGTTTACTGTATCCAGCACAGAAACAAGCAGCAATGGCTGGGAGCTACATTCAATTATAGTTATAGCACATTGGAAAAGAGGCTTAGCGTTTTCAGCAGTGCTTCATTGCAATAGAAGCAGAGCGTCTCTCTCTCGTTTGCCTTCTCACCAAAATTGGATACTTTCCTTTGTTGATGCTTTTTAATACGAGGTACTGAGACAAGTAGAGGCAAAACCAAATGAAATGCTATATAGTCTGTATTATTCTGGAGGAGGTCAGATTGGTTGAGTTAATTGTCCCTTAAAATCTGTAAATCTATAAAATGCAATTAACTCTGCTACCCAAAAGTGTGTGCTGTATATTATGAGTGCATTCAAGACGGTGGTAATGAGAAAAATGCCAAAGTAGATTATATGCCTATTGGTGCCTTTATTTCTTCATCTCTGAATAGAGGTAATCATTATAAATAAATAGGTGCAATCCGAGTCCAAAATTGTGAAAGGTGTGGCAATAGGAAGAGTACTTCTTGGTATTATTATTGTTATTGCTGAAGCACAGGGACAGAGGTGAAAATGTGCCACATTTGCCTGTGGGAGAGGGAGGCTTTTGCTTTAATAGAGATATCTGCAAGTCTTAAAAAGCAGATCTACAGATTGTGAAGAAACTTACTTGGACTAAAATGGATGATTGCAGACTTCTTGCAGTGTCAAAGAAAGAGCTTGCTTTATGTAAGCACAAAGGTACCTGAAACACCTTTTGATGACTGCTCTTTCTGATAACCGCAATTACTTACAATAGGAGATAGAGGGTGACATGTTTCTCTGCTAGCAGAATTCAGCAGCTCCAGAGATGAGCTACTTTACCTTGGAAATACTAATCCTTTCTTAAATAAACTTTTTTTTCTTTTTTTTTGGGCTCCATACCTCTCTCTGTATATGGCAAGATAGGGTGGGAGGAACTAGGCAAATCAAAACATTCTGTAGTAGAATGTACCACAGAGATAGCACTAAGTAAAAAGAAAATATAGCAAAAATGTACTCTTTTCTCATAAAAGACTTGAGATAATACTGTTAGCTAATTACCTCAATCATTTTTAATTTTTTGGAACATGCATGACACCACATGGAACTGGCCAGATATGAGTGAGTGTCTTTTTAACCTTTGTTTGGTTGATTAGGTTTTCTTTGGGTGACTGATGACTGTCATTGATTTCAAAGTGACTCTGATGATGATGTATGTGTGATATGTGGCTTGATTTTCAAAAGCACTGCTTATTGGCCTGGCTCTAACTCTTACAGGTCAATAATGCAGTTCCAGAGGGAGTAGAGCAAAGTCACTGATGAGTAAATGAAAAAACAAAAAGCAGTAGATTTGAGATGATTCTTTTGTGGAATATTTTTAAGGCATCTGCTATTCAGAAAAAAAAAAAAAAAAAAAAAAAAAACAGAGCTTGGCTTTTGTAAATTAGGATCTGGCTATGATTCTCCAACCAAATGCCCCAAAATATAGATAACCAAAATAGATTGTCTGTTTTGAAACTACCAACAAAACATGAAAAGAAAAGGAAAAGATACATGCTCAAAATATATGTTAAAATTTACTTTAATAGTGAGTGGATGTCCTCACAGATGAACTGAATTCATCTTAGATAAATTTGAGTGAAACTACATTATTCACAAGCCATATTACTCTGATGGCTGGCTAGACGTGATAATTATCTTAGCAACATGCTAGTTTCTAGCACAAAATGAAAGAAATTGTATTTCTGAAACTCTCTGTTAGGCAGCCTGGTCAGTTGGCATATTTATGAATCTCTGAGCATCATGGAAGAGCTATATAGTGAGGAATGTCAAGCAGATTATATTGCCTAGTAATTGCTTAATCATTTTTTAAATTCACCTTTCAAAAAATATGAGTAATTTAAAGCCTCATGGAAGTAGTGGAACTCGCTGAAAGGTCTGTGATCTGAAGCAGCTTGGAAAAGTGATGTGAAAACTTCCCAGCATATAGCCTTGCCAGTACAATTCAGTCCTGACCTTAGTTTAATGCATAGCTTCTTTCCAGCAAAAACTGCCAAGTCTGCCAGTCTGTCAGTGCATGATGGTTTCACAGTACAGTCTCAGACGAGATGTCAAGCTTATTTCTGTGTGTCACCTACATCAAACTAGTTTTGAATTACAAGAAAATACTCCAACAGATCACTTACTTAGTGCATGGGAGGGTGGATAGGATATCAATAGAAATAGGAGCTCTCTGCTTAATTCTACCAGGGAACAGATATGACACTACACTCCTCTGTTTTTTTTTTTTTGTGATGCAAAGTTACAAGCTCAGCTGGAATATTCAGCTTTAATACATCTTCCTAATTATAGGAAAGGTGAAAGTATGGTTGGAAAAAGAATTTACTTCCTCCAATCTAGTCCTCATTAACCAAATATGTTTTTATACTTTCCTTGAGTTGGCACATATTATGAGACTATACTATACAGCATGTTGATATAACATTTAGTGGATTTTGGCAGAAAGCTGTGAGCTAAAAGGAAATGTGGTGTGTAGCTTACTGGCTGTGGTATACTGAAGTAAAAGTTACAAATTTACTCAAAAAATCCTGCATCTTTTCCAGAACATCCTGTGCATGCTTAAATATGTAGGGTTTTTTAAGTTCAACTTAAAAAAAAAAAGATATTTTGCCATTTATGTGTCTCATCTCTTAAAAAAGGCAAGATATAGCCCAGTAGTGGCCCAATTAAGGCTGATACAGTGACATAACATAAGCAAACACTATCCTTAACTTAAAAAATAACTCTTGGATTTATGTGTTGTTTTGTTCAGCCATTTCTTCTTTTATTCACCATATAATGGAATTCAGCGTACTCTCTTGAGAATGCCATTACAACTGTGTTGCCACAGGCAAGCAAACAAGGTACAGATGCTTAAGGGAGATAAAAAATAAATGCTAATATTTTACTGATGCTAAAAAAAAATACCAGGGCAGGAGCTGTGCTCAGTGCTGTCGCTGTGTTAAAAGAGTCATTCTCCTATATGGGACAGTTTTAGTCGCATAGGTTTTATTTTGGCGTGTTTTAGTGCTGGGGAATGTGACAAAGTAGTTTCTGACAGATTGCCCTGAGCGTATATCTGATCTTTCCAACTGCTGCCTCTGCGGTTCACTGAGAGGAGATCAGAAGGCCTGAGGTTGGCAGGTGGCAACGCAAAGCAAACAAACGAAAGGCTTGTCTTTCACAGCTTTTTTTTTTCTTTCTTTCTTTTTTTTTTTTTTTTCCCGCCTCCTTATCTCTGGCTTCCAACAGTTTGGCCTGTACAAATTCCCATCTGCTCAATCCCCATCTCCAAAAAAATGGCACTTAGAAGCAAGGCTGTTCAGTTAATTCATAGAAAAAGCTCAAGGCGTTGGATTATTAGGACTGTAACTGTGCCACCTCCCAGCGCAGGTCGTGAACTGGGGCCCCCCGTGGTCCTCGGAGCTGCACAAAAGACCATTCACAGAGTGGGGTGTCTGCAGGAAAACAGCTTCATGGCTCATTTCCATGGAACATTTAGTGTCTGTCAGCTCTGGGTTTTTCCAAGACAACTCAGTGCCACTAGACTATTTGCAATTCATTGTGCTCGTGAAGTCATGATCAGAGATTAATAAAAATACGAACAATCATCCAACATTTCATAAATCAGCCTTTTTTTTTTCCTGTGTATTCTGTATAATCATAACAGATGGGTTAGTTGAGATGGGCCAACAGAGATGTGTGATTTACAGGCAAAAAAAAGAAAAAAAAAAAAAAGTGACAGCTGGATTGCACAGACATCCACACACACATGCTTAAATTTATGTAATGCTTTAGAAAGGAAGAGTTTGATTCCGGTCTCACTAGGTGGAACTGGTTCTACCTCTAAGAATTTTACATATGACTCTGCTATTTGCTGTTCTTTACCATTTTCATTAATGATCTACACGTAAAATTGCAGGAGTGCTACTAGCAAAATTTGCTGATAACACAAAGTGGGATCATTTTCCATCCAGAAGAGACAGGATTATTGTAGAGGAAAAGATGTGTGACCCAGAGGAGTGATCGAAGTGAAATTAAATGAAATTGTAAAAAGTGCAAGGCCAAGCCCTTAAGGACTAATAGAAAGGCTGTTTTCTATAACACTTCAGCTAGAAGACAGCAGGAAAAGTCCACCACTTACATCGTGATTATAAACCATGGAGTTCACACAATTTTCCCCAAGGAAATGTCATTTTAAGCGGTATTTGGAAAGATATATACAACAAAGACATGAAAGCATCAAAGGTATTACAGAAGACCCTGGTAAAATCTCAGGTGAGGTTAGTTGTGGCACTTATGTGCCATGGTGATAAACTCAGATTGGAAGAGCTGCTGATAACGTATTTCGAGATAGTCCTACTGCAGGAGACTAAGAGAAGCCTGTCTTCTTCAGCCTAGGTAAATGAAAGGAAAATGATCAAAGCATTATATGTATATATCTGGTTAAGAGGCAAAAGGGAAATAAAGAATTGTGGGGAAAACTGATTTAATATAAAATAAAGAATAATAAGAGAGTAACATCAAATGAGTATTAACTCATAAAGATCACATTTTGTCTGGAAGTTAGGAAATAGTCCCCAGATGTCACAGTATGGAGGTTCCAGGGCAACCTTTTAGGCGGAATGACGAGGGGCACAAGCTTCTCATCTCTTCTGTTTTGAAGGGAATTAGCCAATTTGCTTGCCAGAAAAAAAATGCAGCACTGAAATGATGACAAGAGTCTCTTAAAGATGTGTGTCATTCTTGTGAACATCCTCCACAGGTGCTCGGCTATCTGTGTCTCTGGAGTATGTGAATAATTAATTTCATTAAGTTAAAATCAAAGTAATTGCTCCTAATCAACTTTAGCTTGAAGTTTACAGCTTCTGATTTAGATCTGAAGAACAGACTGTATGGTGTAAAGTTTCTCCAGTTTTTTTAATCAGTTAATTTGACAGATAACATGTTGCATCTTCATTGTTTTCTGGATTAACGAGTGTTAAAAATAAAATTCTAAACATAGTTTTTCATAAGCTTGTGACCATCAGTCCATACAGCCAAAAAATAAATCAGATTATATGAATAGGATTATCTTTAGAAGGTTGAGGGTGTTATCTTTAGTAATTATTTTATGTTCTTTATTTTTATTCATACTGTATTTTGTTCTGTCTTCCAATTTCTTTTAGACTTTTGAATAAACTTCTATCAATCAGACCTGAAAATTGTTCTAAAACTCCAAAGTGACAAACTTTCAATTCATGAAGAGGAAAGGATGTAGAAGGAGAAGCCAAACTTGGAATATTTCACATGACTCCTTGTGATAGGGAATAAAAATAGCTATAAATTCCACAAATTTAATGTTTTAACTGTTACATGACACTGTAGTTGCAACTCTACAAACCCATCCTTTCATGACCATGAGGCAGGGACACGTTGCTGTGCTGTCCTCATGTTCTCCTGTCAATGAACTCAACTCCACTCGCTTCTTTGGTTGGTGTCAAGGAAGTTGAAAGGGCACAGTTAAGCATTCATGTCATCTATGAGCAACCCCATAGATTTCACAGGACTACATGACTTACAAATGCACAGAACACTAGTAGCAGAACAGAAAGTGAGGCAACATCAGGCGCTTAATCCCTAGAAGACTGAAGAAATTGAAAACTGTTAAATCCTAGTGCGGATGAGCTATAGTGCAATTTTCTTTGAAGCTATTTACTCATCCCGTAGGTATAGCTTTGCTGCATCCTGCGGTGTGCCCCACCATCAGATTATGGAGTGCAAAGTTCAACATATGCTCCAGACTGAAAGCAATATTGAATACTGGATATAGATCAAAACAGTTTATCTTTCACTAGAGACATGAAAGAAATGAAACCATTGCTGTAAATGTCAAATCTACGTAGGAAAGCAATAGCAAACCACCTCTTTTCATACATAGGTTTCCATGTCCAGAGCTGCATATGAAAAGGTGCTGTCATTCTGGATTAAAAACAAATATGTTTTTGGATAGTTTTAAGCCATCTGTGGTCTAAGCTGTTCCCTTTCTTCATTTACTCCCTCCTCCTTTATTTTTTATTTTGTATACTCAGACATACCACCTGTTCTGAGATGGATGACTGCTTGTTACCAAACTATTTCTTTAGAGCCTGAACTGAGACATAATAGGAATGTTTCTATATACCATAGCATTTTTGGCTTATTTGTTTAACCTTGCCCATATGGCAAAAAACTTGGATATTTCTACCGTCTTTTTTGTTCTCTCCTGCCATCAAGCTATGTTTGCTCTCCTAGACAACATGTGGTTTACCTTGTTTTTGTTTATTTATTTATTTTTCAATAAATATCAGGACAAGAAAAAAGTTTGAAAGGATCTAATCAAGCCATTAAAAATAAAACATTAATAATATTAATACAAAAAAAGTAAAAATAGAAATCCACCAGGTGGGGAAAATTTAAATTGTTATCCAAAACCTATAACTACCAAAAACTTTGATTCCCACTGGTAATTTTTGTCTTTATGTTGATGGGATAGGGCAATCTCTTGTTATGTTTATCTCAGATGAGCTATTACATCTGCATGTAACTATTCCTTGAGCAACCTTGAATGACAGCATCAGTGAGGCAATTTATTAGGTAAATCCTCCTGGAAGCCATGTGCAGGCTCGTGAAAGATAAGCAGATGCCCTCAAGGACATACAATGCCTGACCAAGCTGATTGCCTTCTGTGAGGAGATGACTAACTGTGGATGAGTGGAGTGCAGCAAATACACTTTACCTTTACATGGCTTTCAATGTGTTTTTTTTCATAGCCAAACAGGTCAGAAGAGGTTTGAATAGGTAGACTACATGGTGGGTGAAGAATTAGCTGGACAACCATTCTCAGAAGATTTAAATAAGCAGTATAGACTCCAACTAGCAGTAGATTATTAGTAGCATTCGCCCACGGGGAGAATTTTAATATGTTTATTAACAATCTGCTCCATGGTGCCAAGCTGAGTGGTGGTTGGTAAGGTAGGGTGAACACCTAGGGGAGCATTGTTCATCTGGTGGAGAAATGGTATACCAGGAACATCATGATGTTCAACAAAGGCAAATGCTAAAGCTGCACCTGGGAAAGATAACCTCATGCAACAGAACCAGTGGAGAGAGAAAGCAGCTTTGCAGAAAAGGACCTGGGTATCCTGGTTGATGGTGGGTTGATCATGAGCCCACAATGTGCCCTTACAGATAAGAAGGCCCACTGCACCCAGGCTGTGTTGGCAATAGCATAGCCAGCTCACAGGTATCATCCCTATCTGCATATCAAGGTTCTTTACCTTGAGTTATGACCAGACTTTACTACAGGCATTTGGCACTTTCTTGGCATTTAATAACACCCATTTTATTTCTAAGGGGTGATAATATGTCCTGAATTGCTACTGACAGCTACTGTTGAGGCTTCCAGCAGTTTGTGTTTTTCACCAGCTGTTGCTTTAGTAGAAGCAATTTTATTTCCCTAATCTTAGACTTATTTATGTACTTTTAAAAACAGAGATTAGTAAAGAGATTAGCAATCTTCCTCAGTGATGTCAAATGAAATATTGGATGCCTGGGTCGTTCTGCTATGCCCATGTGTCTGAGTAAAGATTTTACATTTTCACTCTACCTGTCGATGTTCCATCAACGAGACAAGATTACTCCTGAAAAGCTTTACCTTTTTTTTTTTTTTTTTTCAGAACAGTGGAGGTGTTAATTATTTCTCCTTTATTACTATTTATGTATTAATCCTAAATTGTTACCTGCTGTCTGTCCTTTATCTTCCATCTTTTTTGTCTGGGAGACAAGAGAAGCATCAGTTTAACTGGCTTGCTGTACTCCACATTATGACCCAGCACTTTTCCTTTCAGATTTGCTGCAAAACCTTCAAAAGAGATAGAAGAGCATCCTGGCTGGTGGACACACCAGTGCACACACTCTCTTTTCAGTGCTTTTCAAGGCCTTTTCCGGAGTCTGGCCAGACTTCAGCTTTAGACCAGCCAGCTCACTAAAACACAGGAAATAAATAAATGTCAGAAAGCAGCTGTAATCCGCAGAGGAGCTGATGCCGAATGCCTCCTGACATCAAAGGGACTCTTTAGAGCCATATTCTGTCAGTATCAGCAGCCAAATTTCACTGTAAAGTCAGCCTTTACTGCCAGGTATATTGGAGAGGCTTGGGCTGATCCCAGCAGCATTTGTAAGCAAATGCATGTGTGTATGTATGTGTGTGTCCATATACATGTTCACACACGCCTCTAGGTAAATTGTGCTACGTGTCTGACACTGGGGGAATAAAAAGCCTATTACCCTGAGTAAGAATGTGAATTCATCAGCTGTAATTGTGATTAGAAGTCCCAAGGTGTATTAATAGAGTATCTTTTATACACATACACATAAAAATATATGGATAAATGAAAATAAATGAATATTTGGATGGGTGCATCATAGATTGAGGAGGTTAATTAGATATTTTCAGCACAGACTTTTTGCGATTCTGTTTTTTAAGAGTCTTTTCTCACTGTACTCTCAAGCTAGCATAATACAGATGCAATATGTGCTTCCTTCCGAGCACTGTCTTTCCACATTCTTTTTTTTCTATTTTTCTCCTCCCGCCACTGTTTTCTTTTCTCTGTGGCCATAAACATGAGCTCCTTGACTGGCTCCTTTTATGAGTCCAAAATTAATATTCTAGGGAAAAAAAAGAAGCTGATTAATCCTAAACAGAAATAATTCCTTAAGTTTCTGCTAGTGAAGTCTCTCAGATGTCTTGGGGAAGTACACAAGGAAGTCTGGGGCTATGTTTAACAAAGTTAAATTTCTGCCGACTGTTAGTTGTTACCCTCCTGCCTGCACACCCATGCCTTGAAGGGTTTGGTCTTGCAAATAAAAAATTGAAGCACAGAGGCAGCAAATATAGAACAGACATCCAAAACTGTGTGCTGAATGGGGAGCTTGCCAATAGGACAAGTTAACCACAGTTAAATTAACAAGCTACTATGGTAACTATCCAAATGTCTGCGAGGAGTTGGAGGAATGAGTTGGGTGAGAGGCAATATAAGAGTTTGTTATGTCTAATTAGTTAAATGCATTTGTGCAGATCTTCCTAATGCTGGCCATCTAGGATTTTTAATTTTCCTCCTCCAGCTCATTGATTTCACATTGTTGTCCCCCACATATGCAGTTCTGCAGACTCCATATCTGTTTTATGCATCCTCAATGCTGGCATATCACATCTTTTTGGGACCATGAATGGAGCTAAGAAGATGTGCTTAATGCAGCTGTCATGTCCATTTAAAGGCTTCTGTGTCATGGGACTCTCTTTTCCAGTGTTCTTGTGACTGAGAGAAAACCCTTTGCTCACTCATGAGCTCTCTTTTCACATAGGGAAAATGAGCTATGTACAAGCACTTCAGTGTGCTCCTTGCTCTTATCAACTCACTGTGGTCAATCCATATTCTTCAAAAATGTAATATTTTCCCTGTACTGATACTGACATGGAGAAAATCAGTCATTAGTTTAATAAAAATACTGTACAAATATTCTCCTTAATAAGATGGTCTGACAAACCTTCTCCAATAAACTCCAAAATTGCTAAAACCTCAAAATTAAACTACGTTTTTAAGGAAAGAGCAATAGCAATGACAAAAACCTATATATACATATATATATATTCCATGGCAGTTCAAATCTATATGAATCTATTATAAATTCCTTCCCTGTCTTCTTTCTGCTAGAATATCCACTTCAGCAGAGTAGCTAGAATCCCCAAATCACAGCAGGTGAGAATTGCATGGAGGTGAAGGGGAAGGAAGAGTTTTGCTATGAATTTCTTTTCATTGCCAGCAACTTAGCATAATGTTCTCTATCTGCTTGGAAGCTGTGTCTGGGAGTCTGCTTAGACAGAAAAACTGTACACCAGAATATATGTGCAATGCACTCCACATCATGTAAAGCAATATGTGGTGTCAGGACACACAACGCTCTCTTATCTACTGCATTTGGAACAGATATCTTTGTGACCCTTTTAGTCCAATATTGGAAACCACATTCAGCAAGATATTTAAGCATAAGGTCATTCAACACTTAGGTGGTTCTGCCCACCTAATTATCCATCTTACGATGACGCATTTTACTGAACACACTGTTTGCATATATATATGTTAGCTCAAAAGAGTATACAAATTCAAGGGTGTGAATTACTAATATTTTTATTTTTGCTTACTTTCAATTCTCCTTTGTGACAGTATGTGCAAACACACAGAAATAAACATGCAGCTGCTTCTGCCTTCCCCTCTTTTCTGTTTGGTTTTCCAGAATTTTCCCTCATCTCCTCCAAGTTTGGAGAGTTACATTCCCCATTCTGCAGCAAACAGTGTTGGAAATGTTGAAACCTGCATCCTGTTCTGCCTTCCTCCATGGTTTTGCTCTGTTTTGTTATCTTGCTATGTCAAGGGAGTGCTCTCTGGACAAAATATTGCTGCTAGAGGCATTATTTGTCTTCGAAGTAGCACTAATATAATGAGAGAGTGATTTTTATAAGATATTGTGTTTTTATAGAGATTTATCTGCTTAGCATTTCCATCATAAGAGCTTGTCCCGATCCAGTGTCGAGGGAGTTTTCAATACGATCCCAAGAGCGAGATTAAGACACAAACAGGGTCAAATGCCGTTCAACCTTGTAAGCTTTATTCTCATAAGCGTGATAGGACAGAGAGAAAAAGAAGAGAAAAAAGATGGAAAAGCAAACAATCAGGAGCGGTGCAGCAAGATTATAGTTCCCACCACCAGCAGTCCAGCTAAGTGTTGCTGGCTCCGCTTTGGTGCAGGTGTCTCGGTGCAGGTGATGTCCCGGGAAAGAAGCCGTGCACCCCAGAAGAAGCTGCACACACATGGGAAGAAGCTGCCGTGCCCATGGGGCTGGAAAACCATAGGGTCCTCCTATGTCCCTGTTCTTGAAGAGTGTCCTCCTATGTCCCTGTTCTTGAAGAGTCTGCCCCCCTTCTCTGCATGCTCTGGTGCTCCTCTTCACCCAACTCAAGTGCCAGTGCCGCTCCATAGGCACTGCTGGGCATGGTTTGGGCCTTGTGCTGATCTCATAACCTTCCCAGAGACAGGGTGCCCAGGCCAAGAAGTGGATAAAACACCTCGAGCTGATCTTCCCAGAGCCAAGGCCAAGAAGTATGGCAGCAATGTCAAGACAAACACAATTCAAAAGTCTCTTACAGAGCTGAATTCAAGTGACTAGTGAAACCTGAATATTTAACACATAAATGAACATTGCCCGTGTAGTTGGTAGACAAATGAAAATATTGTGAACTGGTTATATTTTATGCTCCCAAAGCTGTAGATATCACTTTCAGTGTTATAATAAGAGTTCAATACTTCTAACTTATCATTTACTTTAAAAAGTCTGGAAAGTCTAAATAAGAAAAATTTGTGTCTTCCTCTACACGAAAATTGTTCAATAACCATCTGTTATGTACAGATAATAATGAAGAAATACTTTGTGGTTGAGAAAAAAAAAAAAAAAAGAAACAGTTTTCCTCTCTTGTGAACTTAAAACCACAGTTAATTTCATACAAAAACATTGTTGAGAGGTCTTCTCTTGTCTTCACAAGCTGAACTGAGGAAGAAATGTCCTCTTTTTGCAACCTTCTTATGACCATCTTTATTTTTTGCTGAATGTTGCAATCAAAGAACCTTTAAAGATGATGGACAATTTAGAAAATTGTCAGATCTTTGAAAAACTGCTTTGAGCAATTGACCTCTACTTGTTCATCTTGAAGACTGATGCTAAAGATTTAACACTAACAGATTCTCTTCAAATTAGACCCAGAGCTATCTCTGACTGATGCAAGTTCATGTGGCTTTGAGTATCCAATTCAATCATGTCCTCAGGCCATTTTTCCAGAAACATTTCCTGGTATAAAGTTGTCTTATCTCACTCATCAATCCTGCTTTTCACAAGACAAAGCCACAAGAATACAGTCTGTAGTAGAGAAGAACAACTTTAGAGCCTTACCTGCAGACAGCACCCTGACTAAGGATATTTACATTAAATGAGGTGCTGATCTAATTATTTAACATTAAATCTGTGAAATAATGAAGTAACATTATTAGAAGGAGCAAAGACTAGACCTGGAAGTTTCATGTGTTTTTGCTTGTTTCAGGTCTGTCTAGGTTTACTCAAAAGAATATTAGCAAGAATATTGCAATAAAGAAAAAACTAAATTATCTGTAGGCAGAACCCCCACATTGCAGTGTCCTTGTGGATCAAAAATGTGGAAACACAAGCCAAAATGGAGAAAATGAATTTCTGTAGTAGGCAGAAATCTATCCTCTATTTATGCATTGTTTGGGCTGGACGATAAAAGAATCTCCATCCCAAAACACACAATAACAATTTTAAGAAATAATGCAAGTGAGAATTAACATAGGGTTTTTTTGGGGGGGGGGTAAAAAAAAAAAAAAGAGATTCAAATATGAAATTTCTAATAGTAACTTAAAGCTTTTATATAACAGCATTAACAATGACCATAGCAGTTCAGAAAATAATGTCAGTCTGATCTAACAGTGGTCAATAAGGAAAAGTATAAGAACAACCAATCATGCATGTTTCATCAGAATACTTTCCCAGTCCTCAACAATTTGCAATTCATTTGGATCAAATGAAGTTATGGTTATTCCTGGTTCAGAACAAGAAATCTAAGCTTAGTGGTTCATGCCCCAACTCTAACCAAGTTGACTAACCAAGTTGTACGCAGGTAATTTGTGATAGATGAATCTCTGTTTTTGACTATAAGTTTAATTTTTATTGAGAATACTATACAGTTTCCCTTAAATAAGGATAAAAACATGGTTTTACAATCCAAACCCTCCATCATCCATCCTCTAAAAATAAGCCCCCAAACTTATTGCAAAACTCCCGGCCAATCCTATTATTTTCTGCACTGCTAAAGCTGAGTTTTCCAGATGGATTCATATGCAGAGGCCAGCTAAAAAAAAAATAGAGAAGGGAAAGAATATCTGAGCAGAAGTGCTGCCAGATGTTAGAACAGCTCAGGGCATAAGACACCTCTGTACTGTGCCCCTTGCCATTTGGATGGCAGTTGGATGTCCATCAGGGCACAAGTTCACACAGAAAGTCCACATCTTCTCCTTGCTCCAGGCTGCTAGTCCTCCCTATTCTCAAATCTCTCCTTCAACCAGGTGAGCAGTGGTTAGTAGTCTTTTGTGCTATATCCCATTCTGAAGCATGAAATCTGTAAGAGAGATCACAGAGCAGTATGCTAGGAAAAAAAACACGGGTAGTCTTACAAATGGCAGCTTTTGTCTCATGTAGTCCTGTAACTTAGGAAACCAGCAAAGCTGAGGATGCAGAATTGCCTGCCATGAAGTCAGAGTGATGTTTGCTCAACTAATTCTTTTTGAAGACTCCCAAATGAACTTAAGAGTAATGATGTTGATGCCCAGTTCTCCTCTTGCTTTTCTGTAGCATGTTATTCATTTACTGCTCAGGCTGTTGAAAAAAGGTGTCTACTTTTCCAAGGACTGTGGAAAAAGTCATGTGCATGTGTTTTCTTGAGTGAAACATGCTGAGTTTTATGAGGTAAAACTAGTTGCAAGTTCTAGTGGAAGTTTGGCAAAAGAAATTGGCAATTACAGTGTATACAGTTGTAAATTTGATCATATGTAAAGGTTAAAATGCTTAATTTTTACATTTGCAGATGGAGAAGTTTCACAATAATGTTTTAAACAATTTACTTTGAGATGAATTTAAAAATCTTAAAGAGACACTAAAGAGAATTTTGAGGGTTGAGGGAATGAAAACTGGAATATTTACCCAACCTCCAGCATTTTTGTTTTACCTTAGCAATGTGCATTTTTTAGGCCTGAAATATAGTCCTATCGAATGTTTGACCACAAAGACGAAATGCTGATTACTCATAAAGCCTAAGCTTCAAGTTTGAAGTTCAGCTTGAAGTTCAGCACTTCAACACCTGAATTGACTTCCACTTAAAGTTTTGCTTCCTCCCCCCTATTTTCAGAAATGTCAGTGTTCAGTGGCAAGGATATGATAGACAGTTTATAAATGTAAATATCTGAAAAAAGAGCAGAAGGGTAAAAGGGCTTGGAGCTTTTTTTTTTTTCTTTTACAGAAAATATTCCATGACAAATGTTACATGAACAAATAACAACAGTGCTGCTTGTCTTAAAAAGACAGAAAGATTGATTTTTATTTTCTATCTTGTTCTGCTCAGTTTTTCAAACTGCTGTAATGTCCAAGTATTTCCATTTTGACCTAACAATAGCATTTCACACTTGGAAAGACCCTGAAACCAACCTGCACAAAGCCACCATGTCTGTTGATGCAACACTTGTTTGAAGGAAAAATAAACAACTGTCAGAAATGCTACAGGTGTAATAGATGTGCTTTTGGGTTAGTGGATTGAGCGGAATGTTTCTTAAAACAGGATCAAATGCTTAAAGTCAAAGTGCTTGCCTCTAGGAAAGCAAGTGGCAACACAGGAAAGTTCAGCTGTAGCTCTGCTAGACCCAATCATTCGTATCAAGCTACAGAGCTTGTCCTCATGCGGGTGTCTTAGGCATAAACTCAGAGCTGAAATTAATAACAAGTTGTCACTCACAGATTGGCAGTACCCATTTTTTTCACCCCTTCATAGTACAGCATGAGATTTAATTTACAGAACTATCAGATTATTTTTCCCTTCCTTGCAATTTTTTTCTTGTTGCAGAGCTATGGCATCTCAAGTTGTCTTGATCAAGAGATTGAGAGATCTCTTTGATCTCTCAAGCTGTTTTCTATAGCATGTTACCAGTTTTAAACTTCTGTACCAAAAAGCTTATTATGTCTGTATGGATTCTTCCTGAATTCCTGCCTGTCTCTGATACCTAAATGTCTATTCAGTTGCCTTTTTTTTTTCCAGAAGTGGCCTACAAAACAATTCTTATATGGCTCTGACTTCCACAAGCGAAGGAAGGTGACAGGGATCCTTCTTAGACATCATTCAGAGTACCGCTCATGGCTTGCTGGACTCCTCTTTTAAGCAGCTATGATACAAATGAGGCCTGCTGATTAAGATGTTACTTCCCTCCTTATGTTTATAAAATGTATTTATCATTTACAGCTCGTTTATGTTATTGTGCATCAAAAATACTGTCTATACAGTGCTTGATCAAAACCCACTGGAATTTCTCCTTTTAGCTTCGATAGGATTAGATGAGCACTGTATGGAGGAACTAGTATCTTCTCCTATCTCTAACTTGTGATCAAGATCCCTTGTCTCCCATGGCAACTATTCTCAGAATGAAGCTTTTAGCTCTCAAATTACCACCCTGTTTCCCATCACAAAGCAAATGACAGCTGCCAGGATAGAAGTCTAGTAACTAGTATAGAGGTGGGTCCTTGTAACCATTCACCTGCAGTTTCCAGATCTCTCCATGGCAACCTAGAGCTCCTAATCGCTGGTGGATGGCTGTAAAAGCCATGTCAGGCAGTCGGTATTAATTCCCAGTGTTGCAAGGATGAGATGCACACATGGAAATTCATCGCTTTCCTGCATGATGACCAGCACTGGCTCAGCAAAGGCTATTCTGCTGATTCTGCTAATACAGGCTCTCTGAATGAAATCCACTTTCTTCTTCAGCAGCTTCTGCTGTTGTCTTGACCGAAGAAAAAACAAATCTAAACAGAAAATAGGCTGATCCTGATGGAAATTTTCTGGCTAATGACAATCCAAGGGCACAAATAGACTATTGATCTGTTGAGCTGTTTGTGCTTCTCTTCTTAGGTCCAGATATTTTTATGTTCTGCATATGGGCCCCAGTGATTGCCAGTGCCTCCCCACCCACTATCCAACCCGCGTGGCTTTGCGCTATCCTTTTGGCTGTGCAGGAGCTGACCTCAGTAGGGAGCTGGCTGTCCTAAAAATGGCAGCTCATCCATCACTGCTTTCACAGACTGTCAGCATTGCAGTTAATCTCACTTGTAATTTTCTAAGGGAGGTTTGCAAAAGCCACAAACAGAATCTTAATGCAGTAAAATGCTGTTGCAGCCAGTAAATATTTCCTGTCTTTATGAAATGTCGCTTCATTCCAAAGCTGCATTCCATCTGCCCTGAATTATCCAGAGATGAAAAAAATCAAAGATTCAACCTGTGTTGCTCTGTGCTGTCCGCACTTCAAATGCTCTAGCTGGTGTACCCTCTCTCTCAATTCACAGACACCAGACTGGACATACCACTTTGCAAGAAGCAGAGATTTTGCAAGCAAGATGTGAGAAGACTGTTCCCACAGGGGTAACACATGCTGCTCATGAGGCTCCTCTGCCCATTTCACTGATTTGTCCTTCAGTAGAACTTGTTCTTCAGTTACAAGGCCTTCCTCATGCCCTGCTTCTACAGGGCCTGACCCAAAACCCCATAGGCTTCTTCAGTTTTCAAACAAGGGTTGGAACAGACATAAAAACCTTATGCTGTCCCCTTACTCTTCATCTTTCATCATCTTCACTACCCCAGCCTTCCTCTTTCATTCTCTTCTTAAAGTTTTCCAGTGAAAGAATGAGCTAAATTGGAATCAATATAACCAGAATTATATGCAGGGAACCAATGCCAGATTCAATCACAGAGGGTCACTCTGAAGATGAGATATAAAGCTCTACTTCCCAGATATATATTCAATAGAATGACCTCACTCCCTGACCCCCTGACCTATCTATCTGTGTCATGCTGACAGATCATATCTTCCTGTGGAAGATGCAGTTTGTCAACAAGTCTCTGAGCTATGCTGACCCAGGCTGCGTTTCTCTGATACAGTTTTTCTTCTGGCAGTAAGATGTTGTTCTGGATGGGCTCAGGATTCGACAATAATCACGCAGAACGAGGTGACTACATCAAGTATTTATTCAGGTGAAAGCACTTAAAGCAGCAAAGTATGGATAACTACTCATGAGGTGGTACCTGCCAGTGGGGTACTGGACCCAAACATCCTCTCGAGCTGGCAGATCAGAGAGAGGGAGTTGCTGACCAGCGCCCGTGGAGACAGCGCAGGCCTCAGAGTTTGGAGTTTCTCCTCCCTCCCTGGCTCTCTCCGCACTGTCCTCTCTATGCCCCATGCATCCTGGCACGTAGGGTCAGTCCGACCCAGGAGGCAGCCCGAGGGGTGGACAAACTCCGCCTTCAGTTGTGCAACTCTCCGCACTGGGTGTGCAGGCCTGCACACCAGTTGGGGGTCCCAGCCCTCAATTCAAGGGTCCTGCCTTCCTCCTCTTTTTCCTCATTTGTGGGTGTTTGACCTCCAAAGCTAGTCTGGAGGACGTCTGTGGTTAAGTTGGCTGCAAGCCTGGACAAGCAGCCAGCTTCAACAGGTTTTCGGAGGGAGCTGCCTGTGGACCAGGCTGAGCAGCTGCATCCCTGCTCCTTATCACTCAGCCTAGGCAGGCAAACATCTCCCTTCTCAAGGTCTGGCCTCTGCTTCCCACAGGAGATTTTTACAGATCATCGAAATTTCCATCTCCAATACTGATGCGAACAACGTAAATTCCTAGAGTTATGTGCAACATCAATAACCTCATCAAGGGCTTTATCCTGTGTTTCTAATTCCATGAGCATCTAGCCTCTTGGCCAAATTACAAACTGAAGGAAAAATGTGTATTTTTCCTCTAGACAGGTCGCTAAACTAGTAGTTTCTTCAGCAAACAGATTATATTATTATACCTGTATTTTCAGTGGTGCTGGAAGCACCAGCTGTAATTATGGCAGCATTGCACTTCAGAAAAGCCTAACTATTTCTATTAATGACTTTAATGTCGTTTCCATAGTTTGGCAGGAAACTCTGGAAGTACCTTAATAGAAAGCAGGTCAGTCTTGGCCCAGATACAAGCCTTTGACACCAGGCACATAGAAGATGGGAACAGATTTTTCTGCAGTGCTTATTTCCCCTGAGAATACTCCAGTTCTTATAGTTAGTAGCTGTCTTTCATTATGTAGCTTAGTGTGTTTCTCCTGCAATTCTTCTTCCTTGCAGGTGGGAGAAAAGATAACTTTGATCCTTGAAAAGAGAAGAAAGAGGAATAGATGGGACTGGACTGGAAAAGCATGGGAATGGCAAAGGGAATGTCATTTTTTGCTATTTGAATAGTGCTATTCTGGCATTCTGATTATATTTGCAACCTTACCATCCTTTTAATATAAGAATGTTTCAATTTATCTTTTTATTTATTTAAGGTAAATGCATGTATAAAATCTTACTGAAACTGCAGCTCTGCATAATGCTTTGCTCAAAACTGCGGCATCTTTAAGAAAATGAAATAAAACAAAAAAAAATCCTCCTTCAGCTAAAACAAGGTATAGCAACAGGAAAAAAATGATTAAAAAGTCCAAGATAGACTAAAATAGTCTTCTATCCAGGCAATCAATTTCTCAATGGTGCCCAATAGACATATTGAATCACACATTTTGCTTACACAGCTGCCCGGAGAAAAACAAGGACCATATTGCTACCCATCTCCTTTTGCTAAAGGTTGGCAATTATAGCAGCTGGATAACGATAACAATCTTTCATTGTGTCAGTGAGCATTATTCTGGTTGACATACAACCTCTGTGCTTACCCTTAGAATATTCTTAATTCAATTAAGATTAAAGCTGTAACATAGAGAAAGTAGTCTGCAAATGTTGCATCGAGTTTGTGACTCAGGGCAAAGGTGCTAGGGTGAAATTCTCTGTTCTGTGAAATGTAGGGACATAGCAGATGTGGACGTACTTCCAGGCTGGAAGAGAACTGGTGTTCTGTTTCAGCCAAAAACCTGTTTTCCCTGTCTGGTTTTACACGTAGATGTAAAAAAATACAATAATGTGAGGTCACAATCTGATCATAACAGGCATTTTCTTCCTCATGGTAGATAGGACTGAGTTTGTTTATAACTTGAAACATTAAAGTTTATATCTCTAATAAAATTAAATGGCACACTGGCTGCATGAAACAATGAATAAGAGCAAGATGAGTTTTCCAGCAAGCAGTATCAATTGCGACTTCTCATACCCTAGGTTTTAGATTGTTCCTGACAGGGACCTCACACAGATTTTTCATCTTATTATGCATATGGTTTGAATGTTACTTGAATAATCATTACCTTGACATAATAGTAATAACTAAGGCTGGAGTTTCCAAACTTGAATTTGAATACACATCTCCTACTTCACCTGTAGAGTTTGTTTTCAAATATGTGGAATAAAGGGTATTCTAGCTGGGAAGCTAGCCTGAAATTTCAAGGCTCATAGGGTTCACTCCTTGTTTTGCTGTAGACTGGCTATGTGAGTATCTGAAGTGCAAAAATTCCTGAAGTAGGAGGTCAAGGATAATCATCTAAACTCTATTTAAGATACACAGTAATCAGGAGCCTTAGCACCCTTTTTAGGATTAGCCAACTGATGGATCAGCTGCCAAGAGTTAGCAAATGAGGAAACTTCAGGAATAACATAGCCGTTTGAAAATTTAGACAAATTAAAATGAGAGTTGCCTCAATTCCGAATAGATTCATAGCAATTGCTTTGCTTAAATTTCCTCAAAATACAAGGAAACATTTTCTGGATGTTCTCCAGTTAATGTAGTTCATTAGGCCATTTAAGAAAGATGAGCTGAAAAACAAATAGATTTTGGATCTTTATGCAGCTCAGACATGAAATAAGTGAGAGGATTACAAGCCTGTCAAGATGAAAACACTTCAAGGACTACTCAGAAATTCATGTACCTGAAAAAATCTTAAAGGTATGAAAGTTGCTTTGTTTGAGGAGTCAAATTGCTTACAGGATTTAGGTGAATGGTAAATGCTTAGGTGAATGGTAAATAGGTCTTTTCCAGGATTGTAATTCTGCTGAAGCCTTTTTGGCCATCTGTTCCAATCTATACAATAAAGGTATTAATATTTCCAACCCTCATAAGATTAGTGCACTAAAGAAAAGAAATGCTTGGAAAAAATCAGAATTAGAAAGACACAGCCGAATGCATGAAGACTGTGTCAATATACAGCTTTCAAACATTCCATGGGTTCAGACAGATCTTTTTGCTCAGGGATTTTGTTTGTGTGTTGTTGTTAGAATATTTGCCTGTTAAAGTAAAGGTTGGTGACATGCCCACTCCAGCGGTATCCAAAAAATCAGACTACACATGCTCTAATGGTGTCCTGTTGGTTCATGCATTATCTGATATTTATGGACATTTTTTCCCTGTAGGTCTCGACTGAAGAAGGAATGAGCTTAGCCAGAGAATACTCCTGCTCCTTTTTTGAGACTTCAGCTGCCCTCCGTTTCTACATTGATGATGTCTTCCATGGACTAGTGAGGGAAATCCGAAGGAAAGAGTCCTCACTGCCCGTGGCAGAGAAGAAGATGAAGAGGAAGGATAGTCTATGGCGGAAACTGAAAGGGTCACTGAAGAAGAAAAGGGAAAGTACAACTTGATGGCATTTTCCTGTGAGCCACCCTCAGGAGCTGACCACAGTAACCTGCAACAGTTCAAAAAGTCAGCATTGACACAGCATCTTCCAGACCAGGTCCTGGAGTTCTTTTTCGTCAGCCCTCATGCAGAAATAGCTCCCTGAAGGCCCATTTCGTGGTTGCCCTGTCGCTCCTCTGTATTATAAAGTCACTTAGCATACCCACTCATGCCTTTTCTCCAAATATGAGTGGAGAAAATATTTTTTCATTATAGTCCCTGGCTGGTCTTCAAATGCTAGGAGTTAAGCTAGCATCCAGGGCAGACCCAGCTTTCACCAGTTTTAGAACAAAGGATGCTCTCATTGCATGAATTATTTCAGCATCCGAGAATGAACACTATTGATTTTCATCAGAAATGTTGACAGTTTAAGGACTTTAGAATTTAACTTTCAGCTTTGCATTCATTTGTAGATTTAGGGTAGACTGTGCGCCGCTGTTATATATATATATATGTATACTTGTGTGTGCATATGCATGTGTGAGAACTGGACTCAGAGGGAATGCCGGGGGCTCCCAGTTTTGATCCTGTAAAGGCTCATCCTCATTGTGTGCTTTCCATTAGCATGAAGGCTTGGCAAGGATAGCACAAGCCAAGCGTCTCTAGCTCTTTGGAAGGGAGCAGGGTTATGGCTCTGCCTGCTCGGCTTATTACTTATCAGAACTGGTGAGCTACAGAGGTGCACCATCCTATGGACATGCAGCGCATCGGACACATTCCCATGGCCCTCTAAGGAGGGCGCAAAGGGATGGTCCATCTGATACCTCCTAGAACACACCCTAGAACACCTCTGTCCCACCATGTTGTAACATCTACAGTATAGCAGCCAAACTGCTACTTACTGCAGAATTGCATAAGGCCAAAAACCATTCCTTCACAGTGCTTGACCATCCAAGTGAGTCATTTTCTTTTAAATATCCCTCTTTAAAGCTGACATGGAGTAGAAGATGGCCTCATTGACTTTTTTTTTTTTTTTTAAACAGATTTCTCGTTTTAATATTGACTTTATTTATAAATTTTACAATTAAGACATATGCACATTGTGTCAAAGAATAAAGGTCATGACTACAATGAACTGGACTAGCAGTCAGTGTCATTTGTGTTTCTCCTGAGGTTTTAACTGGTTTTATTAGAGAAATATATATGTTCCCTACAAAATTTTCTTTCTTTCCTTTTTTTTTTTTTTTTTTCCCTCACTTTTCTTCTAGGTATATTATAGGATTTGAACCAGTGATTCATATTTTGGTGGGCTGGGGTGGGAGGTGACGACTATGTCTTTTTTTTTCTTTTTTTTTTTTTTTTTTTGTCAAGTATAAAAAGGTATAATTTTGTGAAGAATTCCCACTCATTATAGTCTGGTATTTTGTTCTCCATTTACGCCCCTTCCTCTCAAAAAAACTCCACTGAAATTTTTTGAATTGTCAATTTTTTTTTCCATCAAAAGTACCACTTGTATATGGTTAAATCGTATGTAGGTAAGTTTCTACTTTAAAGATGATTTCTGAGGAATACAAACACAGATAAGAATTTATGGTAAATTTTTGTTTACTGCCTCCAACATCTGATGACTACTTATAACTACTATAATTGCTATTATTATTTTACTTATTTTGCCACATAAAATTTAGGTCAAGTTTCCTACAAAGCAATGTGCTTGCCGACAGAGTTAATATTGGTAAGTATCAGTGCAGAGGCAACAGGAGGCTACACTGAACAGACAGCAGCTATGAGACAATAAATAATAAGAAATACATCTGTCACTATTCCAATACTGCACACCGAATAGAGGGGGATGTGGGTGTCAGTCCATGCCTAAGAGACCACAGAAATTAGCTGGAGAAGCTTGCAGAAGAAATTATAAAAAGGGGTGTAGATACAGTCTAAGATTATGTCTCACACGAATTAATAAATTAAACATGCCCCACCACAGACGAACTATCTTTTGGAAGTGGTCCCTTGGACTACGCCAAGTTCTGTGCCTTGCTCATTAACTGTTTAGGAAAGTGCTAGCTGTTATAGTCTAAAACCATGCTAAGGATCATTCTAGAAATTTCACAGTATAGATATTGAAGTGCCTGTGCTCAGGTACATGGTATGTTTAAAATAGCAGTTCAGCTTTTAGGTGTACTAAGCCTACTAAATCTCCAGGTTCTGACTCTCTGCACAGCTACCCCAAACATGCCACATGTTTGGTAGTAGGTGAGGTGACCTAAGGTGACTTAAAAAATAAATGAAGCATCAGACCTTCTGAGGCACCTCTATATCACTGAGTTGCCGTTGGTATTTTCAGGTATCTGAATATGTATGGAGCAGAAAGCCCTGGATTTATCTCACTCCATTGCAGTCATATGAAACTTAAATATGACATCTCACCATTAGGAGTCCCTCTCTGGTCAGTAAGAAGAAAGTGGTTTGGTGTTTTGTCCCATCCAGACTGTGTACTTATCTGATGAGATGAATCACCCTCTGAAATGGCTGTCTCTTCAATGACTGTATGTTGCTAATTAATGAGCAGCTTGGTTTTCAGGCCTAATTTTTTTGGTGACTTTGTTCAGATGTGATAAATCTAATCGTTAATGATTTGTATACCTCACATCCGTGGCAGAGTAGAGAAAGATGCTGTAGATCGCTTGGCGCTGAATCTTGTCTCTAAAGCACCTACCATCCTTTATTTTTAAAATGGCAATGCCATTCTGATTTACCGTCACGCAATTCCTCAATAATCTATAATACTTAACCTCAGTTAATTGAGCAGAGCTTATGGAGGTTATAGTCAGTGAGAATAACATAAGTCATACCTGAAAAAGAGACTTGGTGCAGCTGCTTTACCTAATTAATCATCACAGGAGAAGGTTGTGTTGAACTGTCCAATCTAGCTGACAGAATTAAAAATCGGCAGCTCTGTGTCTCAAGATTTTTCCTTCTCTTGCTAGTCCCCTGTCTCTCCCAGTCATGTCTGGAAAATTTCAGGAAGGAAGCAGATCATTTTACTTTGCTGTGTTGCCTACAGTACCATGAAGGTGGTAGCCATATCTTACTCCATTGTCAGGCTGTGTTGCAGCTGAGCTATAATTCAGCTTCTTCTGTAAGTATAATTAAAGCCAACTAATAAATAAAATAAAATAATACCTCTTTACAAATATATCCATGGTGTCTTTTGCAAATCCATAATATATGGCAGTTAATTACCCTTCTTCTCAGTTTTGGCAGCTTGCAGGCTGTATCTGGCTGTGAAGTAATTCGGGAAAGTTGTAAATCAAGGTGTAAATTCAGATTTAACTTTTCCTTTTTCACATGCTCTACATAGAGGCCCTGGACCTTAAGCACAGAAATGTTCAGTGTTCCCTCACAATGTCAGTTCATGAACAGTCTTATCTATAATAGTTTTATCGCTTTATAAATGATTGTAAAACATTTATTTGCATGAAAAATAATGTTTTTGGAGACTGAATTGTAAGAATGCATAGTTATAAGTCAACGATGGTATTTGCCTGATGTTTGTCACATGTTTCTGTATAGCTCTCACTCTGATCCTTTCTTAGACATTTCACCCTTCCTCAGTTCATGTCAGATAGAACACAGGCAAAAACCAAAAGATGGCCCTCTACAGAATTTAGTGTCCAAGAGTGATGGATAATACTCCATTACTCCACCAATACCTTCCTCCAATTTGAAATAAAGAATTTTACCTTATCTGTGAACCAGGCTGTTATCATTATAAGCAAAACAGCTGTCAGTGGGCCGTCTTGGCTCATAGAGACAGCAAGGAAGGCTGCCTGCTGCAATCATCCCAACAGGTCATACTAAGAGGATGACACCAAACTAAAGACCATAATTTAATTTTATATAAGGCATTCAAAATTTACAGTCTGACTTAGGAGCTCAGCTTTTTTCTTTTTTTCCTGAATTTGTACTTAGTAGTTGAAAGATGAATATCTGTCATAAGGAATTATGCCTATATGCAATCAAATATAGCCGTATTTAGACATTCCTCTAAGGAACCCTTATTTGTATACAATTATGCATCATCCACAATATTCATTGCTCTGTGAAACATCCGTAAAAATTAACACAGGAAGAGTAAAATTGCAGAATGGGGCTTTAATTCAGCATTAAAATTTCTCTTCTCATAAGATTAGAAAGCATTTGAGCAGAGCAGAATCTTAGACTGGTTCTGATCAATCTCTCATTAAGCTCTGTTTCTACCGTCTTCTGTCCCTTCAGATGTGGAGCTTCTTAGGATGTCTGCTTGGTAAAATGATTTGTAACGGGGATGGCATTGTCTCACAGATGCTGTGAAAGTCACCCCAGGAGGCATTGCCCTGAACCTCTAGGCTGATTTATAACTCCCTGATGCTTCTAGTTCTAAGCCTCCTCAATTTGAGCTCTCCAATTTTGTTACATTGCACTGAATTATGAGGTTGTTTTGTGATGAGGACAAATGTCCACTCAAGAGCACCAAACTCATTTCATGATCTGAACTCTTCCCCCAAGAGGTAATAAAGACAAGAACATCCAAAACTATTGCATCACCTACTGTATATCTTCTGTCAATAGATAATTAATGTGACAATGAGATTTTCCCATTCTAGCACTTTGTCATGCATCATATTTTTCACAGTGCTTTTAGCCATACAACTGTTTCAACAACTGCATGACCAAGCTCAAGAGAAGCATTATTTTCCATGGCTGCATTTGGACCAATATTCCAAGTAAAGAGCAATATTGGAAGGGTAAAGCAAAACATTTCTTTTCTATTAATAATCAATTCACTACATTAGCTAATTTTGTGTAAATAAAACAACGTTGGTTTACTCAAATAAAACAGTATTGATTTACACATATATTTTAATTATCACTAATGGTAGATAAAGGCAATCTATTTCAGGGCTACTAAATTCAGTGTACAAAAATCTTGCATATCTCTGCTTTCACTGTATTCTGCAAAGAAGATAGCTTGGATTCCTTGTCCTGAAAATAACAATAATAATAATAAGCATGGATATGGTAGGCAATTCCTACTAGATTCAAGATTTGATTTTTAAATTATGAGTTAACACTCTTGGGCAGCCTTTCAGTGTTTCTTCCATTAGTTTCTCTGCAATACCAAAACACCAAGGCTGACTCCTCCTTCCACCTAAATAGATTCATCCTTCTTCCTCTTATTTCATTTGTTCTACTGCATAACTTGTATCAGTATAAATGCTGGTCCCAGGTGCTTTATCCATATTAAAAACACTACGTCTTCTGCCTCTCTCATAAACTTTACATTAATTTAATATACTTACTAAGCAGTCTGAGTAATATCTTTTATGATAAAGTTTTCTGAAGTCACTCAGCTTTCTGAATAAGAAGCTGAGGGTTCCTGTCTTTGCGTCTATTCCTAGGCACTGCTGACAGATGCCTTTTTATCTAGGACATTGAATGAGTAAGCTTGAACACTTAAGGTACTCAGTGGGCAGCCCTGTTGAAGACAATGAGAAATCTTACAATTGATTTACATTCCTTTCCAGAAAAGATTTACGTATTCACTCTCATGGTGATGAAAATCCTTCAGTTATATAGTGGCATCTGAGGTTTCTGTCCCTGAAAACTTATAGATACCATAACCCGAAGCACAAGACTATTAAAGGAAAATGGAATAAACAGAATGTTAATGATAAGAAAGAGAAGCAGAGGCAGTACAGAAGAATCAAATATGACTAAATGTATGAAAATTAAATGAACTAGGCTTAAACCATTCTCTCTGGATACATCTTAATATCTTCTAGAAAGAGAACAAGAGCAGATATAATGATAGAAGGCTCAAGACAAGTTCAAGAAGTTGCTCCATTTGCACACGTTATAGGAGTTTGAAGGAGCAATTTTTAACAGGAACAGGGTCATACTAGAAGCAATAGAAGTTTATAACAATTTACATTGTCCTCAGGATGATGAAATTTGGTTGGTCTGTAAAGTGAAAGGAAAAGGTCAGAGAAATTACTGCTGCAGTGAATATGCTTTTTAATTTGGGAATATATTGTGACAATAAAATGATGGAGAACAGGACACAAAATGAGGAGTTAAGCAGGGATAAACAATACCAAAATTCAGTGAAATCAATGAAAAGTTTTCATTTCCTTCTCTGGAAAATACATTAGGATTCTAATGAGAATCTGACTATGGGAAAAGTTGTTCCTTTGCTGAAGCTTCTTTGGATACTTATGAGAACAAATCTCTGTGGTGTCTGCTGACTCCCAGTGCTATGTGTGCTTCAGAAAATGAAAGCAGCTGATTTCAGTTGAACAGTTGGTGAAAAAGTAGGATGCTCAGCTCTGTATTTTGGAGGGATAGTAGCAAAAACTCATTTATATGCCTTACAACTAACATAAATGGTGGAATGATAGCTCCCTGCTGTAGATTTTAAATGATACTTCAGATACGTGGCTTCATTTGGGAGAGCAGCTACCAGTTTGCAAGCAGGGCATACAGAACATTCGCTGCTGGCTTTTCCCCTCCCACTGTTCTCAGTCCAGATGTTAATGAAAAATGTAGGAAGCTTCTTTTGCTCTCCTGTTTCGTTAATAAGGTACTCACCAAATCTCCTAAGTCTTTATATAGCAAGACTGGATAAGGTCCAAGTTATCAGAGAATACAGCAGGGATGTTTTTAAGGAGGCAGATGTTCAAAGGAGTACTTTGAAGAGTTCTTCAACCTGTGTGGAGTTGATTATCATGATGTGTAAGAAAGATAAGAAGAAAAATAGATGAAACCACAAAGCCTAGGAGAATATACTATATCTGCCAACAATAAGCTTCAGAGAGTCTTACCTTACAGAAGCTGTAAAATATAGCTACAATAAAGCATCTGAGCCAGGACGGACCTCCAGGGACCACAGAGAAATTTGAGGACAGTCAGTACCACATTGCTTCTTTTACCTGATAGGGACTTTTCACTCCAGTTGCCACTGACTGATAAAAATCCTTATCAGCAATTACAGCAATTCAAATAGACAGGAAAGCAAAAGACAGACTGTGTTGAAAAAGAGTCTTCTTTTTTAATGGGCGAGCCATTCTGGCCAGTTTGCAGACTGTTCACCTCATGTTAAATTCTGTATATAAAGAATAGTTCTGAAAACTACTGTTATTAACTGTCAGTATATTAAGAGGCCAGTGACAATTATTTCACTCATCCCCACATGTCTCTTATGATCTTCAGCCTGACATTAATGCAAACTGTCGTCCTAGAGCAACATCTTCCAAATAACATGCATAAACTGCAGTACGATATTCATTGCCACATGCTTCACCAATAAAGTTGTCTTGATCCTAGGTGTTAACCTGCAGGTTCCGCCTTAGAAAACCTGCTGCTCGGCCTATGGCCAGCAATGTGTCTCACTTTAGAAGCAGGAGCAAACAGAAATGGAGCCTGGATGAGGATTTCCCTTTCATCCATTCCTAGGAGACAGGTTATGATGCGCAGTTTGCCTTTAGGCCTTTCCTCCTAGGGTTGGATGTAAGCAGGAACACTCACATAATCATTTCTGGAAAATACATCTGAGAGGCAGATGTAGCTTCCTAAACCAATGCTCAGTTGTGCTGATCAAACAGCAGGAGAATGACAGGTTTTCTTGACAGTTTTTTTTTTTTTTTTTTTTTCTCCCACAAAAATGCCAAAATGCTGGAGTTAAAGAAAATGCCTATTACATCTTTGGAGGTATACTAATTCTTTCCATCTTATAAAGCAAGGCAGGCACTATCTGACTGCTTTGTCATTAGAAAATACATATATACATATACTAAATAATTTCAGAGAGACAAATAATCATCCCCACAGACACTGTTTCCAAGCGAAAGAATTTGTCACCACCTATTTTGTAGGCTGAATCTGAAGGAAAACTAGGGTAAAAAAAAAATCTCATCCACACCTTTGTGGCACTGGAGGAAAAATAAAGAGGGACCATATTCTTGATAGTGTTACAGCTATCTTGTCTTTTCTGACTGTTTCACCCATTTGGCCTCATTTAGTCACTGTTTTCCTAAACATACACACCAGAATAGTCTTGTACTACCATCAGGGTACAGAAGGCTAAGAAATTTATCTTAAATTAGAGTATAACTTTTATGTTGACATAGTTACATAAAAGAAGTACTAAATCTGTGCAAGGGTTGGTGCTTGGGCTTGTACTAATATATGAGCAGTAAGCATGAGCAGATTATCAGCCCGTGGTGAAGTGCTTGTATAACTTGTATTAGTCAGAAATTCTGAATTTGTATAATAAAAGTAGATCACATGGAGAGAGAGAAAGACAGACAGAAAGAGAAGCTGACTCTGAAGGATTTGAAGAGACATATTAATCAGTAATAACAGAAAGAAACCAGAAGTAAATACAAGTTCAATATTTGGCTAACTTCCAGTTGGTGAGACATATTTGATGGCAGAGACTTCCATGGGACCTGGAAAAGGCCTTTACATTTAGGTCATCTATGTTTAGACAAGATAAAGCACTTTTTTGTGTCCTACTAGGAAATATCCTGGCTTAGTAGATCATTAATCAATAGATCCAGCTTTAACATTTCTACAGGGGGTAGTTGTGCTACTGATTACAAAAGACTGACCGGATTTAAAAGGAGTGTGAATATTATTTACCCAGAAACAAATTGTATTTATCTTTAGAAAACTCAAATTGAAAGAAACAAGAATCTTCTTTACTGTGTCCAATTCACAGTTTGCTCTTTGTGGTGGTCTTTTCTTTATATTTCTCAATGTAATCACTTGTAATGACTCAAGTAACATGACCAGCATGTATTCTGGATCTCCTTCTTCCCGCAGAAGGAAAAACTCTCAGCAGAGTCTTCTTTTGGTGTATTTTGCACTGCTTTATTTTAATTACAGATTTACAGAACAGAACATACCACCTGCTATGCTGTGGCCTACCATATATATCCTGCTTACAACTGAGGCAAAGCCAAACCCTAGGAAAGGAGGTTAAATTGTATCATGAATATAGACCCTCTGTCAGACATCAGCCAACAGAAACTTCCTCAGTCAGAAGTTCTTTTTGTGAATTTAGTGATTCTTAGTGGATTCCTCTTTCATGAACCTGTAGCAGAATTCTTCCTCTGGCTGTATAAATTTTTACATCTACAGTAAGATGAAGGCTTAGATTCCATAATTTCAAAGTAGAAGCAATGTTTCTTCTTTTATGAATTATTAAGGACTTATTTCCACCACTCGAGATAGTTTACCTCTTTCATACAAGAAGGTATCTCCTGGCTATGCTGCATAAGACCTTTGGAAACCCGGGCAAACAGGAGCAATTTTCTGTCTGTTTTCCAGTGATAGAGGGGTTGTTTTATCAGTGTCTTTTAAGCAAATTACCAGTCTTCCTTTGAACAACAGAATGCCGTGTTCAGGCTCAACAAATTTTTAAAAAGTCTATTCTCATTTGTTACAATTGCGAAAGCAAAATGAGAATTTGGCTGCTGCTGTGAATACCGATTTCTCCTCAGATCTTCTCTCATTCTGAGGTGTGAGTTTGGCAGGATGCAGCTGTTCCCCTGCCTGGCACTGAGTTTGTGTTACCCTGTAACATGGGTCCAGATCCAGGCAGGGGTTGAACAGGTTGTGTGGAACATGAGCCTATGGAACATCATATGTACACACACCTCATTGTATATGTGCATATTCATACCACCATGTATAGGTAACTCTGCACCAAGCCTGGGCATGCCTTGGTACTCTTTAATTTACTATTAAAACTGCTATTGAATTTATAGCAATAACTTCCCACGACTGACTGTAGTACCCTATACACATTAGGTGTGCTCAGAGTCTTAGGAAGGGCTTTCTGGAGAATTTTGGCGTATACTGTAAATGAAAACCACCTTAGATCTTGTTCTGTACCTGTTGGACCTATTTTGGAAAGCAACAAATGCTTCAATTGCTATTGTATCATTTGACTGTTTGATTGAGTCAAGATACTGGTTCCTGTAGGAGTATGCAAAAGCAGGACTTCACACTGATGTTTTGTAGCAAAAATGTGGTGCCTTAAGATGACTGCTAGCTTAAGATGATTATTAATTTTCTATGAAAAATTATTCTCAGCTTCAGTTAAACTTTACATCCCAAACACCAGGGGTTGGACTAGATGGTCTCTAGAGGTCCCTTCCAACCCTAAGCATTCTATGACTCTGTGATTCTACGAAAATTCTGCTAGGAAAACTCTGGGACATGCTGCCACTTATCTTGTGCACAAGAGATCAGTAACAAAAAATCTGCAATTTCCTGTCACAAGGGGAGTGAAACAATTCCACATTTTTCTTGATAGCTGCTTGAAATACTTGTGAGCAGTGTGTATGATACAGAAAAGTAGAGCAGGAGCAGGGCAGCCAAGCAAGACTTACTGGCATACTTTCAAGCCACTAAACTATGTCAAAGATGTATATGTGAGTTTTGTTGCCTTGTAAATATAAAAACAGGTTCCAGAGAGTTGTGGCAGCTGTTCTGAGATGTGATGGAAGTTCAGCTTCTATGAGCCATGGGGAAGAAATATGAGCAATATTTGGGCTTAGGGTGAAATTGAGTGCTACTGAGCCTAAAAGAAACAATCCACTGAGCTCATTAAGAATAAACAAATAAATAAAATAAAATTCTTATGTTTAAAACAGCTACTTATTTACTTGAAAGGAGTTAAGACTTAAAAAGAGCTGGTCATTTTCCACATCAGCTCTGGGTAACTTTTTTCCAGTTACATTTATTTCATATGAGTCCTGTTTTTCTCATCCAGTCATACAAATTGAAAATGTGGCCTTACCTGTTCAGGTTTAATAAACTATACTAAAGAAGTTCCAATACTTCTCTGAAATATATTCTCTAGTGCTTTTTCAAGGTTAATTACAAAATTATCAGGAAATTCACTGAATTGAACACTTTCATACAGCCCAAGAAGGTCACCTCAATGGGAATTCTTCCACCCGATTAGAAAAAAATAAACAAAAATACTTAAAATCTATAGTGTGAAAATATCATAAGACAGCAAGAATACCAGGATTCTTTGGTAGAATAGCCATTAAGCTGGAATATTTGGGTTTAACCGGCTCTTGATGACTTGAGAACCATTTCAGCTGGGGAATCTTTGGTGTAAAAAAGAGACAGTTTTAAAATTATTATTTAAGAACAGTAAATTCTTCTCTGCCATGGCTTTCCATGGCTATACCATATTCACTGAGCCTTTCCTGTGTTTAAACATAGCTTCAGTATGCATTATTTGGCATATCTGTATTACAGGAATTGAAGAAAGAGGAAATGATTGTATATAAAAAATACATACATCTCAGCTTACTTACCCAAAAAATTATTACAAGAACTACCAATCTGTAAGTTCTTGACAGTAAATAATGATGGTGATTATTAAAAGACTTTTTTTTGTACTTTGCTTGATTTCAATTCACGTTTTATTTAGTAAACTGAAGAATTGTTTTCTTGTTTCCTTAATGAGTGTTTTTATAAAAAAAAATAGAACTTAAGAGTTTTGGAAAAAAAATATATTTTCCTTTGTATTGTCCCCTTTATTTATTTATTTGTTTTTAATCTGAGGGGATCTCCAGGAAATAGGAGAATAACTTGTCTACACATTAATAAGAGCTTTATCTTGACAGTCTTTCTTTATAGTATTATGTATGTTCCTGTATGGTCAGGGAGGGCTTAAGGCAATGGTACTGCCTCCTGTGCTGTGACAGAACTAATATTTAGTGACCCCCTTGGTGAACCACAACAGTGAAGCCTGTGGAGCAGAAAAACCATCAAAACAGCAGCAACAAAATGATGAATTTTCTGCCTGTTTAACACCCAAGATCTGGCAGGACAAGGAGAAGGCAGGTCTAGAGCAGTTTTAACTTGATTATATCCAACCCTCTTAGAAACACAGCCTCAGGCTCTAGAAATTCTATGCTTGGCAAATTTAAGCATTAATAAAGAAGAAATTGTATTTTTTTTTCTACAAATAATTATCTGCTTTAATTAGGCTTGTTAGAAATTTGGCTTAAAATATAGTTAAATGACACTGTGAAATGCAAGGGAAGTGTGGAAACTAATTATGAATTTATTTTTTTTTTTAAATTAATTGTCCAGGAGGACACCACAACTATTTTCACACTATCCTTCCTTTAGCTACAACATTTGGTGCATAACTGACTGAGTTTATAATGGATCTTCCACTGCAGTAGCTGCACTGGAAAAAGGAAAAAGGAAGTGATAAAGTGGAAAAGGGTCAAAATGTTTGTTTGTTTATTTTTACAATGCATAGCTTCTACTTAGTTGTGGAAAGCAGGACACTCAAATGGATCCAGCACTTTATTTTTTTTATTTTTTATTTATTTTTTTTGATGAGTGGAATCAGTTATAATGAAAATGATAATCTGAAATTCTTGGGAACTCGTGCTTTTTGCAGAAAGATGGATACACTTCTTTGCCGGATCATCATATACCATCTTCTTTTTTTCTTTCTTTCTTTTCTTTCTTTTTTTTTTTTTTTCTGAGAACACAACAAAATGTGTTTAACCCTATGAGAAAGAGAATATGCACAGAAATTCTTTTTTTTGTTTTCTGTTGTTTGAAAATGTCTTTAGGATCCTCCTACTTACAGCAGACGATGGTTCCAAAATGCACATTAATGTATTTCTGCATTACTTGATGGCATCTGTAGTTTTGCTAATGAATATGAGAACCCAAATTGCAATATGGCTTTCTAATTTAAATTTTACAACCAAATGTGATACCATTTTACAAAATATTTTAGTTTTATCCCCAAAAGGAAACTAGTTATAGAAAATGTGCTTCCATTCTTTCTCCTAGTTACTTTCTGCTGTAACTCTTGCATCCTATTCATAAAAATAAAGATACATATGTGTGGGCACACAGTTTCTACAAGTACTACGAGGTGATGGAAATGTATAACTTGGTAGTAAAAAGCAAACGTGCACATGCACACTCATCAGGTAAGTCCTGTGTACTCAGACTGACTTTGTTTCAATGTGTATGACTTGTTCAGGATGTGCGATAAGTTTTAACATGGTCTCGAAGACGTAGGCAAACAGGGAGGGGGAGGAAAGGAAGAGAATCAAGGAATAACAAGGATGGGAAGCAATATGAGAATTTAGAGTAAAAGGATGCCAATCCAATCCAATTAGCCAATTAGCACATGTTATGATTAGTCCAGATAGTGGTTTATCAACCTCAGTTGTGAGCTTCAAAGGTGTTTTCTTAGTTCTGTTTGTAACAAGCCAGCCAGAAAATAAGTTTTCTCTACCCCTCCTATAGAAACAGAGCATACTGCAGAAAAGAATTCAGGATTCCCAGGCTTAGACCTCATACAGCCTTAGACCCAAAAATATGTATCTGACATTTGGCATCTCAGAAGTCCAGACATATACTGAAATAACAGAGCTGTGAACATTACTACAAATTAGATTTTTTTGGACTCTCATGTAACTAAGAATTTGGGCAGAAATTTTGGTGCATGAATTTAGATGCAATCCAGTCTCTCAATGTCATTTGTTAGAATGTCATTTGTCAATGTTAGAAATACGGCATCATTATCCTCTGTTTCTCATGTCTTAATTTGCAATGTTTTGTTTCTATTATCTGGTTTCTGGCAAAGTTTAAAAATACATTGTCTGGATGAACACCCTTCTAAACAAGACAGAATAAACAATTAAATCTGCAGATGAAGATTAGTAATCCTGCATAAGTATTTTGCTGTTTGCTGTAAAAAAATCACTTCATTTTTAATAGGTGTCTGCTATAATTTAGAAACTGACCAGTAATAACAGCTACATAAAACCATTATCTCACTGGAACAGTAGAAATAATGTTGCCAAGGTGATTCTGGTTTTTGTGATATTCTAAAAAAAAAAAAAAAAACATAATGCAAAGACTTAAATTTTGCTGGCTATAAGACTATACTTCCCTCAACTGAGAAACTGGGACTTTCATTACTACGTTAATCCCAAGGGCCAAAAATTATTTTATTTATTTTCCTACACTTCAAAATCAAAATTCTTGGACAGCCCAGAATATTAAAATAACAGCAGGTTTTTATGAAGATAGTGCTAGTTAACATATTTGCATTACTATATGTTTCAGGTTTAAAAAAAATTAATAAATTGTACTGGAATTAGATCAAATCAACCAGGCAAACTTCCAGAGAATGGGCTGTTTCCCAAAAGACAATAATTTCATTAGTATACTTCCTATGGCTACATCAACATCCTAAACCACGTTCTTGGTAGTAGATTATGTTGACTAAATATTTCGTGCTCATAATAAGGGTTTGATAAGCAACATTTGGTTTAACTCTGCTTTTGCTGAAGTAAATAGGGGATTTGCCATTGATATCAGTATGAAAAGAATCCAGACAAGTGCATTATACAATTATGTTTGAGTGTCTACATTTTGGTATTATTATCTATCTATCACTTGTCTTCAAAGTGCCAGAGGTTGGCCACAACTGGAAATAGGATGAGGGGGACAACTTTGAGGGAGCAGAAAAAAAATCTGTTTCCCTGTCTGGATGTTATGCTAAGCACGAGTAATATATTAAGGAAGGAAGCTTTGCAGTATTTTTGAGATGTTTCCATATCCTTGCACAAGGTGAGGTAAAAACAGTACTGGTGTGTCCATCTAATATTTATTACTGCCAAGGTCTGAAAGCTTTGCTAAGACTGCCACATAGAAAATCCATCTAAATTTTCTATATTTCATCTTAAAGCCTTGATCCCAACGCTCACCCTTTATTTCTAAATATTTACACTCTGAGGATCGGATCCTCTGGTCCAATTCTGTCCATGTTTTTTTCTTGTTATTTTTACTAATCTGAGAAAAAAATGAATTCCAAGGAGTCACTGTTCTCATCAACATTATTAACATTCTTTCCTTAATTTATTCATGCAATTTTTATATTCCTATATCCATGTTCTAAGGTAAAAATATTGAATCCTATTTAGAAATACTTCTTTACCACTGCAGATGGCTAAGTAGTCACTTCAGTATGGTTCTTTGTATGACAGGGTTCAGGTGTATGTCTATATGTGTCTGTCTGTCTGTGCATCCCTGAAGTGAGCATCTACACGTGAGAAGACAAAAGGAAGTTTTAGGGGGAAAGGAGCTGATTTTCAGCATTGTATTTGCATCAAAAACAGCCTTCACAGATGATATATGTGGCTTATAATCCTTAGCTGTTTAATATCCACTGCTAAATCTGTCCTATGTATTGTCAGATCTGGGAGTAGGAAGGCAAAATACTAATGATCTTAAGTCATAAATGCTATGACATGAGCAGTGCAATAAATCTTTTCTAAATAGTTCTATCATTTTGCTCCATGCAGCAATTCTGCATATTTTCTGATAAATTATTATAGAAAATTGGCATCCATTTGAAAATTCTGAGCGTGAATACAATTTATTGGAACAGAACATCATAGTAATTAACAATAAATCGAAAAATGCAGGGAAAATTCAGCTTTCTCATCACCATCCAAGCAGAACAAGTTGTTGTAATCCAAAAACGCCCTAATACATATTTTATTCTCTTCTGGAGTGATACAAAGGACTTTGGACTTTCAAATTCCAGCTTCATTTTGTTAGGCTCAAAATGTTTAACAACCTTGATTAAATGCCAGCAGGGGATCTCTGTCTAAGGCGTCATATAATAAATCACTGGTAGAGCATATCCCCATATAGAATACTGAATTGCTAGAATGTCCAAAGCCTGTTTACATCCTGAGCATGTCTGGCCTTCAAAAGAGCAGAAAGACTACGGAGGACCATTGCTATGATAGCAGGAACTTCAAAATCTTGATTTCCTAACACCTATTTCCCTCACCCTTCTTCATATTTTGCTCCTTTTTCATAAATCTTTACAAAAATACATAGCCAAAAGCAAAGACGTTTCTACTGAAAACCAATTTTGATTGATAAATGTTAGATTAATTTTAAAATATTTTAATGTATTATGATTGTTCCTATAATAGTAAATTGAAATGATCTAGGAAACATTCCTAGGCACTGGAATATGATTTTGTTTATCTAAAATGACAGAATATTTACCAAAATTAATTTGGCCCGTTCAAACCATCACTTCCGCTGAAAAAAAAATCTTCAGTATAATTTGGCAGACTAGTTCAAGGGCCGTTCTCTGTAAATAATCAAGCGGTTTAAAAAGTTAAAGCAATTTCCTGGCATAGACATGAGATATTCTATTACAACAGACCTCCATGTCCAGGATTCCCATGCACACTTAATAAATTAGTATAGAATTTGCCTCTAATTCTTTTGTCCAGTATCCTTCTTGACTTTAAGCCTTTCTCTGTGTCTACATTTTGCCACAAAGAAATATAATGTTTTGATCCTCTAAGACAACAAAACCCATAACAAACAAAGCAAACAGTTTGTCTATGAGGAAGGACCAGATCCAAGTAATCTTGCTGTCCTGCAGCTTTACATTCTGATGCTATTTGATGTTTATAATTAATTTCTTGATTTCTTTCACTTAGAAATCAGGAGCAGGAAATAAAGATTTCTCATATATATTTCTCATATTTTTTAATGGTTGTACCTTGTTTGAATTCTCTGGTGTCTATGAATAACAAATAGCTTTAACCTTAGCTGGAATATTGGGAGATTTTCTTTCTTCTTCCCGCTTGAAAATTTATCATGCCTTGAGTCTTGCTTCTTTTTTTTTTTTTTTTTTTTTTCAGGAAATAGTTCCAATGATCACTCCTTGTGCTATGTTTTAGCTGTCTTAGTCAAAACTTTTTCTTCCAAGATGATACCCTTAAGGATGTAATTACCTACCTGGAAAAAAATCATAACAGGCTGCTGATGAGCTTCTCTTTTGTCTGTGGCCCATAAAGCAACATTTTTTACAAAAAAGAACAACAGCAAAAATGCTTCACCCTGTCGTTTATCTTCCTGTGGAAGTCCAAAACTGGAGCTTAGAGACATCTTTGACTTCTGATCCTGGATAACATCGGTTATGAAGTTTAATGATGTAGAATAGACTGAATAACTCATATGCTGTTAACATCCTATCATAGGGTTATATAGGGATTTGTTTTGTTTTGGGACTGCAATGTTAATAAGGCTCATTTCAGCTTATTGGAATTAAGTCTTTGCTGATGCTCTGCTAACAATGATGTAGATATTTAGAGATGCCAAAATCAGAGGGTGCACTAACATTTCATTTTCAGATGAAAATTTCAGGAGATTCTTGAGATCACACACTAAAACCAGCATAGTAAATTAATAAGAGTAATCTCCATCATCAATTGGATTTATATACAGTATAGCTCAAACCAAGGATTGTAAAGTATTTTATAAGCATTAATTAATCACATCTCACCGCAACATTCTGTGGAGCATATGTGAATTATTAACCTCTGGATTTCACATGGGTGAATAGGCAGGCGCTTTAATTTCCCCCTCTATAGAAATACATCCTTGTGTTCCATTTTTATTTCTGAATTTTCTAAAGATTCCAAACTGCAAAAGCCCTTTTTCTTTACTTCAAACAAATCACAGTAGTTCTTACTGCAAATGTGTATATACACATTTATAGCAAGACATTTGTGCTCATTATTTCTGTTCCCCAACATGAGAGTCAAATTTTTGTGGTTACAACTCCAAGTCAGTGTTTCTTTTCTTATTTATTTATGTATTTGTGGACTAAATGACAGAAATTTGTCTGTGAAATAACTATAAAAATCATTCTTAAAGGACAGAAGGATGTAAGCCACATACAGGAAAATAAAAGCAAATAATACAAGCCAAAGATTAACATCTTTCTTAGTTGACTGTGAATGAAAAATGAAAGTTTGATGTTTTACAGGGATAATCACTGGAAATTTTATTATTTTATTTCGTTTTATGGAAGCTAGAAGGTTCTTAGATGGAAAGAGTTGGAAACAATGCTCAGGACACAGTGATTCTAATCTTTGACCTTCTACTGACTACTGTAACCTAAGAGAGGAAGTAAAATAATTTGTGCTTCCTTTTCCTATCATCTTCAGGGAAAGTTATTAACATTTTTGGTAAAAAAAATCTAGCCACTGAAAGAAATGTTTTTTTTTTTAATTGATTTGTTGGTTATATTGCTAATAATTACTCCAGTTGTTATTTTAATATTAATAACTTTTAGTCCAACTGTTACCCTACACGTAGGTATTACCGCTTCCTAAGAATCACCAGCTTCATACTTTAGAGGCAAACTAGGCCAAATCCTTAGAGGACATATTATTACTGTAATTGACAAATGGTCTTCAAAATAGTCACTTTGTTGAAACTCTGAATATTGATGATCATTTCCAATTCATATTCCTGATAGTGCAAAAAAAAATGAAATAGGCAGAATGTAAGGGAAGCATGAATTTCTGGTTAAGCCGAGTCAGCACTTTGGTTGGACATATGCCAGCAGGTGCTATATCCTGGCACATAGTATCTCTGAATTTCTTCTAAAACACTAAAAATTGCCATATTTTTCTCAGGAACAACAACAAAAAAGTGCTCATGCTCAGAGAGTTCAGTGCAGTGCACCTGTGAGGCACTTCCTACCTAGATGTTCTTTCTGTGTTCAGTCAACCTAAGACATCTATGACGTACAGATCATTTGTGGAATATGTTCTGTAAGTCTGACATTTCCCAGATGTGTCAGACTAACTGTGAATGTACTTTGCAGGGAGTTGTTTTTCACACATGCCATGTGTATGCCCAAGCTTCCTACATATCTGGCAGCCTTATCAAGAAATTTTTCCTTCCGAGGAAAATCTACCCAAATGGTAGAATTTCCATTTATATCAGGGGAGGATTTTCAAGTAGAGAAAAACCAGATCCAAAGAAGCCCAGGCATAAGGTTGTGCCATAAACTTTCTATGTTCTGTGTAACAGACACAGAGGGATTGAAATTTCGAAGACTTTCCTTCAGTCTTATTACTGGAAGATTATCTCCTGGATATACAATTTTTAAAATGGGGACTTTTTGCACATATGACTGAAAAAAACTTTGACCTAACAGTACATTCCCTTTTTGCATTTTATTTTTTTCCCGTGACATTTTATCATTTTCTGCTACTGGGTAAAATCTGAGTAATTTTCAAACCCCAATAGGATGGCCACAATGATTAGCACTGCCTATTTGACTGTGCCACTTTGGCATACACACTGTGTCAGCATTAAGCATTTCTAGAAAATATGCACTATAGACTTGACATTTATTTTATCTAGGTGTGTGATGGTCTGTGGTTTTGATGGTCTTCAAACAATGATATCTGAGCCAGACTGCATGAACAGCCTTGTGGTGAACAGCAGTAATGAGGATGTCAGTTGAGAGGCTTAAATTGGCTTTCCTTGGTCATTTAGTGGATTTATGTATATATCCGGTTGTTTCTCATCTTCATATTACATGACAGGAGTGACCCATATTTCTGTAACAATAGGATAACAAACATGTTCAAATGGGAGCAGGACGGGAAAGTAGCACAGCATCCCAGCTACACTCTGCTTGAAATTACTGTTGCAAACAAAATAAGAAGATAACATACATTCCCTTATGGTAAGGGAATAGATGTAACTGAAATTACTTGGTTCCCACCAACAATTATCTACATTTCATATACTCTGTGCTCTGCTGCTGATGCTGTAGTAAGTACAAAGCAATAGAGCTCCCCATGTAACATCTAATCATACATACCACAAGCCATGCTGATGCATACAAGTGTACTAAGTGCTGAGTCCAAAATAGAAGGAGCACTTTGCCTTTGGAAAGGATGCTTGTTGTGAGTTTCTTATTTATTCAGCCAAATGAGTTTCTGCTGAATACAAAACATTTTGTACAGTCACTAGCCAAAGATATGTTTGTTAAAGGCTTCGTATCTTCTCACATCTGCAGCTGGAAAAAAATAAGCCGTAGGCCCCTGATCAGATGAATCCTGGATCAAAAAGGATGGAAACAGGGTAAAGAGAGAAAATGAGAGTAATAAACAAAATTCATTTCTTGTCTTTAACCATTTGATTCTTTGACTCCTTGGAGATACACCTTCACTATACCAATAAACAGGTTTCTTTCTGGCCTTGTCCCCCTTTTGGCTAGCCACAGGGGAAGAAAAAAAAAGAAAAAAAAGATTATTTGTTTGTTTCTTTGTTTTCAATTGTGAAGGTAGTTTTAAAGCAGTTTAACTAGCTTCTAAACAATTTGTCTATATTCCCCTTTAGGACAACATGGGAGGCTTGGATTTCAGGAGTTCTTTGGAAAGTTTGCAGACTTCACTGAAAACAGGCTCTATTTCTTCACCTTAAATCCTCTAGATGGACTGTGAGTCATTTTTGAAGATCTGTATTTATGGCTCCATAAAGAACATAACTGGAATCCCAGCCATGATCAGGGAGAAAGGTATGTGGAGATAGTTACTGTAAACACATATGAAAGAAAGAAAAATAAGAGAGGACCAAAAAGTAGCAGATAAACTATTTTCTCCCTTTTCTTTTCTCTCTGGGTGGCAGAGGCAGGGAAGGAAGGTTTTCTGATAAACAAAAGCTGCATTTCAAAATTTCTTTGAAACTGTTCCAAGAAAGGTAAACTATAAAAATGTTTATTATTTTCTTCTAGTTTTAAGAAAAAAAGAATGCAAATTTCCCAGCAAAATCTTGTTATTATCCCTGGTTTCTGATCCAAAGCAAAGTACAGAGGGCTTAGGCCAATGTTGCAGCAAAAGACCTCATTATTAGCCAGGTGCTTTCACAGGAAAAGATTGGAAAGACCTTCATCGCAGCCAGGAGAATAGATCAGAAAAACTTCTGTTGGTCTGTCCTTGTTTTCCTCTCTTTTCTGATATTAAAAATGGGGTCAGTCTGGCATGTGGATTTTTAAAATGTCTCCAGTATATTTCCCCATCAGCAGACATAATGGGGTCAAGAGACTGAGGTTATACTTATTACTATTTCTGGAAGCTTGCATTATCCACTTTAAATATTTTAGGAATGATCTCACTGAAATCTGAATTTCATAGTGAAGTGACTTTCTCCTTAAATATTAATGAAAAAAAAAACTGGAGGGAACAATGCTGCATAAAAATCCCAGGCTATATAAAAGGGAGCCTTTATCAACATGCACCTGTACTCCTGTGGCTGGTGTGGATATAACCTCACCTTTTGTAAACTCTAAAATAGCACCCAGAGAAAGAATCTCTTCAGGAAGCAGCCAGGTTACAAAAAGACTGATTCTGCAGTCACATCAAAAACTTGGCTCTAATATTACTTAAAATAGTAGTGTTTTTTTTAGTGTTTTTGTTTTACATATATACTCAACATTTTGTTACTGTGGTTGGGGTTCTATATGTGTAAATTAATGAATTAGCTATAAGTAAAGCAAGTTTTTACCAAGACTGTTTGAAAAGATGTCAAATTTTCTATGAAAAAATTAGGGTGGGTTACCTGAATTTACCCCTATTAGATAATACCCCAACTGTCACCCGCCAGCAGGAAAAGTGTTTTACATTTCTAGTGTGCCGTTTACAGATCAAAGGTTCGAACTCTGTGATATGTGATATCAACTCTCTAAACACAAGCTACAGAAGAAAGAGGTCTATAACTTTCCTTGCTGGAACATTCCCAGTTTGTATACATAGTTACATATTAATTAAAGATAGAAATTAAACCTTGATTTCCATGTAAGATATGGCTTGAAAATCACCCTCAAGCAGTTTGACATTTTGAACCTCTGTACCACTCAGGGTTAGAAATTGCCTACTTGAAAATATTTTCCCTAAAATGTCTTTTTTTTTTTTTTACAATGGCTATTTCTGACCACTTTATGTCCATTTGAGTTAGCTAAAACTCCCATTTTTTCTGGTGCTTCAGCTGTTACTAGGCTACCATCCTCACCTGGAGGTTTAGCTTCAGAGATGTTCAGCTGATGGCAGCTTTTTGCCACAGCTCTCTCAGGATCCTTTACAAAATGAGGCATAATATAGGGTGTCAAGAGGCAGCAATCAGAACAACACACCTTCACAAATTAACATTTTCACAAGTACAATTATTTTTTATATAAACCTTTCCACAGTCTTTTAGAGAATGTATTGGATACTGGGAGCCCTTTGCAAGATTACATGTGTGGCTGAAGAAGAGGCATTCCTAATCTAAGAAAAGAGATGTAAGATGGGGCAAACGTGTTTTGGCGCACTTTTCATTGGGAATCAACCTGGTTTTTAAAATTATTCTTTGATTTTCCCGGGTCTAAAAGTACTAGTTCAGTGGAAAAGATAGCATCTCCTAGCAACTGAGGTTGCTGATCTGAACCTCCTCCTGGGTGGAAAAAAAAAGACTTAAATTGACTTAATTATTTAAGATGCTCTTCCTAACACAGGCTAGTAAAAGGATCAGTATGTTAGTGCTCCTTTCCAGTACTTTCTTCCCAAAAGCCTTTAAGAAATTCATGAATATTTAAGCCCCTCAGTCAGTGCCAAGGAGATGGTACCATTAACAGTGAAATCAAATGCCAGTAGTTGTATGTGCATCCCAGAGCTGCTTAAAACCATGCAGAACTACCTTCCCAAATGGCTCTTGCCTCATAGGACAACCTTTATGATCAAGCACAAAAATATCAGTTTTCCTTTCTCTCTCTTTTCTTCTTTTTTTCCCCCTTTTTTCCTTACCAGACAATGGACCACACCATGAAACAACCAGCCTGTTGCCCAGTGTATTTTTTGAAGTCTGATTTCTGTTCAGAACTGTGTCAATGGGCCTGTGTTAAAGCACAGGAAACATAATAAAGTATTCAGATTGCTCTTTCAAAATGCCTCTTTGCTGGATCATTGTCACCTTGAGGCCAACCAGGAATCCCCCAGGTCCTTCACTGCAAAGCTGCTTTCCAGATGGTCAGTCCTAACATGGGCAGTGGATATACACTGTAATTCATCAGCTTTACCTTTGACTTTTCTTATCTGTTTCTTAAAATGAACAAGGCTGAATAATATGCCACATGCACATGTTTAAAAGCCTCAGCATTTGCCATAGGTAGTAAGTATTCATATTACATTCTATAATAAAATATTTATCACTATGTTTCTAAAGGAAAGTTGGTTTCGATAAAGCATAGTCTTTTCAGTGAAAATATTCTTTATGCAATAATATCATTTTTTCTAACTCTCATAGCAATATTTCAAAATTAAGTTTAAATACTTTGTCTGAAGACCAAAAGCGACAAATCTGTTTCTGAACTGCATTCTGGAAATGGTAGGTCATTTAGGTTTTGTTTCTACTAGTTCACTGGTTGTGGTATATGTTCAAGAAAATACCACAGTCAGGACATCAACTGTTAGTTTTCTCTCTTCTCTAAACAGGTGAAACAATGGAAATTATCATTTGGTAAGAAAGCCTGGCCCGTAAATATGATACAAACACAAGAAACTGAAACCACGTGAGGTAGAATGATTCACTTTAAAAAAAAAGGTGACATTTTCAAAAATGTGATCAACTCTGTTATTTGTTTAAAATTAAATCTTAAACCTATTTGAAGATGAAATGGCATTAATTATGGAAGTTTAATTATTTTTTCATTAAAATATCAAGGTTTTTTTAATCTGTAAATCCAGATGTTAATTAAAAAAACTGTTGTCAAAATGATGGATTCAAAAAGAAACCCTTTACTTTCAATTCTTTACTAATCCTCATAAAAGATAGGAGTTTTTTTTTTTTTTTTTTTCAGAAAAATAACAAAGCCTGAAGTTAGACAAATTCTGCTATAAAAATGAGAAAAGGAAGCAGACACCTAACAAGGTCCCCAGGAAAAGACTGTTCTGTCTCAGGTTTTGAAAGTAATGTACTATTATATTTATATATAATTAATATTATTCAATAGCCAGCTGATGGTATAGACAATAAACTCCAGAGTTTAGTACTCACGCAATTGTGAAAGAGCTATCATGAGCTTTAAGCTCAAGTTAATAGAATCATAGAGTCATAGAATGGTTAAGGCTGGAAGGGACCTCTAGAGATCATCTAGTCCAACCCCCCTGCACACGCAGGGTCACCTAGAGCACGTGGCACAGGACTGCATCCAAGCGGGTTTGAAGATCTCCAGAGAAGGAGACTCCACAACCTCTCTGGGCAGCCTGTTGCAGTGCCCTGTCACCCTCACTGTTAAGAAATTTTTCCCTAAGTTCCTGTGGAACTTTTGATGCTTTAGATTCCTCTAGTTATGTCGGTGGCCACCCGTGAAGAGAAGCCGGCACCATCCTCCTCACTCCCTCCCTTGAGGTACTGATAGACACTGCTCAGGTCCCCTCTCAGCCTTCTCTTCTCCAGGCTGAACAGGCCCAGCTCCCTCAGCCTCTCCTCACAGGGCAGATGTTTCAGGCCCCTGATCATCCTTGTAGCCCTGTGCTGGACTCTCTCCAGTAGCTCCACATCCCTCTTGTACTGTGGAGCCCAGAACCGGACACAATACTCCAGATGTGGCCTCATCAGGGCTGAGTAGAGGGGCAGGATCACCTCCCTCGACCCGCTGGAGATGCTCTTCTTAATGCAGCCCAGGATCCCATTGGCCTTCTTGGCCACAAGAGCACACTGCTGCCCCATGGTCAACTTCCTGTCCACCGTGACACCCAGGGCCCTCTCTGCAGAGCTGCCCTCCACAAGGTCGGTCCCCAGCCTGTACTGGTGTCTGGGGTTATTCCTCCCAGGCGCAGGACCCTGCACTTGGCCTTGTTGAATTGCATGAGGTTTTTCACCGCCCAGTTGTCCAGTCTGTCCAGGTCCCTCTGGATGGCAGCACAGCCCTCTGGGGTATCGGCTACTCCTCCCAGTTTCATGTCATCAGCAAACTTGCTGAGGGAGCACTCTGTGCCTTCATCCAGGTTATTGATGAATAAATTGAACAGGACTGGACCAAGGACTGACTCCTGAGGGACCTCGCTAGCTACAGGCCTCCAACTAGACTCTGCACCGCTGATCACCACCCTCTGTGCTCTGCCATCCAGCCAGTTCCTAACCCACCTCACTGTGCACTCATCTATCTCACACTTCCCTTTCCCCTTTTAAAGGAAAATGAAAGTAAAACTCATTGAAATAAATGTACAATAAATAAGAAAAAGATTTTTTTTTACATAATTGCATAGAGAACCAGCTACAAAAAAGCATAATCCTAGAATTCCTCTATTTCAGACTCTCTGCAGAGCATATGGTAGTTTCATAATCCTTGAGAACAGTACTGCTGGTAGTGCCTTTTAGGTAATGGGGGATGCTTTTGATCTAACAAGATATTGCCATTATTAGGAAGACTATGTTTTAACTACAACATCATTGCACTCTGTCAGTTTAGTTTTTCATGAGCCACTTGGCTTGTGACGTTCTAAATTTAATACTATGCTACAGATAAACTAGAATCAGAATAAATATTGTAAGAACAGAGCTGTCACAGAAATACGCTCTGTGTGTTTCGACCCCATTCAAAGGCCCTTCACCATAACTGTCTCTGACAGAAGGCTCCTGTGCAGTACTTTAGTTGCCAATGACCTTAAACACAATTATCATTAGCCTTCTTGTAATACTGCTTCTCTCTTGAACTCAAATTACTGTGCTTCTCAGATGTTTTATAGAGATAGTTCAGTGCTGTAGTTAATATAATTCAATCTGTTTTAATCAGTGTTGTGTCCTTTGTAAATACGACTGCATTTTGAGATACACGCTGTAATAATTACATCAATAACTTGTTACATTTATTGGGACAATTTTGGCTATAATGATTTGTATTTTTATTACAAACAGACTGTACTTTAATAAATTGATAATAATTTGTACTGATAGATGTATTAGAGCCAGTCTTAAAGCTGGGTTCTGTTGAAGCAAAGCAATCAAATAAAGAAGCCACAGTTTGGAGGCAATAAGGCTACCTTAACTTGAGAGTATAACTCGCCTACCATCTCTAAGCCTTTCTAATCTCTTCTTAAAAGAAAATAAAAGTGTGCATCTTTCTCTCCTTTCCATAGAAAGTGCATCTTTCTCTCCTTTGCCAAAGGCTGACCAGCATACAGTGAAAGAGCAGAGATCCCAACATCGCTCCATGAGAGTTCACTTTCTGACAAGAAACTGTGGCAACTTACTTTACTATAGGGAAGCTCTCACAGATGTAAATCAGTGGAGAAAAGGCCTCTATAAATATCTTTGGATACACTTTATAATTCAGTAATTGTAAGATACTAAAGCCATTTATAAAAACAAATTTAAGAATAGCAGAAATTATTGTCCTGACCAGTCTTGTAGAAACACCATTAATATCTGTTCTCTAGCAAAACAACGTAGTTTTCAAAAAGCTAGCATGTAAGGTTAGCCAGCTTCTTATCCATCATGCAATTACAATATTCTTCTCTTCTCAAATATCACTAGCATTTCCTGTACACACCATATCAAATGTTTTCTGAAGCCCAAACAAGGGAGATCTAACATATTCCCGGGAGGAAATCAATTATCATCTCAGTGAAAAATATCCAGCTAGTTCAAATTGGTTCAAAGGTGAGGTTAAATATTATAATAAGGATTCTTTTTATTTCCTTATTTGTTAAATCTCTTAGGGAAAGTTGCCAGACCTATGGCTTGGTATAAAAAACGTAATTTTCTCCCGTTTTCTTAAGAGCACTGCTGTTTACTCTGTTCTCAAGGCATATCATACATTCATTTATATCATGCATATGTAGGGCACTAGCTGTTCTTACTTATCCTGAGAAATATATGCAAAAGATTGATTCTTTCTATAGTTAGCTTCACTTGCAGGTTGATTTAGTGCCTTAGATTTCATCTCTGGCAATTTTTAATGGAGATTGGATATGTTTTGTTTTTCCTCCCTAATAATTATCCTGTAATTCACACAGGAGTCAATTCAGAGATGTTCTATGGTCCTCCTTATTATAGGATATTTAAATGAGATGGTTACAACTTTCATTTTTATCTTTATAGCTTGTTAATATGAGTTTATAGAGTTTTTTTCCCATAACCATCAAGCCTTTATCTGTATCAGAATCCACGCAGGGACACCAAGTGTTAAAAAAATGATATCTAGTGATACACGAAACATGAACACGATATAGTTCAAGTTAGATATCTACAAATTGAGTACTCAAAGATGTCTTTTCTTTTTTTTTTTTTTCTGAAGAACTTGTTGGTAAACTTCATGGCCTTTAGATTTAAAATGCTCTAGTAGGACACCCTCCAAACCTTATTCTCACTGCTAAGAAATCGCAAAGGTCAAATTCAGCCAGGAAACATGGAACTGGCTCACCAAGTTACTTGAAGGAGAAGAGCACATTATTGATTACTTTTTTTTTTCCCTTGCCCCTATTCGTCTGCCATTCTTAAATTTAGAAATGAAGTTGGCTCCTGTTTTTCCAGATGGAAAACATCCAAACATTCAGTTGTGGAGGATGAATTTCAACCTGCAAAAGTAGATCCTTGAACCTCTGCCATCTAAGCATATGCATAAGATGCTTCAAAAACGAAGACTCTATCTATCATTTACCTGCATGTCACTGATACAGAAACATCTATTGTGTTAGTGCGGCCTACAAAAACATCCAGTTTGTATCAAATCTTCCGAAACTCTGGATGTTTAAATGGTTGTGCTTTAGTTCCAATTTTATTGGCCTCCTGGGTTCGAGTAAGAGTTTTCACTGGAATGACTGAATGTGTTCTCCCTATGAATCTACATGGCTCATTTCTATGTTTCTCCTAACAGAGCTCCAATGATTTACTCATTATGAGGCTTGTGACAGAAAGAGAAGAATTACCAGTAACAGTAAAAACCAAAACTTATGTTTTCTTGTCTTGTAATTTCATTCACCTTGCCTCAGAGAAAGTTTCTTCTCTCATTCCCAATTTCTCATGGGTTCATTCTCCTTGTTTGCACCCTTGCATGACAGAAGTGCCACAACATTTCAACATTTCACATCAGTGCAAAACCACATACTAAAGCTCTCAAATTATGGAAAAAAAAAAAAAAAAAAAAAAAACCTCACATCCTTCTCAGAGAGAAAATGCTACAAACTTCCATTGTGTCTTTCTCTAACTGAAGATAAGTGGAAAGAGACTAAAAGAGGCATCAGTTGTGATGCTCCTGCTACTCTAATTTGTTGTATTCCTAGAAGTGATTTAAGACCATACAGTCTGATTAAAAACTAGGAAGCAAAAACCAGTATAATATACATATTCAGTGTGTTCAAAGTTCATGGTATGGAAACTTTTCTATAACCTGAGAGTGCTCAAAAAGTCTCAGCTCAACAGCAGGCTTTCCTGCCATCTCTATTTTAGAACCATGTGGATTTTAGGGTTGTTGCAAGACTTTCAAGTTTCCCTATTCACCCTCATATCAAGCAGCTAGCTACAACTTCACTTTGAACTCCTCTGTGTGTATTAAAGCATAAATGTTACCGTTGTCACTCACTCTCTCAGAATTCCTTTTGATATTTCATTGTCCCGTGGAGCTATCAGTCAGCACTATGAACTTTTTCCATGGGTTTATTCCATACAAGAACATGAGATACTCCATATCTTTTATAAGACCAAGTCACACTTTTTTATCTAGCCTTTAAATGCAGAATGACACATAGGGAGGTTTCCAGAGAATCTGTAATTTAATCAAACAGACCAGGAGAAGCAAGATCTTTTATCTGCAGTTTTAAAATCTAATAACACTTTTAACCTTGAGAACATTGCTTTAACATGGCATCAGAAAATCATCATGAATTGTGTCTCTGACAGTTTCAGGAACCCTGAGGAACTAACGTGGTAGGAAGCAATGCTAGAACAAAGCTACATGTTAAAACGCCCCTGGAGTCTTGGAATCCTAACAAAAGAAATTTAGGAATAGGAAAGCTGACAGGTGCAAGAAAGAGAGAAAGTAGAAGAGCCTTCCCATACAAATATTCACATTCTTGACTGAAAACTCCTAGGAAATTAATAATATATTCAAATAGTACACTTAAAATTATGTCATGCATGATTGCAGAAAATTACTAAAAATAATAATAAAAAATATTTGTACAGCTATTATGATGATGATTAGTATAATTACTGTTGCCTCAAGCATAGAAAAGAGAGTAATCTCCCCCACAAAACCTTAAATGCCATCAACTGAACAAAAGAGACTATTGATAAGCCTTGCTTAAAATCATACAAGACAGCAGTGGGCTCAGCAGGTAGCTGTTGAACTCTTCTCAGTTTTCTACATCAGGTTTAAGATAATTTCAAGGTTAATGAAGTGTCTCAGCTAATATTCTTTATGTTGAGCTTTTCCTAAGTGTGCAAGGCAGCACAAAAAAAAATGCTTATTTAAAATATTCAAGAACACAAAGGTAGCATGGAAGGGAGATTTTCATTAAAAGGGTATAATGCTTTTCTTGTTATTTTCTGTCTCGGAGCATGCTTCTCCTAGAAGTTAAACTATTCTAGGTGCATCAGTAAAACTCTGAAAATAAGATACATTTCAGCATTCTTGAACTAATTACCTTCCTGGACATTTGCTTCCTAGTTCACTTTTGATAGCTGGGGTTCCCGGGAAATTAAATTTTTCAACATTTTCTGGTTTTCATGATAGTTGAATAGATTCAGAGAATCACAGAACAGCTGAGATACAAGGCACCTCTCTAGATTATCCAGTCAAAGCCCCTGCTCAAGGCAGGGTCAGATAGAGCAGCTGCTCAGAGCCCTGTTTCACTGGATTCTCAGCTTCTTCTGCTATGAGACATGTCCCCATCCCACCATCATTTAAGCTATCCTTCACTGGACACACCTCCACCATCCTTTTCTGTTGGAGAGCCCATAACTGGACACACCACCCCAGACATGGTCTCACTAGTGCTAAGCAGAGGGGAAGGATCACCTCCCTCAGTCTGCTGCTGCTGATCTTTTTATGCTGTTGACCTTTGCTCAAGGGCACATTAATGGCTCATGATCAACTTGTTGTCCACCAAGATCCACGGATCCTTCTCTGCAAAGCTGCTTTGAAACTGCTCAGCCCCTACTCTATAGTGCTGCATCAGGTGATGCCTTGCCAGGTGCAAGCCATGGCATTTTCCTTTGCTGAATTTCCTGAGCTTCCTATTGACCCCCTTCTCCCACCTGTCAAGGTCTCATGTAAAGTTTGTATTAGATTATTAAAATTATAATCGTGCAGAAGATAATTAAACATTATGGTGGTGAGGAAATTGTTTAAGTGCAGTATTGAATGTACAGGATATCTTTATGAAAATGCATATGGTAAATGGGGAAAGAAGGCTACCACTACCTACCAGTTAGTATGTGTTGTTCGCTTTCACATTTAAAGGAACAAGCTACTAGCAGCAGATTAATGCTGATTTGTCCTCTACTAAAATATATATCAAAAGATCTTATGTTTTCTGGATAGACCTCAGGAGCATTTGACTACGGCAACATCATTTATGCACCTTTTTCCTTCTTCAAAGTATTGTGTTCATTTTTCAGAAGGTAACGTAGAAACCAGTCATGTCAGTTTTATGCTTGTTAGGATATCCCAATGCAAGACAAGCTGCCGTTAAAGGAGCACTCTCCTTTTCACAAGGTCTCTGGATCATTAAGCGCAATGCTATATAGCCGTGTTATTTACAAAAATGTGATCAATATCAACACCATGTTCAGGCATCCATCCTGTACTTGTTCTGCTCTTTATTCTACCGCATCCCTCCTACAGTCACTGCAATACGTGTTATTCACATTTTGTACTATTCATGGTTTTTCTCTTGCTAGCAAATGAGATCGTTTCTATCAGTGCCCAGTCCGAAATTTCTCCCTTGGGCCTTGAACCAGTCTTTTCTGACTACAAAATTCTGCTACAGATTCTTCCTTTAGACATCTTCCTTTTTACAGCTTAAACACCTCTTTTCTCCATTTACTTTCACCTCAAATGCAGCATTTGCTATGTAGCTCTTGCTGATTGAACACCTTTTATCATTTTTCCTACTCTTTTTCCCATTATACAAGTAGTGATGTGGGCTGCATCAAAGTGCAGTTCCTGAGAGCTGATCAAACTCTTAATGACACACAGAACACAATACTTTCCTAATGTTTTTTTCCATGACACCTACATTTTTTATTCCATTCAATTCTCTGATGCCATTCTCTTGTCTCTTTCTACCCAGCTCACTGTTTACAAGATCTGCAGCATCTTTTATCTCTTTGCCACTCTTTTTTAATTTCCTTCTTCCTATAGAAATCTCACTGCCATGGCTTGTCTTCTTTAGACATTCATATTATTTCTTTTTAATGTCAGCTGCATATCCATTTTTAACACATTTTTCGTTTTTAGTTTTTGATGATTTGCAGCATCTCTTCCTTTGGGCTGTATGCATTGCCAGAACAGCTCAGATATCTTCTCAAATATACTTCTTTTTTTTCTTTCTTTATATTAATTTTCATTTTCACTTCACCATTTTTCTCTTGTCCTTATTCCATTGAATATTTTACTTAAATCAAAAATATCTGGGACAAGTCAGCCATATATTTCCACTCTGATATGAATCTGGATTGCAAACCATCTGGCTTAGCTTGCCCAGTTTCATCTTTACTTCCATCTTTTGTATTGCAAAAGACAAAGAAAAAAATCTTCACTAGCTGCAAAGGAGCTTTGAAGGATTTTGAGAATCTTGCTCATCTTTTGTGACTGCTCAACAACCAGAGGTTCTTGCAGACCACGTTATTGGAGGCACTGTAAGAAACCGTCCTCTCTTCTCAATATCAGCCATCTAATTACTTGCATGTGAGTTAAACAGCTATGCAAAAAGTTATTCCTGTATCTCATATGTATCTTTGTCTAAGTTTGAATAGCTAGAGTACTAAATCCATAAAAAATTACCAGACACAGTTTCAATCAATAGTCACACAGAGGAAAATCACGCTCATTAATCATGTAATGAAATCACAGACAATTGCCACTTTGTAATTAGTGCTGCTCTGTATTGGCAGGTCAGTGCGTTCTTTAAGTTTCTGGCACTTCAGGGTAAGTATGTAAATTGTGCGTATTTATTTCTACAGTGTATACATGTATGTGCTAAAATGAAGAATAGTCTTAAATCTCTCACTATGGCTAGAGATAGATTAAGGTTCAATTATAGTAAATGAGAAGAAACTCATTTCTGTTGAAACAGAAGAAACAATCAGGCTGCCTCTCAGGGCTGTATCCTTGAATCTTTTGCTCTTTTTCAATACCAATAGCTACCAAAAGACTTATTCCTATTTACTCTGAACCAAATACAAATCATAGTTGCTTTGTTCCTCTGAATAAAAAGGGTTTCAGCAATGAAAACTAGTAATTTCTATTTGTATTTTCTTTTTCACTTCCTTCTATGAATACACGTAAAATGTTGGGTGAAGAAAAAATCAAGCAGGGAAATGCCCTACTAGACATTTGATTCTTATCAGCATTTCTTGTACTTAGCTGTCAAAATCTCTTTGAAAAAAAAGTATATTTTTCTCTGTGAAATCCTCGTTTGCTGAATGTCCTACCTTTTGTAAGCCAAAATGAGTCTACCAGTCTCCCTTCTTCCTGCAAGGCCAGGAAGGATTTACTTCTCTCTCTAGCTGAATTATTGTAAAAAAACTTTCTCTACAGTTTTACAAGGTCCACTTGGCAATCACGTGGTGACAATAATATCTTCTGCTGCATGAGAATATTTTAGTTTTGATAATTGCTTAGTCTCTGCTGCCAAATTAAATGCAGCATGCTTTATTATAGATTCCAGCCAAGTACACGTTTCATCTTTCCAGTTCACTCACCAGCACCTTTTCTTTCAGTTTTTGTTCAGCAGCGCTGCACTTCCATAGTCTGTCTTGCCACTTTCTATTCAGCTGTTTCAGCTGTGTTTTCTGGCTAATAACTGACACACCAAGTCCTAGCTGCGTGCTGCTCCAGCAGGAGGAAAGGGAAGGCATTGCCATGAGACAGCAGTTTCCTCCTCCTCTCTCCGCCACCATGGAACTGCACATCCCAGTTCACTGATTTCTCAAATAAATGGAAAACCATTTCAAAGGTTCCAGATCTGGTGCACTGCCTGAATATTATTTTAATTCACTCACCAGGTTTTATGGAGGATAATGAATGATTCTTATTTCCTAATCCAAGAGAAAAAAAAAGAACAAACAGGCAAACAAATACTAGCAGCAATAATTACATCAGGGTAGTCCAGGCCTTATTCAAATGTAGGCTCAGATTTCCTGAGAAGTCTTTGAAAGTGTGGTGAAAGGACACTTTGTGTTTCTGGCAATTTGCATTCCAAACCTAACACAGCAGACACAGACAAAAATTGAAAATACTAAGAATAGTATAAGAAAACATCAAATAATGAAACTATGCATATTGTTATCCCTATATCACTTCAGTAGTCTATAGTTGGCAGATCAGATCACTGTGTTGAGCTGTGTGACCACAGAAGGAAGGGAACTACCTAGAGAACTACCTGCCAGAAAGATACAAAATCAAGCCTTTTTTTTTTTTTTTTTCTGTTTTCATTCATACCAGGTCTACTTCCCCAACAAAGGAACAAAGTGAAAAGTAGCATTCTTGTATAGGGAGATAAGATTAAAAAAAAAAAAAAAAAACCTCCAATCCCCACTCAGTCACTCCCAAAACTGTCTGCCCTTCACATGTGCTTGTCTTGGGCCAGCATTTCTCCTTGGGATGCTGGAATCATGGGCATGAAGTGAGAGCCTTCCTATGATCTTACCCTGCATCTCTCCTAAGGCAACATTCAAGGCAACTAAACATACATGACTCAAGTCAATCTAATAAGTTGTAGGAGTTGCTTTTTATAGCTAGGTTCCTTTGTCAAAATACTTTAGCCTCTGTCTAATTATTAAGTTTTTACTCTAAAATTAGTATTTGGTTCCCCTTGTAGTCAACCAGACTCTTAATTTTTAGAGGCTAAATTTAGATGTTAATTCTAGATACTAATATTTAGAGGGTCAAATTTAAGAAGAATCTCACCCTTTCTGGAGAGTCAGTCTGGCAAATTCCTGAGGTAATCAGTCAGAAAGCTAAGAGTAATGCTTTCTAAATAATAGAATATTAGGATATTATTTTTTAACAAATTTCTAAACTTTTTGTATTTATAAAAGGCCCTATGGAAATTAAAACACCTGGAACTGATTAAAAGTTGGTTCTTGATTGCCAAAATGTAACAAAGTGCCTTAGACTTTTAACCAAGTGCCCTACACCATTCAGAGTTTTCATAATCAAATCTGAGCTTGACAGAAACCAGTTGGTCACCACTGAAGCTAACAGAAATACCGATTAGCGTCACATATAAGATACCAGCCTCTAGACGTTAACATATATAGTAAGTCTATCAGTCAGTAAAGAAAGTTTGAATATTTTTTCTTTCCAACCACAGTTCATAGTTATTGAACACTGGATCTAGTTGCACATACATCTATTAAGTTGCATTTGGAGGTTTCCAGTTCAAAATGCATGCTGTGCACTCACAGTTTGATGCATTCGTAACTGCCCAATTCTTCTTCTGATCAGGGATGAGTGCCCCACGCTGTTGAGAGACACAATTTTCCCACCTTCTTGCTCTCCCAATAAAATTGCCTCTTCTATTGATGAAGACCTTCATAAAGTCGTATGATACAATTGTGAATGTATTTACAACTGTTTTTTTCAACTTTACTTCATTCTTTCACTAGGATTATGGGCATCAGTGAGAAAGCTGAGGCTCAGCACAAATGCAAGGGAAGATAGTTCTGTTACAAAAGCAGGAAGCGATTAAAAGATCTTACAAGGGTGGCATGCGGCATACTCAAACATATTTGATTCCTCTTGAATCTTTTCTACTTTCCTCCCTTCTCCATCATGTATTCTACACTGCCACTGATCTTTCCAATCAAGAGAAAATTTGGCATCCGAGCCAGAGAAACACAGCATCTGTATTAATTTCCTTGGCTCTCTACTTCGGAATTAAGCCAAGCTGAAGGCTTTCCAAAAGTCTCTTTCCCTCCTCTTCTTCTTTCTTCCTTGTTTTTTCCAGATGACAAGTTTACAGAAACAGCTCAAAAAAAACATCACTATAATGTTCTAGGAGCTCAACTTATTACTTCCAACAGATCATATTCACCTGAACAGAAGCTATAACACCAATATAAGGTGTCAGCTGTAAATATGATAAGAACAAAAAGGGGTCGAAGAAAAAGGTTTAACATGGCTTGATAAGGTCATAGTGATAAGGTCACATTACTTAGAGCTGGTTGGCTCCAGGTTGCGACAGCTGTGGTTAACATTAAATCATACAATCATAGAATCATAAGGTTGGAGGGGACCTCTAGAGATCATCCAGTCCAAGCTCCTCCTCCAGCAGGGACACCCAGAGCACGTGGCACAGGACTGCGTCCAAGCGGGTTTTGAAGATCTCCAGAGAAGGAGACTCCACAACCTCTCTGGGCAGCCTGTGCCAGTGCTCTGTCACCCTCACTGTTAAGAAATTTTTCCGTAAGTTCCTGTGGAACTGAACTATTTGAGACTGCAGTTGCTGCATACTACTTGTGATTGTGGGGATTTAAAATCATTCAAGTGAATCCTACATACATCCAAAATATATTTATGTTGTGGGTCAGTGCAGTCAAAAGTGCGCCTAAACTTTTTCCTAATTAGACAATAAATTCTCAGGTCTGAAATATTAAAAATGACATGCAATTAAAAATATATTCTCCTCAGAGTTACATTTTTTAATCCCATCATTGCAGAAAGCTTTCCTGCCATGAAGGATATTTTATGAAGCTTTTACTTATCACTAATGTCAAGAAATGCTCAAATATCATTCTTTGCAACTAAAACCATGAAAATATATTTGAACCTTCAAAAATTCTTGGCTTGAATTTTAAATAACTTCCCATTTCTATGGTCATCTCAGTATGCTCCTTTATTATTTCAAAGCTTTTTTCTTAACTCTTATTTATTCAATAGAAAAATTTACGTTAAAATCTCTAAGTCACAAGAAGAAATATACACATATGTATTTGAAGAAGGTGATATTCAGGAACAATAATTATCCGACCTTTTATTTTTGAGCTCTTGCATGTACATTTTTTTCAGTTGTATGAGCAAACTGTGATAAGAGAATTAAAAAAAAATACAGGGCTGTGGCTTAAAACAGCAGTCTGATATATTTGCACACACACAAAAAATGTACACAATAGAATAAATACAACTTGCCACACAACTATGCTGAATGTTTACACAAAACTGATCTTTTCACCAATTTACTAGTGCTATTTGCACACTCAATATCCTGCCCTGTATACTCACTCTCAGCATTCATGTGTGCAAAATACACATTTGAGTTTATCATTCTCTGCCTTTTTTCCAGCTGATATAAAACCGGGGTAGTTCACAGCTCATGTATACATTTGAAATTTGTCCTGTCCAATTCCTGTACTTTCCAACCTGAGTCCTGTACATGCTCTTAAAACTTTCATCTTGCTTGCCGAACTATGTCCCTTACCAAGAACTTTCTACAGACTTCCCCAGTAAAGACCATTAAAGTCACTAAAGTTTAAGCTCTTTCTTAAGGATCATAATAGGTGTAATCTTGGGAGCTTTAGGAAAACACAACCTTATTCTTCTTTGTGACCAAATGCACCATAAAGGGAGATTTATCTGGATGCTAACAATATCTGTTATATGCATTAGGAAAGGGACTGGAGAAAGCAAGCTGCTCATTCAGTGAGACATTATCTCTACTGGCATTCTGACACCTCTGATAAAAACAGCAGCAGCATGACTGTAAAACCTTTTATAAAATCACCAAGTTTATATCAGCAGTTAACAGGAGAAAGCCGTAGACATTCATCTTGCAGGACATTGCTGGCACTTCTGATTTCCCCTGAAAGGTTTTAATTGGGGTCATTGGATGCCATGAAATTTAGCATAAATACAGTTTAGGAGAATTCAGCTCTGTTTAAGAATTACACAGTTAGAAGAATTGACTGGGGCCCTTTTGGCCCTGCCAGACCTTCGGTTCAATCAGAGGTTTAGCAAAGTTAGACACAATAATGTTACTCTGTAATTCATGGAAAATTCTGCTTCAGCTTAAATCACCTCATCAATTAAGTGTGACTTCTACTATCTTGAAGAAGGACTGTCTGGGATGTCAGGTTTGCACTTGCAAGGTTCTCTCTCTTCTCTGCCACTATGTTTGTAGCTTTAGGTAAGCCACTGAACCTCTTGCAGCCCCAATTTCCCCAGCTGTTAAACTGGATCTTTGTTGGTTTAAATCACTAAAGTTATCACTGAAAAAAAGAATATCATTTATTGTATTTATTTTCAGGATTTACAACAACATGTGCATTGCAAGAGAAGGATGGATAGTATGAAGGGGGGTGCTGGAGACAGGGCAGGGATGAATGCTTTACTTAAGGCCTGTAATTACTGGTCTATGAAAAACAGGGCAACATTCACCATTTGCTTCCAAATGCATAAAGCATAAGGTGGGGACAATTTAAGCCTTGAATAGTTTTTCTTCCTCTGTTTTGCTAAATGAAATGTTATCTCTCTAATCATGAAGACTGGAGCAATATATATGAATGACCAGATCCTCAGTAATAAGCTCCTATTTTAGCTCATTATATATAAACTTATATATGCATATTATATATACATATATACAGTATAACATACATCATACAACTTGTATGTAAAACGTGTTTTAAGGCAACTTTAGGAGATTAAAACGTGGTTGACATGGGTGTAGAAGATACTTTAATAATAAAAATTCTATTCTTTGAAGGAATTTTCTTTATTTGTCATAAAATTGTGCTCATATTCACTGAAGGGAATACGTTAATAAAACATCCCCCAAATCCCAAACTCCTCCAAAGTATCTTGAGAGCTGCATTGTTCTAGCAGTCAAGCAGCAAATACTCAATACACTGAGTCATAAAATTCATTATGCCTGTAAATGATCATGGGAGAGATTGCTGTATAAAGTAATTCCCAGGGTTGGGAATGGGAGGGGTTCTCTCTGAAGCTAAGAAATTCTTAAGCACAATAAAGTGAGATACTTAGAGAGTAAATCATCCTTTTCCGTATACAAAACTTTGATAGAGAGGACTATAGCTATGTAAATATTAACTTTGCAGGATTTGGGAGCATGAACTGATAAACAAGAGCTTCAATCCCATTTCTCATAACCTGTTTCAATACTGTTTGGGCATCATTCTGACTTTTCAAAATTACTGACAATAAGGAGAAACTGAAATTCACCGCAGCCTTGAGAATCTTAAAGCATGGATATTCACCTCAACTCAGAATGAAATTACAATAGGCTATTAACTTCTTTAAGCCGGCCGACTGAAAACAACATAGTAGGATTGAAACAACATTTTTTTTACTGCTACTTGGCTGACGACAAGCTAACTATTTTGTCTGGTTGACAACAATCCAAACCAATCATGTTGCTTGGTTAAACAAGTTGTTTGATTGACAAGTTAACCATGAGTCAGCAATGTGCCCTCGTGGCCAAGAAGGCCAATAGGATCCTGGCCTGCATCAGGAGGAGTGTTGCCAGCAGGTCAAGGGAGGGGATCCTGCCCCTCTGCTCAGCTCTGGTGAGGCTGCACCTGGAGTATTGGGTGCAGTTCTGGCCTCCCTGGGACAAGGGGGTTGTGGAACTTCTAGAGAGGGTCCAGCCTTGAGCGACAAAGGTGATTAAGGGACTGGAGCATCTATCTTATGAGGAGAGACTAAGCAAGCTGGGCCTGCTTAGCCTGGAAAAGACTGAGAGAGGGTCTTATGAATATGTACAAATACCTGAGGGGAGAATGTAAAGAAGATGGGGCCAAACTGTTCTCGGTGGTGGATGGTAAGAGGACAAGGGGTAACGGGTACAAACTGAAACACAGGAAGTTCCATCTCCATATGAGAAGGAACTTCTTTACTGTGAGGGTGACTGTTGTGGTTTGATGGCGGCGGCGGCGGGCAAATTTGTTAAGAGATAAATCCCCTTGTATTCCAGCTGATCCTCAAGGGTTAGAGGGATTGGGGGTGGCTGGACTTATCTCTTAAGAGGGATATCCAATACTGTGGTGACTATACGCCCGACTCTGGAAGTACTAGATCACAGTCTGTCGACTGTAAGTCCAATCGCCTTCAAAACAACAAATTGAGTTCACAAATAGTATGATCAGCTATAGGCTCGACTGGCAGTATCGGGTTAATGAACAGCCTATTGATTGTTTGGTCTGATCCTCTTCAAAATAAGTAGTCAAGTTCACGAATAGCACAGTTTATTCAAATGCAACATTTAGAAAGCAGGTTTTGGATGTCAGTACAAGAAATTCTCTAATACAGCGTGGGGTTTTTAACTAGTCCCTAGTGTACAAATGGGCGTTCATCACTCACCCCATAAGATGGGAGAGATCTCCCATCAGAGATGGGAGAGGAAAGGGGTTCAGCCTGTTGACTGATCCAGAAGCTACAAGAGAGTTTTCCCTCTCTCCTCTTCTCCTTCCTTCCTTCCTTCCTTCCTTCCTTCCTTCCTTCCTTCCTTCCTTCCTTCCTTCCTTCCTTCCTTCCTTCCTTCCTTCCTTCCTTCCTTCCTTCCTTCCTTCCTTCCTTCCTTCCTTCCTTCCTTCCTTCCTTCCTTCCTTCCTTCCTTCCTTCCTTCCTTCCTTCCTTCCTTCCTTCCTTCCTTCCTTCCTTCCTTCCTTCCTTCCTTCCTTCCTTCCTTCCTTCCTTCCCTCCCTCCCTCCCTCCCTCCCTCCTTCCCTCCCTCCCTCCTTCCTTCCCTCCCTCCTTCCTTCCTTCCCTCCCTCCTTCCTTCCTTCCTTCCTTCCTTCCTTCCTTCCCTCCTCCCTCCTTCCTTCCCTCCTTCCTTCCTTCCTTCCTTCCTTCCTTCCTTCCTTCCTTCCTTCCTTCCTTCCTTCCTTCCTTCCTTCCTTCCTTCCTTCCTTCCTTCCTTCCTTCCTTCCTTCCTTCCTTCCTTCCTTCCTTCCTTCCTTCCTTTCCTTCCTTCCTTCCTTCCCTTCCTTCCTTCCTTCCTTCCTTCCTTCCTTCCTTCCTTCCTTCCTTCCTTCCTTCCTTCCTTCCTTCCTTCCTCCCTCCCTCCCTCCCTCCCTCCCTCCCTCCCTCCCTCCCTCCTTCCTTCCTTCCTTCCTTCCTTCCTTCCTTCCTTCCTTCCTTCCTTCCTTCCTTCCTTCCTTCCTTCCTTCCTTCCTTCCTTCCTTCCTTCCTTCCTTCCTTCCTTCCTTCCTTCCTTCCTTCCTTCCTTCCTTCCTTCCTTCCTTCCTTCCTTCCTTCCTTCCTTCCTTCCTTCCTTCCTTCCTTCCTTCTTTCCCTTTCCCCCCTCTGCAGGGAATACAACAGATTTTTGCTGAGATGTCTTCACCTCGCTCCACCATCCATTCACTCATCAGCTTCACAGCACCATCAGGTTACCACCTTCACAGGGAAGCCAACAAAGTTTGGCCGTGGTGTCTCCATTCTGCTCTTACTAGTGTGCTAGGAGGGCAGATTGTGTTGCCAAGGGAGTCATGGAGAAGTAGATTCCACACATCCTAACTATCCTGAAAGTGGTAACTGTCTCTCACCTCAAGCAAGCCTCTGTAATGCCGTAACTTCTGTTATGCAGAACTTCTAGTTTTTCTCTAATTTCCCCTTTCTTGAGCAAATCTCCTACAGTGACAGAGCACTAGAACAGGCTGCCCAGAGAGGTTGTGGAGTCCTCTTCTTCGGAGATCTCTAAAACCCACGTGGTTTGACCCTGTGCCACATGCTGTAGGTGTCCTTGCTTGAGCGGGGGGGTTTGGACTAGATGATCTCTGGAAGTTGTGTCCAGACTCAACCATTCTGTGATTCAGTGACAGCTCAATCGAAATACCACAGAAATTTGGAATTTTGTTTCATACTATCCTGGCAAATTCAGAAGTCCCAAAATACAAAGGCTGATGAGGTATTTCAGACATGTAGTTTATTTTTAAAATATGTTTTTCTTACTATTTCAGTCTAAGTTAATATCCAGTCTTATATACTGTGCAGCTTTCTTCTCTCCTATTGTCAAATAAAATCCCACATAACTTGCTCTGTAAGAATTTTGGAATTCCAATTCAGCCAAGCCAGAATGTAAGCCTTCTCACCAGCTCCCCAGCACAATGATATCTTGACCTTAAAAGCTCTGCATGTGATAATGGTGAAAAAACTTAGGAGAACTTGTTAACTTTAGGCACAGTCTCAGACAAGGTGCAAATGGAAAGCTCTACTTCAGAGATTCCACTCTAAGACATTACTCTTTCTTTTTTTTTTCTGTGGATCAGTGACTTTCTGGTTGCCTGTTCAGCACTCTGCAAGAGAGACTTGCAGAGAGACATCCAAGACTTCAGCCTTCATATCCCATACAAGAGTATGAGGGAGTTATTACATGTCTCCTCTCTCTTTTACAGACAGATAACTAATGTTAAAACTCAACCCTGATAGAGTAATTCTCCTATATGAGTACTGAAACACACAGAGGCTAGCTACAGAAATTTCCTCTGCTGGTGTTACGCTTTTCTGAGGATACTATTCTGGAAAAACTCTTATTTATAAACAGACCATTCTTGAGAGCAGAGATTAATTTTTCAATCTCAAATACACTTTACTTTTTAGCTTTCTCCTACAGAACTATTTTTTCAGTCATAATTCATGCTTTGAAAGTGACTTTCTTTCCAGCAGTATTTATACAGTTTTCATTGGAGAACAAAAAAAGTAATGTTACTTCAAAATCTAAATCTCAAAATTTTACATCAAGCTTCTGAAGATTTTTTTCAAACTGACTTCTTCATGTGAAAGAAATTTAAATATTCTTTAGCCTGCAAAAAAAAAAAAAAAAAAAAAAAAGAGATACAGAAAACATCTATAATTTCTGGGCTAAATTTGGGGCTTTGAAATACAAAATAATAGGAATTATTAACTGATGCGGGTATTCTTGCTCTACAACAGGTTTGAAAAGAGAGCTAGCATCCACTTCTGCTGAGAGCTCCATAAAGGCTTTAAGAAAAGAATCAATCACTACAAGTGCTGTAAATGAAGTTTATTTGTCCAGATCCAAATATTCACAGAAGATTGCAGCCTTTCTCTGGAACAAATAACAAACTTATACAAAATTGTCATCTATCAACAAAATGCCAATAAATGGAATAGGAACGTATCACTGCACATCACAATAGAAATAAATACAACTCAATATGCAGTATATCAGAACAGATAATTACATATACCCACAAGGCAAGAAGAATTTAGCAAATATACTATTTTATACTATCGTACCATTGCTCGGTGAGTTCTGTGAAATAGCCATTAATTCTGTGTTTTCCCGGAAGATGGAAGTAAAGGCAGAGATGCATCTGTTACCCTCAAAATGCGTGCACTGGTGTTCAGCAAAAACGTGAGATAATGACCCCAAATTCTATATTCACAGGGGAAATTCACAGCGCTCTGGGCTCAGTTTTCAATGCTTAGTTATGCAGGCTTCCCTGCTCTCTACACTGCCATTGTGAACTTGACATGATGAATTGCCTCCTCAGGTCTCTGCAAGGATAATTATTCTTGTAGCTACTCAAATACCCACCCTCATTGCACACAGAGAGAATGCAAACACCAGAAAAGCTTTAGGGGGAAAAAAAAGAAAGAAAGGGCTAGGGGAAAGAAAACCCTGTTCAGATTGCTTCTCTCAACAGGTGACTGAAATCCAACTGAGCAGATAAACCCCTCACTGGAGTGCTGCAAAGTGACAGAGGTGTATGTTGGTTGTTAGTCGTGTTCCTGAAGAGGTGAGGACATGTTCCACCTGCTAGGATGCACACTGGCTACACATGCCGAGAAATATTTCCCATCCACCAAAAATGCAATGTGTGTCTGGACATAAGACTTTTGCATCTCAGCAGGGTCCAGGTTGGTTGCAATAAAAAGGTGAAATTGCCCTTGCTGGGCCTCTTGATTTCAAATGAAATCACCTCCTCTCCTCAATTGATCTAGCTAATGGGTAATGCTGGTGTTCACAGCATGGAGATAATAAACTGAGGCAGGTTCTTAGAGGAGTGAAAAGGAGAAAAGATAGCATAGGCAGAGAAAGATATCACCACTGCTACTGATTTTTCTTGGAAACTGTTCACAGTGTCTCTGTGTTACATAGTAATCTATAAGCATCAGACAGATAGGAGGATTAAAACTTTCACTTTTATTTTTCCCTATTTATGTCAGTGGCTTTCAAGTATCAAAAAATACCTGAAATTCTCCAGTTAATCAGTTTCTGAATTCCTGAGGCCTGATATGTACCAAGAAACTCTTTTCTGCTCATGCCCTCATTAATATCCCAAACAGCATTTTCTCTGAAGAATACTGAAAGCAGACACACTGCATTTAGTGTTATATTATTATTGTTGAAGCTCAACCTGAGGATTTATATAAACATGATATATACAAGAAAGGATACAGAGCTAATAGCAGAGTATTGTGAAGCATAGAAAGTTTAAGCGATTCATCCAATTACTAAAAAAAAAAAAAAAAAAAGAATTGAGATCCAGACAAATATTTAGTCATAGAACCAGAATTTATGTCATGGTACAAATAGAAGAGACAGAGACTGTGCACTGATTTGACTGGATGTTTGTGAAAGGGTTAAGTTGATTATTTTTGTTACCGTAGTGTAAAAGAGTTCACTGTCCAGGGCTTCTGAGAGTTTGTAGAGCAGAATATTATAGACCAACTCCTTTCCTGAGGGAAACTGGAGAAACAGGACTTGATCTGTGTGAGTTTGTGACAAAAACAGCTAGCTAAAACTGTGGACTTGTTTAAGGCAGTGGTGTTGTATTGCTTGAGACAATTTATTTTAACTATAGAGGAAGGTAGAGAGAAGGCACATGGGCGCCATCAGTCGAAATCTTTCTTTATAGAGTAAATGATTTGCAGACACAAAATCAACATGGATCTCTGATCTTCAAAATGTTTTAAGTTAAAAAAATCCCCTAAGCCTGTCCTGTCCCTCCTCATTCTCCACTTCCTTGCATTCATTTTTTTTTGCAGGTCCTGTGTGTTTTCCTTCAATTCCCTCACTTTTCTGAGGAGTGTGTGTTCCCAATACTCAAAAGAGCACTCTGTCATAAATGCTTAGAATAAATATAACTCAAACTCCTATGCTCTTTTGCAGAATGCAATATGAAGCTGTAACGGTGTGCAACACATCTGAAATTGCTAAATCTTTGTCAAGAGCCACAGAAAATGATGGAAAAGAAATTGTGGGTCATTGTTCTGACCTACATGTTTGTGCTATTCACTGCACAGAATTCACAGCAACAATTTCAGGACAGCCAGGTATCCAATAACTGCTTTTTAAGGAGCATACATATATCCTGATTAACTAACTGCTTATACATTATACTTGTAGCTAGGTTATAGAATACATAGCACAGACAAGAATCACAGAAAATTCACAAAATATTCAAGAAGATACCAACACCTACACACTTGTGGTTCTGTAGAGCTTTTTCTTATCACTAAAACATATCCTCTGGTTCAGTCTTAAGAGCCCTGACACAGTCTTTGCCTATTCTGTGGGAAATTAAGAGGGCCATTCACCTAAAGTCTGATTTGAACTCCTTCCGTTAACTTACTCTTGTCCCCTCTCTTATTCTCCTTTTGCATCCACTACAGAAAATATTTTTGTCACAAGCCACAAGGAAAATGTGATGATAAGAATTCGATTACTGACATCTCTCTAGCAATAATGCATTTAGTGTGAAGTATTTATTACAAGGAAATGAAAGATCCAGCCTTTTTGAGGAACGGTAGCCAGCTTTCAAGATTAACTGACAAGAAAATATATTGAGCACCACTAATGGGAGATATGTCCCATACCGCTGCTATTGAAGCTGCCAAACAAAATAATGAAATATTTTACCAAACATGTCTATGCGGTAATTTATACAGAACCAACACTTGTCATACTGTTAGTAGTGAGTGACCTATGAAGCTCTGTTGTGCTCTATAACCTCATTAGTTATCAAGGAGGTGGGGAGCTCTGTTTGCAGGTACCCTGGGACTCTGGTGGAAAGAAAAGAGATCATAAAGCCAGACCCTTGCTGGCTGCTGCCTAAGAGCATGTTTTTAAAGTTCTATTAAAGTTACTATAGAGAATTGTCATAGTTAACACACAACCCTGCTTTTGAACACTGCCCCTGGTCAGGATGCTCAGGGAAACAGTGTGTGTCTAATCTCACAAGCTGATCAACTCCCTGGGAGCAGCATTAAGGAAGAACAAAAACAGAGCTATGCATCATCACAGGGTTTGAAGGCACATCTATAACTTGTCCAATACATTCGGGAACTGAATGACTCTATTCCAGCAGAATTTTTGAGTTAAAGGGTCTTTTAGAGAGGTTTTTCCAAACCCTTTCTTTTTCCTCTCTGTTATGGTGAAATGTAAAGAGAGGATGTGATGAGGAAGATGATGGGGATGACTGGCCCTTTAGTGCTTAATGTAGGATCATATATACGATCAACTACTACCAGTAGAAAATCAGTAGTACCCGTAGTAATCAGTATCTGAGCACTAAATATGAAATTATTTTTTGGAGATTCTAATTCTAACATTGCAAGTTTCTGGCTCACCATCTGCAAAATGGTGCTCACCATCTGCAAAATCAGACTAGCCTCTGTACAGTGGTTACTGATCAAGGACATGGAAAATTAGATATTGCAGAGAAATTCTACCAGGTAGAATGATTTGATGTTGCAAAACTAAAATCAAATCCAAGTCAACTTTCAGTTAACATTATATAAGTATAGGATTAAACTGAAAGATTACAGAAATATCTTTGTAAATGTGCTTGACTGATCAGTTGCCATAAATGAAACCCTCCCTCTCGTCTGTTAGCACTTCAGCAAACAACTTGAAAAAGAAAAATGCAATACTGATCAAAGTACATGTGTAACTAATTACCTGATTTCCAGTCCTTCCTCCCTTCTGTGCAGGAATTAATGAGTAACATGAAATAGAGGAGTGAAGGAAGATCAAAGAACATTACCTGAATATGCACAATTTTCTTATATTTCCCCTTTCCTTCAAAAATCACTTCTTTTCCCTTCTGCTATTATACATCTGTTATTCTTTTTTGTCTCCTTTTGGTTTGACAGGATTGCATTGAGGATATGACCCACAATTATTTCAATGTGTCACATTTTCTTTATTTTTGCTATCCAAGTTTGCAAAATTTGACCAAGTCCAAATTTGATGCAAAATAAGGATTAAGTTTTGTCGTATAATGGAAATCAACACTTGTGTCTAAGTTTGAATATGGCAGCTTACTAAGTTTATCAGATATTGGAATGACTTTCTGATCCTATATTTTTTCTTTTGCAAGCAGAAGAACTCTCATGAGGATATCCATCTTTATGATAAGGTCTCTATCGTTTCCTGGTGTGAAAAAAAATTGCTTTATTGTTGGGATTTCAACTCTATTCAAACCACAATCAAAAAAAAAAAAAAAAAAAAAAAAACCCAAACCAAAAATTTCCCCACCAAAATCCTATTCAAAGTACAAAGTAGTAAATAGCATTTCAGACACATTCCCTAGCTGTAAAGTGGAAATCACATAAAACAGTACCACACTGAGAAACAGCAGATTCTGTGCACCCAGTCTGTTTTATTTTTTGTTTTTATTTTTTTCCTGTGTCCTTAGATCAGAGGGTTTTTCAGGCACCATTATATACAAGTCATGTGCTGAGGACTATTCCTCTAGGCCATTAAACCATTTGGTAAATCTCCAAGAGTCTGGAAGTCATCTCTTTGTGACTCTAAATGCAAACTGACTGAATCACAGTTACCCTTTACGGCTCTTCAGTATGGGAATTCCATACTCATTTTTCAATACTTCAAATGAGTATAGAAGGTGAACTATGAATGCTAGTCTTCATCATAAAGAGAAAGATCTAGAATATGCAATGGCAATATTTTACAATACACAAAACTATAATATATGACTGAACACAAAAAAGTGCAAACAAAGTTACAAAATCTCACACCTAAAAGGGGAATTTACCTGATTTCCTTACAAACTTTCTTCAATTTCTATTACTGCTCTATGTGACAGAGAAAAATACACTATTGATTTTAGATCAAAATATGAACTGATATTGGAAAGAGGCAGTCACATCAGCTAACCTGTAGAAAACAACAGCAAGAAGCCATGACATGTAGCAACCTAAAAATAAGCCAAAAAATAAAGTCAGTTATTGATACGACCATATATTAAGAACAGTTAACAGTTATACAACAGTTTTGTAACAATGGGGTAAAGACATCCTAAATTAGCTGGGGTTTCATACTTCAAAGAATGTCCAAATAGCAGGAAGACACAGAACTCTGAAGTATATGAAAATGAGGGATTGGCTGCAAAAAAATCTTGGTAAGAGAAGCAAAGACAACAGTGACAAGGAAGCAAAGGAATGGTTGACTATGATTTCTCAGATGAGCCAGAAGGTATGAGAAGCAGATTATATGATTTACTTGGTCGTCTGGGCAAGAAATATAGAATAGTAAAAGAAGAATAAGATGGAAGATGATGTAAACAATTCCATCACAATCTAGATAAAAATTCTTTCACTGAGAACAGTGTTAGTCTATCCTCTGAAAGTGTTTAACAGGGAGATATTCACAAGAATCAGTTCTATATGAATGTTGGATAGATTTATTAGCCAGGAATCTGACATTTTGTCCAGAGCCTGACTCATCTCTTCAGTCATAGATATGGGTCAATGCATCAAAATAATCTGCATAATATGAGGAAATTAAAAGGATCTTTTACCATGTTTTCGATCCTACTTCTTTTTCAGTCCATGTAATTGAATAGCTTGTTTTCAGTCTTTTTTCTCCTGAATACTCCTGATCCTGTTTTGTAGATTTAGGTTTTTAAAAACCCAAAGTTACATTTTCTTGTTTCTGAACACTGCATCTTTGTTTCTGTCAGTCTTAGCACCACTGCTCTTATACATTTGTGTTAACCACTGAGGTTCCTTGTAACATAAGACCTTGGCTGGGTTGCCTCTCTTAACTAAGAATATCTGTCAATGAAATTACATCCTAAAGGCCTCTTTCATTAGTTTCTTTTGAACTTCTGAATGCTTTCCTGGGATTTGATTGCTTTTAGACTTGCACTTCCTAACAAGGCTTTTGATGTAAACTTTCATGCCACTGTTACTATGACAATAGTGTAATGCTGCAGCAACATTAATTGGAATTTTGATGTTTTCTTTGACTCAGAAGACTCTATGTTTTAATAACTGGTTCAGCTGTGCTTCAGATCAGTGCTGCAAGGCAAAGCTGATTTTTTTTTTTGTTTCCAATAAATTTTGTACTAACTGAGCTGCTGAAGAGAAAGAAAAGGAAGATGAAAATGGCATCATAACATGAGCACAGCCAGTTTTCCTCACTGTTTTTTATATGATTCAAGGGAATTAGTCATACATAAAAAAGATTCAAATTTTCTTCCATGATAAGATATCCTTGCATAGTTTTGCATATTCATTTACCCAAATTTACTATGGTTTTGGTGGACCAAAAGGTGAGAAAGAATAAACATAAATTATTTGCAAAGAAGGTATGATATATAAATGTACTTCTGCAATGGACCTGAGCATGTTTGCTTAAGTGTTATTTATAATCTCTGTCAGGATTTAACATTCCTCAGGATTTGAATATACAGCACATAGCAAAGAACATCATAAAAGCTTGATAAGAAATATTTAGCTTTTCCTTTTATAAATGTATCAAATTCCCAATTAGGTATTACTGAGAGAAAGAAATGATTAGTGTCACGAAACAGATTTAACCTATTCAGTGATTTTTCATCAAATGTAATTGTCAAGGCAGTGCTTATTGTAAATAATTTATTACATTATGATTAAATATAGATATATGTGCACATATACATATTTCCTCCACTAAAACCTGCCTGGACATCTTCTAAGCTGAATTCATTATGCTTTTAAATTGTTGCATAGTTCTCTTCAGTTCCTTCTATTTTTCATCTATATGTTTTCACGTTCCAGCCAATCCCACATCCTGTTAGCAACTTCAGCCTAATTCCTGGACAAGGAGTGCAGAAGAACTGGAAACAAGTGTAGCAGGACTATGTTCTCCCTGAGAGATTTTTAGCCAAATTATTCAGGCTCAAAAATTTCAGCTAAAGATAGCTACTGGAGAATCACCCAGGAAAATTATAAGTTGTGGAGAATTTTTTTCCCTGATGAAGAGAACATGTCAGCACTAAATCACACCTATTTGTGCATTGTGATCTAGACATATAATGTACAAATCTTCCTACATATAGATGTTGATGACTCATACAAACTCAAATAATTGAATTAACCTATTTGCAATATTAAAAAATGCTAACCTTTGAGAGTTTATTTTAAGAGACTAATGTCAATCACCTATTTTTTTTCACTTGCATATAGTTACTATTCTATTTACAATCTTTTTAGCCACAATTAAAGTTTAGACTCTTTTTAGCCACTCTTAGCAGTCTAGTTTATGGAATGTATTGTTGTAGATGCACCCTGCAAACAAGCCATAGTAATATATATACAATTATAAAACCTACTATGTTCTGAGGAAAAAAGGAAGTTTATGGGATTTTTAAATTATTTTTAATTTTTGTATTGCAAAGTCCCTTCCTTTCTTGCTGCAGACAAGTAGGGATGCATAGCTTTGGGAAATTGATGGGAAACGTCTTGAGCAGTTTGATCAATGAATACCACCACCCATTTCAGCCTGGACATTCATCTCCTGTTGTTCTGCAGACAGTTTACAGATTAATAATGAAGCATAAAACTAAGTTAGTGGTAACATATGAGCAGAGGAGGTGCAAAGCTGAACATCTCACATTAAGGTCACTCTACACTAGCAACCCATCAGACTAATCTCCTCTGCAACACTGATATAGTCTCTTCTGCCTTCCCACAAACGCCCATAAGTAAGCAAATACAGCTTATTCCTGAGATTCTCTCCATTTTACTTAGTAAACTGAAAACCCTGGCCTTTTAAAGTTAATGTGCAATTGCTCTGATGGTCCCATCAGTCGCTCTGAAGTAAATCAGAAGTCACTATATTGAGTCAAGAATCTATGATGATTTACATCAGTTATTAAAAATAAAACCCAAGAGATTTTTATTTCTTTTCTGAGGTTTTTTTTTTTTTTTTTTTTTTTTTTTTTCAAAATGTGGAGACAACACTACCGGGGAGAGCGTTGTAATGTGAACAGCCTACTAGTATCTCTTGTGTCAGTTATATGAGTCTGATATGACCTCAACCCCAAAAATACACTTTAAATTTTATCCTTTTGAGGCTACAGTCGTTTTGGTTAGATAGACACCTGCCTGGATTTACTAGTTCATAAGCAACTTGGAAGTCCCTGCTTCCTCAATCTCACCCTTAAAGGAAGATCTAGAAACAATAAAAGAACTTTTTTTTTTTTTCCTTAAAAACAGAGAGACACGACCCATCTGTGACTCTTTAACTCTGATCTTTTTCCTAGTATTCACACATCAGCTGTTCAGTTTGGCTATCAACATTACAAGTTTTTCAAGCAAGGCCATGTGCAACAAGTCTTTCTTTAAAGCAGTCAACACACTAACACTCCACAGATGAGTGCAGATTAGCAGATGTTAATGAAGACTAGATTAAAACATTTAAGAATTCACAACTTTATCTCCATGTCTAAATTAAAAGAGGAAAGCAGACAAAAAAAAGTCACTAAGGACAATAAAAAAATGTTTTAAACAGATTTTCAATAGAGCTATCAAAGTAATTTCATTTTTTTTCACATACATAATTTATATGAAAAAACAGGGTCAGAGTCTTTAGAAAAAAAGGGCTTGTCTTTTTGAAAAACCAATATAAAAGAGAAAAAAAAATCAGAGTCATTTTAGAAATAAAATACATAGATATGGCTATTCTCAGCACATTCCAAGGACATCTCCTAAGACTTTGTTTCTGATGAATACGAAGTTATTGTCACAGTAAGGGTATTCCAGGTTTTAGGGTAAAAATAGAGCAGATTCTAGTTATCTCTAATTATCTCCAATTGGACTAATTATTCTAACTCAGTCATAAATATTTTACTCTAATTTCCTTGGGGTTCCCTAAAGATTTCCTGGAAATCTATTGCATTGGACAAATAAAGGTGACAAAAAAAGACTGATGTTTTCTCTTTAAAAAAACATTCATATCTGCTCAAATGAATTTGCCTTGCATTTTCATTTTGCTGGCAAAGTTAATAAACCCCAGTATGAAATCATAAGTGAATCAGACTCTATTAAACATATGTAAATAGCAAGGAGACATAGGCATCAAGAAACCTTGTGATATTTGGCTTGCATAATGCTGCAGAAATAGCCAGAAAGAGCAGACTAGGGCAGCCCACACTCTGCAACATGACAAAGGATCTTAATCCAATCAAAGCAATGAATTGACACCCTCTTACCATGACTGAAATGCAAATTGTGACTATATAGGGTATTACAAACAGATTTGTTTTAGTTTTTATGTTTGTCTTTCTATTTTATAATACAGTAAATGATATTACTGAAATTAGCAGTCAAATAAGATCATCTTAATAATTGAAAACAAGCTCTGTGACAAGATTAGCTGCCCATAAATGACCATACACACACTGTATTTTTTGCTCTTTTTGTTTCTTGGCCCACCATTGTAGTCCAAACAGGTCTAGCAAATGCTGATCAACTCAGTTTTTTAGCTGGCCTGTTAGATTAAATGTTGGTAAACATCATGGTTGCCTGCAATATAAACTGATTTTCTCCAAATGTTTGGTAGCCACTGTTACATGTAAGTCAAAATGCACTGTTTAGGCTTTGGGAAATGTAGAAAAGGAAAATCAAATGGAAAGATCAGGAAGGCTTTCATTTATACATTAGCCGCATAAATATGGTTGACTGGATCAAATCAGAGATGGGTCAGTTTGGTCACTTCCTCTCCTTACCAGATTTGAACCAGCAAGTGAGGAACTGGAGGATTTCTGGGTAGTTGGTAGTCCAAGTGTCTGAACTTTGACAGCATGACCCTGACACAATGACTGTATACTAGATCTTGACTGGAGGAATTCAAATTTAAAAACAAAACAAGAACAAAATCCTTCATTTCAAAAGGGAGAAAAAAAAAAGAGAAAAGTTAAAGAGACAGGAGGTGTGGAGAGTGCACATAAGGTTAGAGCTTTTTGTGATCATGCAATAATTATATTTCAATTAATCACTCCTTTCTTTTATGAAGATTTGTGAACCTTTGATCATTTTTAATACTTACTGATATGTTACTGATTTGTAACTGATTTGTTACTGATATTTAATCCCATATTGGATGCTTTAAATGTCTCTAGAGTAATTAGTGCAGAATGGCTATACTCAGAGCTAGCCTCTGCTGAGTATGCTGCTCAAGTCACACTTTATCGCATTTCATACAAATTTCTTCTATATTTTCGGCTACTCTTGTAGTACTAAAAGACAGTTGTTTAACATCGGCAAAGTTTAAGCAGCCATATCTAATTGCAGCTGAAAACAAAGAGCCATCTGAAGCTTCTGAAATAATAATATAAAAATCATACCATGTCACTAACAGTATTCTGTTCACTTACTGGCTCAGATTCAAAAGAAAATCTTGTAGATAGTTAAACACAGTCGCAAGTGCTGAGAAATCCTAGTGTAATATTCACCAAAACTAGACCAAATGAGTATCAAGGGGTTGTACATTAAGAGAACTTTGTACTATCAATAAAAAAGAGTGGTCTACAACATCACAAGTCAATTCATGGGGAGGGAAGCTTGAAATAATCCAGTTGTGCCTAAAGTATCTACTTAGGGATCTCTGTGAGAAAATTGCTCAAGAAAGGGGAAATTAGAGAAAAACTAGGGCCTAACAGAAGTTATGGCATTACACAGGCTTGCTTGAGGTGAGAGACAGTTACCACTTCCAGGATGGTTGGTATGTGCGGAATCTACTTCTCCACGATTCCCTTGGCAACACAGTCTGCCCTCCTAGCACACGCTAGTAAGAGTAAATGAAGAGTGGAGCAGAATGGAGACACCACGGCCAAACTTTGTTGGCTTCCCTGTGAAGGTGGTAACCTGATGGTGCTGTGAAGCTGATGAGTGAATGGATGGTGGAGCAGAGTAGAGATTTTCCTGCACTAATATCCAAAACGTGCTTTGTAAATGTTGTATTTGAATGAATCGTGCTATTTGTGAACTCGACTACTTTTTTTGAAGGCGATCGGACCTGTAGTTGACAGACTGGGAATTTGGTACAGCCAGAGTCAGGCCTATAGTTATCACACTGTTTGATATCCCTATTAAGAGATGAGTCCAGCTGCCCCCAGTCCCCCTACCACTTGAGGATCGGCTTGAACACAAGGGGATTCATCTCTTACCAAATCTGCCTGCCCCTTTCTTCCAACCGAAACAGTATCTTTCGCTAAATCACCTGATTTTGGAGTATTTGGTAAGTTAAGTTGGAAAGCTAAGCAGAATTACGATTATCATCTTTTTTCTAGTCCAATCAGGATTTAAGAAATCCTTAACTGGCACTTCCTGTAGTAGTCTGGCTTTTCATTTCACAGCTACGTGTTCCTACTTAAGGAAAAAAAAAAAAAAAAAGCATTATTACATAGTTAATTAAAGGCAGTATTTTTACAAATTGACTTGAATGTGTCAAACCTTGGCAGAGGATGAGGCTGTTTTGTATCTTGGGTAAAGATAGGATGAAAGATATTGTTATGTTAGGAGATGTTCTGCATGCCTGAGCCCAAATAAATTCTGGAAAGGATTGTGGAACAAAATTATAGTGAGGATTCTATCTTCTGTCACTGGCACTTATAAATAAAGGGACTTTATCTCCTTGTATTTTTTTTCTGTCTTTGCACTGAGTTCAATCCAAAAATAATCTTTCCATATTGAAGATCTGTCTGTGACCTCCAAATAAGTCCAACCACCGACCCTCTCACTTTCTTGCCTACAGGTATCCTAAGCAATATGCTATTTAGTAGTTATGGAACACACTTCAGAAACAGAAAACAGCTAGCTTGTGAGCTTAACATCAGCTATAAGAAAGAGAGAAGAAATATCAATAAGAGAATACAAAATATGTAGAAATTTTGTTAAAGGAAAAGCAAAACTGACCCATAAAAAAGACATCACAGCTGAAAAATGTATCAAAACTTGACAGGAATTAATTTTCAAATTGTCACAAGATACAAACCAATGGTGAAGACTAAATTTCAAGGAAGTATATATTATAAGATTTACAAACTGAAGAATCAAAATATAAATGCAGAAATCTACTGAATGGACTGGAGAAGAAATATGAAATGAACATGGGGAAAAAAAAGTCATGCAGTTAATATACTGCGTAAATTATTCTTCTCAATAGAATGTACAGACACTTTGAGTTTAGTCCTGTGCTATTTGTTCTTTTAATCAGAGATTCATAGACATTTTAGTATTACTAAGTGGCCTCTGAGGTGATCAGATTCATAATTAATTGCTTAAAGGCTTATTTTATGTGTGTGATACAGTTGTGATTTCTGAGCAAAGTACTCTCTATTATAAATGCTTAGAAAATTAGACCTCCATATATGAATATGTGGAAACAGCTCAGGTTAGAGACAGCTGAAAGCTTTGGCTGTAAATCTCAAAATTAGAGCATGAAGCATGAACAGATTGACTCTTCTACCAGATGGACCATTTTTAGTGCTTTGCTTACTTCTCAGTATATTGGATATGCAGGATAAATACCTGGGGTACCAATATAATGTCAGAGGAAGCCTCAGCATTGCTACTGAATTACTAAGTTTCGATTCTAATATTTTCTACCCATTAGTATGGCTCTCTAGGGATATCTGGTTTAGAAACAGAGCTTAAATGTATTGTTCCTCTTTCTGTAAACATAATGGGTGGAGAAGAAAGCAAACTTTGTCATGCTTTTCCCCCTTTATTTTTGATTTCTTAGCATCATAAAGCATTAATTATTATGGAAATACTTCTGAGAAACTCTGATTTCTCCAGACTGTTAGCTCTTTATCTTTTTTTTTAAGGAGTTATTTATTTTGCATAATTTGCACAAGTTGAAATATAAATCACCCTGTGGTTTGTGATGGAGCAGGATTGTCTTTCCATACTGCCTCCTGAGAACTGAAATAAACAGTAGAGACTATTTGTAAGTAGCATTCTTCACTTTTTTTTTCTTATCTATTACTGTGGTTTAGACTGTATTAGGCTATAGATTATTGCAACTATTCACTAAGGCAGATAACACCTTTGACTCTAATAGCACCTGACTTACAGTAGATCACATGAATTGCTTTCTATTACCTGATGCTTTATATTTATGGAGGAGGTAAAGAAGAAGAGATGTCTAGCCCACAGTTTTTCTGTACCTGTTCTACTACATTCATTTTTCCCCCTCATGACTTCTTGATGGTATGAACAAATGCCTCCATAAAAAACATAAACAATGATTTTTACACTGAAAGAGACTTACACCGTTCAAAATGTATTTGGAAGATCTAACCAGTGGCTATTTTGCCACCATTTCTTGACTTAGTTTTCAATAAGAATATAGCTGACTTTGGATAACAGACTTCCTCAATTCACTGTAATTTATCAAGAGAGCCAATAAACTAGGTTCAGTTCTTGATTATGTGTCTGGAAATGCTAGCTTAAATCTAGCCTTGTTTATATAACACTAGATCAATGGAAGATCAATGTTGAATAGAACACTGCCTCTTGGAGAGACTTTGATCAATGGAAAATTTGGTGGGTTTTATCTGATTGAGACTAGGACCAAAAATAATTGCATGAAAATAACTTCCTGAAAGTTAGTATTTTTTCTCTTTTCTGTACTACTTTTTGTTCTGGCTACAGTACAAGGGACCTGTGACAAATACTATAAGAATTATGCAAGAAACCACTTGCAAAATATATAGTTGATTGTTTCTGTAGGCTGAAACATATTTGATTCTCTTGTCCCACATAAATACATATGTATCTGTAGGGATGAGAGAAGTTGGGAATGCCTAAACTGTCCTTATTCCCTATCTTTTGATGGGGAATTTGCCAGCCATTAACCTGTCCCATTGACCTCTAATGTCCCATGCAACCCCCTAGTTTGTAATTTTTTTAGATCATTTTCACAGGTATCTTAATATGGCCTTAGAAACCACAATGTCCATAAAGGCAATTTCAGTAAAATCTGTTTCAGTGCTCTTTCTAAGTATTTACAGATGTCTGCTCACCCCTCTCTAAGCTCTTTTGTCTACAGAACAATTTTAGGGGCATTCAGGCAAAGGAAATGTTACCAAGGGATATAAAGGAAGGGATATACCAAGGGATACCAGGCAAAGGTTCAAGGATACCATGACCACATGGAGATATTGCCAGAGACCTGTACTTGTCCATTAGAGAAGACTTTTTCTCTCCAATGGTTCATGAAATAACAAGCATCAAATCTTCAGTCTCTTTAGTCAACTGCAGGAAACTATCAATTTTGAGTTCTTGCTACAATGGCTTTTCTTAAACCCACATCCCCATTTTGTCAGCTATATTTCTATACATTGTACTCTTACCTCCCAGGCAACTACTTCCGTATTTGTATATCAGAGTCTAGAAAGACTTTTTTAGCCCATACTCTAGTTACAAAAACTGTAACCTGTACCTGTACTGAATGCAAAATGAATCCCTTGGACCAAAAAGGGAAAAGGCATTTTACTGTGTCTTAAATGCTGCATGTCCTACTTTAATGTTTCAATTGAAAGAGCAACATCCTCATTTCTCATTGCTTAAAAGAAGTGATCATACACTGACTGACATATACAGAGGACCAACTCACAAACAGATTTCATACCACAATTTTGCCTGTTTCAAGGCACTATATCATATACAGCATCACTTTTCAGTTTACTGACAGCTGAAATCACAGAGTTGCTGTAATATTGCTTTTTATTGCTGTAGTACTGCACAATATTGCTGTAGTAACTCAGCAATAGCCAAGTTCCATTTGGAAATAATCCATATTATCATTTGTCTATGAACAACATTTTTGAGTCTTATTTTCTTACAATTTCAGCATCCCTGTTCATACAGTGGTCACTTCATCCCATTTAAAATAATGAAGTCAGCAATATCCACTTAAAATTTTCATAAATGATCTTTGGAAAATAATTAACACTTGTATATTGTTCTGCATTTTCGCCATTTTATCTTTTTCAACCTATTAGTCTATTAGGTTGGATCATTATGATGTGAACATAGCTATCTTAATTTTTCCATATACGCTCTTCTAAATTACTTTAAGGAAGCTACCTACATTTTCCATAGGGGAAAAATAATAGTAATAAAAAAAAGTCATCTGAATTCCCCTTATTGTAAAGAAAAAAAAATAAAAAGCTTCTAATAGAATAGAAAAGTGCGAATAAGATTCTGAGTTTAAAAGGTTTTTAATAGGCCACATCTTTTAGGTTTTACTTAGGCCAAAAGTCAACACAGACCTCTTCTTTTACAAAAATTGGTACAGGATGTTCAGTTAACCCTTGGATCCTCATCCATTGTAATTCATTGACCTAAAACACTCCATTTTCCTGTAGGACAACCTGTTATGTTCATGAGCAATCACCAGTGGGCAGGTAATTTTCTTGTAGAAGACTTCTGCCTAGTAAGTAATGGTAATAGTAAACAACACCAAAGCAGTTAAAGGGAATTGAAAGGAATAAGTACTTTCTGAGGGTGACTCAACCCTTCCTAAGACAAGTGTATAAAAGTGTGTTGAATCACTTTTGGAAGAACTTCCATCTCTTTGCCAATTAAAAACTAGACACTCCAGATTTTTATGCATGTAAGACTAGTTTGGATAAATCTTACTCTAAATATACAACTTTTGTGACAGGCAATTCTAGTAACAATAACCATCAGTTTGCCTGAGATAGAGCTGCACTGTAAACAAGGGATTATTTCTCACAGTAATATGTGGAAAGTAAGAGAGAATCATAGTCAGACTTCAATTCTACATATGATAAAATTATGCAAGCAAGGCATGGGATTCAAACTCTTGTGGGCAGGATTAAAGAACAAAGACACAGCTTGAATCTCCAGCCTGTGTCCAGATGAAGTATCACTTTCCTGTACAGAAGAGTGAAGTAATTGTCTGCGGCTATTTAGAATAACCCCAAAGGCCTAAATCCCTACATTTTAGAATAGCCTAGCCAGGGAATGCATTATCTGAGGGTGCATGCTTAATGATATATCAGGTACTTTTGAAAAATTTCAATCTAAGTCATTATAGATCATGCACAAAAAAAAGGACAAATTTCACCTTTAAAAAATAGATTGTATCAAGAATTAACAATGAATTGTCCTCTATGTGAGGAAGAAAAATGAATACTGAATTATTTGCTTTGTGGTACCACATCTTACATTATTAATGGTGACTTAATGTTAATGTGCACTTTGTCTTCCTTTTATTCATGGCATATTTGGATATCAATCCATATATATGTGACCAGTAGCAGACAGCACAGCATTTCTTGTGAGTTTTTTCAGACCCTGTGTGTTCAATTTTCCATATAATTTGAATGGTACAGAACTATGGATGATGAAACATGAATAAAATCCAGTTATTCTGCTCTTTCTGAATCTCCTGTTCAGACAAAACTTCATGATAAAGGATTATTAAGTACAGACTAAAAAAGGAATTTAACTTTCATGTTAAACCTCTCAATTCCTTTTATTGTTTGTTCTTTTCATTTGTTTGGACAAAAGCTGGAGAATTTTGATGTGTATAGATCAACTCTTATAAATGAAATCAGGAAATACTTTTTAAAAAGAGAAAAAATATTTCTTGGTATACATTCATTTAAATTCGTGTTCAGACTACGTCTTAGACTCCTATCTGTTTTCCAATGTAATTAATAGTTTTTTCTCCCCAGGTTTCATACCTGCTCTCTTTAAACCTGCTGTCGTTTAGTCATTAGTAATCCGCCTTGTCTGTCTATTTGGCTTTTGATTCCAGGCCTTTTGCCAAACTCCTGTGTAGTTTATTGTTTCAGAACACCACATTGTTTATTGCCTGCTAACCAAATAAAAATTAACATTTCAAAAATACACTTCCCTTAACTGGTTTAGGTCAACATCAGAAGCAACAGTTGCCATTCAGTGTTCCTGACACACATGTCCCAACGAAATGTCTACTTCTCAGAAAATCTTCCTAAGCTCCTTCTACTGCCAGTGGAGAGAAGTAGGTACCTCCAGAAAGCAATTTCTAATCTAAAGTCTTATCTAAGACGTTTCCTAATTGTCCGGATGGGAAAGGGAACTAAGCATGACTAGTACAACTTAAGCAGTCCCAAAGGTAGATAACAAAAATTAACTGAAGTGAAAATCATCAGACTACATCAGATCGTTGATGATATTGCACCAGAAGTCCGGTTGTAGCTCGGATTTATCTCAGCCATTTGCCACAAGAGATATTTCATATTGACCTTCTGGAATTTTGCTACCAGAACTTGGAGTCCTTAAGAGAGAGAAATCTTCACCAAAGCTGAAGCCTGCTCTAGCTGTCAGTCCTCTTTGAAGCTCATTATAACTTTGGCACCTTGAATCAAGGTCAGAGCAAAATGCTTAGTCCCAACACACAGGCAAATGATGAATATGTCTGAAGAAAATAAGGATTAGTCTCAAATTACTATTGCATACAATGAACTCTGCTTCTAGACAACATCATTAGTTCACATGGGGAGTGGAGAAGATGTATCTGACAAACAAACACATTTATCTACCTTTGTTGAAAGAGCGCCTTTCCTCTTTTTAATTAGTATAAACTTCCACCTCTGAAGATCATCAGTGTGCACTCGGGCAACAGTAGTCAGATTCATGCTTTTTGTCATTTCCTGTAACAATGATTAAATTCATAATGACTTTGTGTTTGATTTACAAGGACCATACAAGTCTGACAGGGTATTGACTGTCTCTTGACAATTTTGCTGCCAAGGTGTTCACATTTGTTCAGATGCCAACTTTTTTTATTGGTTTTATTATTTATAGACAAAACTTATTCTAGTTTTACAGCTTTCTAAGTCTTCTCATTCTTTTGTCCACACAAAAAGAAAATTAATACTTTTTGTGAGTAACTGTAAAGTTTGTAAAATTTGCAACATTAGTATTATTGGTTGTGCCTCATATTACCAAAACTATTTACTTCAAGTTATTAAAGGGTGTGATATACTGTGTACCCTAAAAGTACGCATCTACGCCTTTAAAATGTCTTTTTTCAAATGTTGTTTTTAATATAATTTTTTCATAAAACTAGAACTTTTTATTTTCTCCACACTAATATTTGTTGTATCACTGCCCCAATTAGAAGGCAGAGAATCTGCAAGCAACAAATATGACCTTTTCAGAGTAATACAGTAGGTTTATTACCACAGTTTTGAGAAAGTTATTATTGTGAAGATAGGAACAAGAAGCTGCTTTCATTTCAGATAACAGAGAGAAAATAGGTGCCTTAGTCAAACCCTTCTAAAGGTGCTATCTATTAGAAAATCAGTGGTACAGAAAGAAGCACAAAGATGCTCATGGTTTCAGAAAACATTAGCATTTAAGACCTACACAATACAGGTTTTCAGATGCTCATAAGCAACAAGAATAAGATATCAAAATGAAAGTGAGAGAAAAAATATTCTGTGGGATTAATTGGTATTAATCTGAAATAGTTTATAAAGTAGTCAAATCCTCCTGTCACATTTAGTTCTTGTTCTCAGTAATTTACCAGCAATATTACCTCAACACTAAGGACTTTTGCACTAACCACAGTCACTTTATCATACAGCCAAGTAACAAAGACTAATCACTGCCTTCCTGTCAAGTATACTGGAAAAAAAAAGGGATTGAGATCTGCAGTTTAAATGGTAAGATTGAAATAGGTTTGACTGGCAGACAGGTGGGTACAAAGCAAACAGTACCTGATCTCAATCTGATTTGCTAGGTTTTGCATGGAAAAGGAAGTCAAGAACTTGATTCTTTTCACTGAAATGTGTCATTAATTTCTGCTTAGCTTTTGATATTAATAGTCTTAACACTATCATTTGCTACCCTAACTTCAATAACACTAAGCTTTACACACACATTTTCTTCAAATTTGATTCACAGTTGTCTAAATAAGTTTCTCTTAGAAATTTGGTTTCAGATGACACTAAAAAACCTTTCTTCTGTTCCTCAAGCTGTTATTACAGGCTAGTTTCTTCTAGAATGCCATCATACCAGCAAGATAAATTCAGCATTAAAAAAAAGAAGTCAAACAATACCAACCTGAAAACAAAAATACAAGACTGACAACTTTGAAAGCATGATTGAGTTAGCACACACCGTTTTTAAACTTTCCTTGCATCTTGACTGCAGTACGTACCTTGGGAATATGCAGAATTAGAGAATCATTCTACCATTCTGATTTGGACAAAATTACCTTTGAAGCTGAGGTAAGAGACAGAGAACCTGAGTTACAAGAATCAGCCTTGAAAATTAAAGAATTAACTACCTAAGAACTGATTTATAGCATCCGACCTTGTATCTTACAGTACTATCATCTTGTCAGTAGACACCAAGACCAGATACATCAGGGAAATTGCAAGAACTTGAGAGAAAGAACTGGGATAACTGATCCAACCTGGTGTCATCCTGATCACTGGCAATGATCAGTTTAAGATATTAATAATTCTAATAGAAAATTTTCAAAGAGCAACTACTGTCAAGAATACGTCTAGATAGATATGAATATATGATTCGTCTGGAGATGCCTGCTACTTCCAGCATTTTTCTAAGCGAGAAAAACAAAGAACACAAGCTTTCAAAACTTAGCTGAGTACTTCTGTGTATATTTGATGTTGTAGTACAGAATATCAGAGCTGTGGTCCACGAGGCTATATTAATTTATAGGACAAACCCTGTGTTTGTGCTTGTTGTTTTAACAGGAAGTTTAAGAAAAAGCAGAGGAGACATGTGAGTGCACACAAAGCTATGAAACTGTTTGAAAGTTGAAAGTGCTTAAGGAGATAAGGGTATGGATGGAATCAAAAAAAGGTCAGGTTCCTAGAGAGTTTAGCAGAGAAAACTCTGTGTGAAGGACAGCTGATGTCTAAATGGGACTCTAACAAAGATAATACTGAAATCTGCAAGGATAGCTCTCTTTTAAAATAAATAAATAAACAGAGAATTTGGCAAATGGGGAGGCCAAGTGAGGAAGGGATGATCAGGTCCTCTAGCAACAGGTGTTTTATCAGCAGTCTCAGGGAAGAGAAACGTCTATGGTTTATTTGCATCAGTGTGATTGAGGTTTAGTTAATACTGCTATTTTCTAGCAAGAACAATAATCCTTGAGAATAAAATTTCCCCTTTATCTGAAAAGCTAAAGTCCTTTGATGAGGAATAACATTTTACACTTTTATAGCTCTTTCTATGCTCAGAAGTGTAAAACATTTGTTAAATAATCAGTTGCCCTGTTTGAAATGTGAATTTATCAGGCAGGACAATATTTGTTTTCTGGAGTGTCTCTGCCACAGTTCCATGAGGCTGAGGATATAAGACCTGTGCACAATCCCTAGGGACTTATGGAGCATTATGTTGACATCATAAAAGATAAATGCATTATTGCTCAATAGTTTGCGGGTCTGTCACACATTGGCCAATCTGACAGTTGCAGTCTGCCCAGAACTGCCATCAAAACCACACATCACAGAGCAGCAACACTTTTTGTCTGGGGGAAAACAAAACAAAACAAAACAAAGCAAAACAAAAATAGAAAACAGAAGAAAAAAGAGAAAAAAAACAGCCACTGAACAGAGATGCCTTTAGCATCGTCATTTGCAGATATTCTTTTCACACACTCACAGATGACTACGAATGGTCAGCACAGTGCTTGCTTTGCAAAACCTGCTGGCAGTTGCAGGTCTGTAAGTAGGAACTTCACCCTGTCCTTCCCTGGATTTGCTGCATGTGTGCTGTTACTCCAGAAATATGATATTTCAGGCTAACATTACATGTTCAGGAGAGCAGTATTTTGGAAAGGCAGAGAGCTAAATTTAGTAATATACATTAAAATCAGACAGATTTGCAAATCTCAGGTGGTCAGATTTGTTGTCCCCAAAATTCACAGTCCTAATGAGCAAATGATTTTCCACTGCTCAGTTCTCTCATAGAGTAGGGAAATATAGGCTTGCTGCAAGATTCTATAGAGTATATGAAAGTCTAATCAGATTCTCCCACCTGATTAAAAATCTGCCAAACACAGCCCTGGCAGTCAGTGAGCCTATAATTTTGTTATGTCATGCACCACTTCAAAATTTATGCTGTTTTGTTGTTCACTTCCTTGCTGGTCTGATACTTAGCTGAGAGATAGCAAGAAGTCAAAGCCAAGGGACTCTCTCTTACATTGCAGACTATCATTACTATAGAACATGATTATATTTCCTTTTACCCTTATTGTTTTGAAGTTCCTAACTATGAACTATGAACAAATTACATTGCTAGTGCTACAAAGCTGTACCAAACCCAAATATCATTTAGTCCTCATCCTTGTAGCAGACACCCCAGCTGTGGAGGAAGGAGCCATTTCTGCCATCTGCCTCCCCTACATCCTCACCTAAGGAGGATCTTCACACAGCAACGTTTTCGGTTACTGCCTTTGGGGAAGTTATCTATCTGTACCAACAGCACAGGAATCCTATGGATGGAATCTGTCATCTCACTTGAGATATCTAAAGGTTAGACACCTAAATTTGAGTTGGTCACCCTAGGCTTTTTTTTTTGTGAATGGAGAGAAATAGGTCAGAGGGATGAGTCCCTCGAGATGTATATCTCATAACGATATGAATTACCTTTTAAAGTTGAGTCTTTCTATGACGGTAAGAGATCAAGTTTATACCATATTACTCTGTAACTAATCCTTGTTTTCGAGTATCTAGTAAATTCTCAGACATGATCTATGATCATGATGTGACTACAGTTTTATGCTTTATTTAAAGTATCCTTATAGTTTCTCCTAAGTGAAATTTTCTGTTTTAGACTCCAGTTTGAGTCCCTCATGGAGAAATAGTCACTATTTATGTTTCAAACTATATTTTCTAGGACTTATGCATAGGAAAAGCATTGAAAGGATTTCAGATTTTGAAATTTGCAGTTTTTCATGCATGAAAGTATACAAGGTGTTCTAAGGGTGAAAAGAATTAATACTAAAATACAAAGTGGAGTTGATTAATAAAATGTACTCTATTCCAATGTGCTTTATTTTCATAGGCAATGTTTCAACACAAACATTTTGTCCATGGTGTGTTGAATAGAATAAAACAGGCTGAAAACAAAACAAAGCAAAATCGCATTGTATAAAATTCTAATGAATGCAAAGACCTTGAAAACATCAGTGACTCTGCAAGTAAACTACTGATCCCTTTGATAGAATGTGCAGGAATAAAATGGTGAGCGGTTAAAATGCAGCGGCATAGCAACAACTTTTCACCTGTAATTCTTTTTCTCATTCCCACATTTCTGATGTTTTTGTCTATCGTGGAATTATATTGCAGTTCCTTAATTTGTAGCCTGTTTCTGAAAAATGACTTATCTTCGATATTGAAAGAAATAAAAAATCATGATGATAAATTAAACAAGATTTTTTTTTCCTGTTAAGCAGAAAAATATCTGGTCCTCTTGTTCTCTCTCTCTCTCTTTCACTGTCTTTCTCTCTTTCTTTTTAATAATTAATTTCTGTGCAGAATCTGTGGGTTTCTTTCAACCGTATTTATACAAAGTCTCACCTGTTTTGGGAAGTTATTTTTACATCTTTTTTTACATCATTTTTACAACATTGTTATAAGTGCTCAGATTAATTTTCTTATCTAAATTTGTTAGTTTCTGTGGCTAAAGGGAGGAAAGAACATAACTGAGGCCTGGAAAATTAGTATTTCTCTTCTGGATGGCAAGAAGGGCTGTATTCCACACAGGTTGCAATGGGAGCAAAGGAATATCTGTGTTGATTCCCAGTAAAGACTATTTTTCTAAACCACTAAAGTGTAAATATATATAAAGCATGAAAAATTAATTTAAGAATTGAAGTTTTTAGAGGAGAAAAAGTGAAAATTTGCTCTTCTGCAAAGTAGATGAGTGTTCAGTTTTGTATTTTAAGAGGAAATTCAAGACTCAAAAAAAAAAAAAAAAAAAAAAAAAAAAACCCACGCAGGCTTGGGAAGTCAAGTGTCCTCAGTGATTATAATCTTCATTTGTCATAGTTGCTCACACACAAAAGTTACGCATCTCCCCATGACAAGCCTGGGGAGTCCTTCGGGGCACTGGGATTCAGCACACCTTTCAGCAATGCCCTGGGGACATGTCTTCCCTAGAAACAAAGTTGCCACCAACAGGAAAAGACAGAGTCAATGAAGAAAATGTTGGAGTGAATGACACATTAGGAAAAAAAAAAAAGGGGGGGGAGAAGGGAAGGGAAGGGAAGGGAAGGGAAGGGAAGGGAAGGGAAGGGAAGGGAAGGGAAGGGAAGGGAAGGGAAGGGAAGGGAAGGGAAGGGAAGGGAAGGGAAGGGAAGGGAAGGGAAGGGAAGGGAAAGGAAAGGAAAGGAAAGGAAATTTAAAAATGTTTTATGCAGTACCCTTATGCACCCCTTACTGCTCCTGACACCGCAAGTGGTGAGGAGGAGTGGACAGTGTCAGATCAAGATGGGTCACAACTGCAGAATGCATCCTCTGGAGGTGATTCTCCTGGCAGGAGAGCAACAGAAAATGAACAAAATGTTCCACGTGAGTCAATCTGCAAAAATTATGGAATAAATAATAATAATGATCTCATATATTGCCTGGAAACACTGCATACACAAGGAGGGTATCAGCTGAGTGAGTCTAGTGAAGATCTAGCTTTTCCACTGAAACAGACAGAACATTTTTCCTCTAATATTATATCTTTTCTTTCTCTTACCTTGCATCTGCTGAGGTATTCTTAAGAAGTGAGGATTGTGAGAACTGCACTACAGATTGTAATTATGTATTTTTATTTATAAAACTGGCAAACATCTAAAATAAATTTCAAGTCAATTTGCTTCTGGAGGGGGGAACTTTGAAAGGAGCAGAGGGATCCAGGATCCAGCAGAGGGATCTTGGTTAAGCTGTCAAGAAAAACAAACAAACAAACAAACAAAGGAAAAAACCCTAAACCAGATTGTTTTAGGAGTTTTATGCTCTACCACCAGTTTTAAACAGTGAAAAACACTGAGAACAGATACCATATGCAGACACTAAAGATAAAGTGCTGAAGAAGATCCGAACTGTTATGAAAAGGGAGGTCTCTTTCAGGGCCTTTCTTCTGTCTTTGATGTGGTTTCCAAAGCTGCCTAGACTAATGGACAGTATTTTGGCTAGGACATTTAGCCATTCTGACTTCATTTCTCTGAAAACGCTTCTGATGAAATAGCACTGCCTTTGGTACAACTCAGCTGTATTTCACGTTATATCAAAAAGGCTGTATCACTGCATCACTACTCTGTAATAGCTCTTTAAACTTATTATAGTCAGAGTTTATTATTTATTCCTATGTCAATTTTGTCCTGGTTTTCTCCTTTTCTATTGGCTTCAATCTCTTCCCAAGAAGCATTTTCACTTAGAAAGCTGACACCCTTCTGATACAATTCTGGAAAGTCTTGATTCCTGGCTTCCTCCATTTCTTATTTTTATTTTTTTATTTTTTTCCACAAAATTATCGTTCCATTTCTCACATAGGTAGAAATTGTGTGTCTTGTAAGCAGGGTTTGACTATGAAGACTATGACCATATCTAAACTACTCAGCATTGCATGTGAAGTAAGTGGATACTCACAGAAGCAATTTATGGTTTGGACCAGTAATTAGATATTCAGGAAGGGTTTTGATTCAAAGCTGGTATCTATTGCTTTTGTGAAGCAGAGTGTATGCAGCACTGATTTTCACCCTTCTCCTCATCACACATACTTTCTCTTCTCTAAAAGAAGTATATATATACTTCTTTTATATATGATGCTGAAAGAACACATTAAATTTGGTATCTCCGGATTCTTGTGAAAGTTTCTATATGAGTGTCACCAGTTATGCAAATTATACACTTAATGGTTTTGCTTTCAGGATTTCAGGCAACAAACTATGTACTTCCTGGTTTATGTATTCTTCATTTCATTTACTCTCGTTCTTCAGGAAAATTCCTCGTTGGAAGTTCTGTTTGTCATTTTTATGGCTTGCTCTTCTTTCTACCAAAATATAGTGTTAATAGATCAATATCACCAAATCTTTTAGAGCAATCAGTGTCACCGCTGAAGTGCCTGCAAGAGCTATTGCAAAACCTTCTCTCTTGGTGACTGCTGAGCTCCCATTTAACCACTCAGCTAGTGAGCAAAAGAATGAAATTCAGTTTCTTGTATGAATAAGTTTAGAGCTAAGCTGTATCAACAAGTAAGATGTTGTAGGCTATGCTGCAATTCTTGAAGAAATATAGTGTTAACGGTTGGTAGCATGTATATACACTCAAGAATAGAAAAAAAATCATAGAGATCTGAGGAAGAAGAGAGTTTATACAATCGAGAGATCTAAAAGACAAGGAAAAACATGACCTTAACCAGAGAAACAAAGAAAAAAGGGTAAAGAACAAGGGATAAGGCTTCAGAAGGAAAACTTCTGAGCACCACAGCAGCTAACATACACCTTGAGAAATATTAAGAAAGAACTATTAAAGTCTAATATACACTAGATGGGGGGATAAACTGCTGATTACATTCACAGCCCATTCTTATGTTATCAAGATTCTTAGCACTTAAGTGTCACTTTTTCCCAAGACTTCCTGACAGTGTTGTAACATCTGAATTTGGCACCACTGAGATGTTAATTTATTTCCTCTTTGGAAAGAAATATACATCTTTGATATAAATTTGTCTGTAAAATTTTGCTAGCTTCATATCTCTTGCCCTTCTACATCTGGCTATTTAAATGAACAGCAGACTAAGAACAAAATTATGTAATTTGCATCTAATGGTGTGCAGATGCTCCCAGTTCTTTCTGTCATCTTGTGCCTTGCATCAGTTAAAAGCAGTCTGCACTCCTGTGCCTCACACCCACAGAATCACAGAATCACAGAATGGTTAATGTTGGAAGAGACCTCTAGAGAGTATCTAGTTCACCCCCCCTGCACATGTAAGGACAACTAGAGCACATGGCACAGGACGCGTCCAAGCGGGTTTTGAAGATCTCCAGAGAAGGAGACTCCACAACCTCTCTGGACAGCCTGTGCCAGGGCTCTGACACCCTCACAGGAAAGAAGTTCTTCCTCATATGGAGATTAAACTTCCTATGTTTCAACTTGCACACATTACCCCTTGTCCTGTTGTCAGCCACCACAGAGAAGAGCTTGGCCCCATCCTCCCTACCTTCACCCCTCAGGTACTTGAACATGTTGATCAAATCTCCTCTCAGTCTTCTTTTCTCCAGACTAAACAGGCCCAGCTGGCTCAGTCTTTCCTCATACGATAGATGCTGCAGTCAATCATCTTCATGGCTCTACGCTGGACCCTCTCTAGAAGCTCAACATCCTTCTTGTACTGGGGAGCCCAGAATTTGCTAACACACTAGCTAGCATTTTACTCTCTAACAGAAAATGAGTACTCAAAATTTAGCAAATATCTTGCACCTTTGATCAAGATTTGATGGTAATGAGTTCAGCGCAATAGAATCATAGAATCGTATAATGCTTAAGGTTGGAAGGGACCTCTACAGATCATCTAGTCCAACCCCCTGCATACGCAGGGTCACCTACAGCACGTGGCACAGGACTGCATCCAAGCGGGTTTTGAAGATCTCCAGAGAAGGAGACTCCACAACCTCTCTGGGCAGCCTGTTCCAGTGCTCTGTCACCCTCACTTTTAAGAAATTTTTCCTTAAGTTCCTGTGGAACTTTTGATGCTTCAATTTCTGGTTCTTTCCTCTAGTTCTGTCGGTGGCTATCAGTGAAAAGAGGCCAGCACCATCCTCCTCACTGCCTCCCTTGAGGTACTGATAGACACTGCTCAGGTCCCCTCTCAGCCTTCTCTTCTCCAGGCTGAACAGGCCCAGCTCCCTCAGCCTCTCCTCACAGGGCAGATGTTCCAGGCCCCTGATCATCCTTGTAGCCCTGCACTGGACTCTCTCCAGCAGCTCCACATCCCTCTTGTACTGTGGAGACGAGAACTGGACACAATACTCCAGATGCGGCCTCACCAGGGATGAGTAGAGGGGCAGGATCACCTCCCTCGAGGGGACCTGCTGGAGATGCTCTTCTTAATGCACCCCAGGATCCCATTGGCCTTCTTGGCCACAAGAGCACACTGCTGCCTCATGGTCAACTTGTCATCCACCATGATGCCCACATCCCTGTTTGCAGAGCTGCTCTCCAGAAGGTCGGTCCCCAGCCTGTACTGGTGTCTGGGGTTATTCCTCCCCAGGTGCAGGACCTTGCACTTGGCCTTGTTGAATTTCTTAAGATTTCTCACTGCCCAGTTATCCAGTCTGTTCAGGTCCCTTTTGATGGCAGGGCACTCCAAAAAGGAGAATGTGGAAACCTTGAGATAAGGCCTGCTTGGGCATTAGGAATCTCTTGGGCTCTTCAAGGGTAACAGTACATCTACCAACTTGTAGAATCCCTTGGGAGGGGGATGCCCTCCTGCAGTTATTTCCCTGACATTGAGTGTAAGTTGGCCGCTGAGGCAACATGTGGGTAAGATCAATTAGAATTGGTTTGCCTACTTCATTTAGCTAGTCACAATTTGTATAAATTTATCAATTAGTTGGATTTGTCTATTTACTGACTAGTTGATGTTAGCAAAATTTTAGTGAAATTAGAAAATAAGTATTCTAGTTGAGCTAAATTTCTGTTAATAAGAATTATTTATTTGTACCATTGTAATGTGTGCGGTAAATTTTGATCTTTAAGACAAGTTTCGGAGTTACGCAGTAAATCTTCTCTGCTTCCTCCCCTCCCTTGGGTCACATGAAACCCAGAGTCACAGACTGTAGGGTAGTTTGGTCATTCTGTGACACTACCCTTTCTAAATAAGGGGCAAATAGTTACAGTAAGGACAACAGACATTGACAAAAGACTGTGACAAATCTTTGACAGGCTGATAGAAAAGACTAATGAGATAATTCAATTTCAGCTGAATTTCATTAAACACTCTCCACCTCAAGGAAGAAAGAAAAGAGAGATGACCAATAACATAAGGACTAGGCTAATACTACCCTCATTTGGAAGTGAATATTGTCTATAAAAGAAGGGAGAAAAGAGCAAAAGAGAGGCAGGTATAATCAGAGAAACCTAAATAAAGAAAATAAGGAGTGAAGTATCAGCTGCTATATCCTCACCTGACTTTTCATTGGAAAAGTAAGACCCCTGACTTCTTTGGACCAATACCTTTGATAAGAGTGCTATGTATTACTGTATTGTGTCTTTCCAATAAAGTCCCAGATGTCCTAAAATGGCTGTTTCTCACAATTCCTCTTTTCCTGCTCTTTTCTTTTGAAAGGCTGAGGTTGTTCTCTGTAACTGAATGTAAGTCATCAGGGTCACAAATAATGGCCAGAAATAGGGCCAGGAAAATGCAAGCAGAAGTTAAAGCAGGAACTGTAAAAAGAACAGCACTGCTGAGGCAGATATAGCTATATTTCAAAGATAATAATTTAATGAGTACCCATGTATCTTCTGGAAGTAGTTGTCCTAATATCTCTCAAAGGAGAGGCAAGGTCTAGAAAAGACTCTCTTTGCTAGCTGCCTCACCACCTACCTGCAGTAGCAGCAGTGAGAGCAGCCTGGGTGCAGAAGCACCATGGAGCTCCAGGACCTGTCCATCTCTCCAAGAAAAACCTTCGATGGCCTGCCACCCTAGCACCTAAGCACAGCCGCATCAGAGTTTTGGTACTAATGCTTGTCTTGGAGGCACTTTCAAAATCATATCCCTTGAAAATCCCTCTGGAAATTAGATTTGGATTGCAACTACACTTCCACAGTCTTAGATGTGCCTTGTGTCAGGCATAGATTACTTTACACTTCCTCGGTTACTGGAGCAATGGGAGGAATATATACAAATTCTTTCAGAAGTTTTTTTTGTCTAAAAAACACAAGCAGCAAATTGTTTCCACTAAAAATCCATTTTCTTTGACCAATGTTGAAATGTAGGAAAAGAAATAAAATCCAAATCATCTCATTACAATTATTAAGTGATATATTTTAAACCCCAGACTGTATCTAGCCTGCTTCTCCAGCTCTTGAAAGTGTAAAGTTGTCGCCTGAATATACGAGTCTTCTCCATTGCAAAATATTATGGACAGCTGTAATTGCTGGCCCCTAAAGCAAGTAAAAACTGATATTTAACTTAAGCAAACCATCCACTAATCTGCTGAAATGCAGACATTGTTTTGTAGCTCCAGGCCTTGACAGGATAAAATATGAAATGTTCTAATATACATCCTTCTTTTCTTTGTCTTTCTTCTATTCTTATTCGTGGAAGAGAATTTATCTTTCAGTCTTGCTCAGTATCTTTTTTTTTTTTTTTTTTTTTTTTCATTTCATGGCGTTTTTGTGCTATTCCTGCACATACAAATGAGAAATAATTTAGAAAAAAATAATTATTTTTAAAATAAAAGAAATAAAAAAAGAAATAAAAGAAAAGGGGGAGCAGGTTAAGGAAAAAAAAGAATACAGCTTCCAGTCTCTCCCTGGGGGAAGAAAGTTAGGTATAGCTTTCTTGTGTGTAATATAGATGTTTAAGGTTTCTTTCCAAATAATTGTTATTTCTTCAGAAGGTGCTACTCATAAAAAATGAAAAAAAAAAACAACATAATGGATGAGTAAGAAAACTCCGTATCACCTGGAAAATATATATATATAGATATAGATATAGATATAGATTTAGATCTTGCTATCTATTTATTTATTTATTATTTAATATTTTATTTTTTGTATCTAACTATCTCTACACTGGGAAATGATTGTTAAAACAGAATAAAATATTAACTGCAAAAAAATATATATTTTAAGACTGAATTTAAACAGCTGGAATGTCTGTACTCTTAAAATATATGTAAACATGCTCTTAAGGAGAGAGTTTACAGCAACACTTCAGGGCTTCACTAATTCTGAAGCAAACATTTTTTCTTATAAGCAATGTCATTCATGGATTTTTGCATTAAAATCCTTGAAAGTTTAGAGTTTCTGCTATTCATTAACATTGCAACACTATGTGAAAATCTCAAATTCTGAAATACTAGTTCTGATGTACTGTCATTGTATTAGCTCCATTTCAAAGATGAGGATCTCCCTCTAGTTGAGACATTAACACCCTAAGAGAAACACATGACAAGATAATATGTAGAGTGAGGTGTCAAGCTCAGATTTCCCTTGAAGAGTCTGTTAAGTAGTGTATTATTTGCTTAAGGGATTCCTCATTTTGTTTTACTAGAACCATTTGCTTAATGGTGGCTACTCTCTAAACCATAGAGGAAGTGGTTTAGTATTCTCTGCAAATTTGGGTCACATCAAGTGTCTCAATTCAGCCATGAGATAAAACTCAAAACTTACCATTCTTTTTCAATCACTTGAGTTTCACTTTTTTTTTTCTTTTTTTACATCTTGAAACACTATTTATTTCAAAGTTTCAGAATATCTAATGTCATAAAAATCTTTATAAAGTAGTAAGGATGATAATAATGAGAAATAGTACTTTTTGCTCCATTGAAAATAGAAAGAATACCACCACTGGAAACCCTTCCTTGTATATTAATTCATTTCCCCTACATCCCAAAATCCTGTGTTTATCACAAAACAAAATGATATAATTTTAAAATAATCTCTTTCTTTTTTTTTTTTTTTCATTTATATATATATTTTAAGGAACCGTTCTTTAGTCAGGACTGTTATAATACTTCAGTATATCATTCCGACACTTTTCCTCCCCACCTCCCCCCAGAAAAAAAAATTCTAAAGAGGATCATTCATGCTTAATTTTATATATGTATATATGTATACAACTTAAACACAGTTAACCAAATCACAAAATTAATTACTTTAGATTGCTTTGGCAATATTTGGGGATCATTCAGACTGGTTTGAAAATGATTCAGCTGCCTCCAGGTCTGAAAGCATCCTTATCAGGCATTAAGTATAAAGTCTATGGGGTTAACTGAACTGGGAAGATTAAAGTTAAGGAAGATTAATCAAAATTGAGCTCATATTGATTCCATATTGGTTCCTGTTTTGTCTTCTGCAGAAAGGAAATCACAGAGAGCTTGCACAGCTTTTGCTGCTTAGAAACTGGCTGAGGTGCTCAAATTGACACCAAGTGCCTTTTTATTTTATTTTATTTTATTTTTTCCTTGTGTTGGCCTTTTGTTACATTTTAATGAGCACAAAGGAAATTCAAGGCCCTTGATTGCTTGATACTCCCTTTACCCTGGGGAGACCTCATTCAGGAGGAAATTCACTATTGCTGAGAGGATCACTGTTGTAAACACTCAGTTACCACAACGAGGGTTGCACATCTTTCTCTCTTGTGCTTCCTACCACAGTTTACATAGTATTAAATACGTTAAATGTATATTTAAGGTAGTTGCTATAATGTAAGTGAGCATGGAATGCCTCATGCTATTAAATAGAATCACCAGCTGAACTCATCCAGAGAACCTGGACACTGCAGGGCAGCAGTGATGGAGAGAAGAGCTGGATATATCTCTGATGTGTTGGGAGTTCAAGGTAGAATTTATGGAGAAATCCTGTGACTGCTGTTTAGGTGCATTTGGTATTTAATGATGTGTTTGTAGAATGTAGTTGCATCATTTGACTTTATTCAAACAGACTGAACCATGAAAAAAAAATCTCATCCAAAGAATACACTGTTTCTACTACATTATGCTTGCTTCTAATATAGTGAAGAGAGTTGGTTAAGATTAATAGAGGACCAGATCCACCTGTAATACTCATGTAGGACTGTGGGTGTCCTAAAGCCCCCTCCTAAGAGAGGGCTCTTTTAGTTTGAAAAGAGACAGATTCTTCCTTACCTTAATTCATCCACTATACAACTTTCTTTGTGCTTTCTCCCATCTACATCTAAGGAAGCTTGCTTATCTCTTATTTAGCTGCAAAAAGATATTATGAAGCCTGGAAAGAAATGGGGACGGTAGTTTAAACAGACAACTAAATGCCTTCCTTATGGCATTCTAAGGAAAACTGAGAAGATTTCTTCCTAAAGAGTGACTGAAAAAGAAGGCCACAAAATATCAGGGAGTTCATACACCTACTGTTAAATGCAGCCACAGGCTAATATTTCAAACTGAGCAGAATTGTTCCTCTGTTCTTGTTTTCAGATTTGATGATAATAACTATTACTGTTATGCATTGTCCCATTTTCTTTTAATAACTGCAAAAGCATAAAGAGATTTTACTGCATTGTTAAATTCATGAGGAAAGAAAACACAATTAACCTGAGCTAGTTAATCTCTTATACATCTTAATTTAGTATACATTCCTTTCTCAGAGCAGACTTGACCTTTGCATATTAGCCAGTGATTGCAAGGCCTGTGATAAGGAGATAGACAGATCCATTCAGAGGAGATAAGTGATTCCTGGAGAGCTGGAGGATTTGTAAAATCAGTTCCACGTTGAACCTTTTTTGCCTAGTCCTTGAATTAAAAGGGGATGAGTTTATGAAGAAAGATTTTTCTCATAAATGAATGAGAAACCACGAAAAATTCAAGAATGCATTTTTAGCTAGAAATAAAGGGAAGAATCACTTGTTTCTTTTGTTACCATTCACGGTTCCCGTGTACTGCCCTAATGTAACTAAAATCAGGCCTTTGTCATTTATCTTCCATTCTGCTCATTCTGTGTCTTTTCTCTTTTTAACCTTGTTTTTTAATGGATTTTATTTACCCTTTTGTACTTTGAGAGAGATAAATCAGGAATGAATTTGGACCTGGTCTTCCTCTGGGTAGATGATCATTTGTGTCATGCAAACTGGGCAACATTACTTGGAGAAATAAGACATGCCAATCAGGAATATAAATAGGAATTCTCTCAAGAGGGTGACTGAACTAAGACTATAATTTTCTAAATAGTGTGCATGTCCTGAAGCAAAATAACTATAATCAGACCAGGAAACACAGTATCTTTTTAATCACACTTTGTTTGTATTTTTTAGAGGTGTCTATTTTCTGAGGATGAAAATAATAAAAGGTACTGGAAATCCCCTAATTTAGTCATGGATTTGTATTAGTCCTTGACATATGCCTTTGCAGAGTAAGGTCACATATATGAGATAAAACTCTCACTGTTGCATTGGGTTACATGTCGGGGATTCAGATTAGCTTGAATATTGAAGATGATTCTACAGGGCACAATTTTAGTGTTAATCGCAATGTTTGATCTTGAAAAATAGTCTATTGTTCACATCCTTATATGATGGAAGTTTGCTTAAATGGAGTAAAACTCTCCAAATGAGCACTTCATTTACTTCATTTACAACCATTTACACTCCTGTTGTGTGGGACCTTCTTACCAGTTTAAACAGACCTTTACAGAAACTAGGGAGGCTCTGAGAAACTGAAGCTGCAGGTCCCTAAATATATAACTTAATATTCCAATGCAGAGAAAAAAAAAAAGGGGTGCAAGTCCAGCATCAGCCCATCTTTGGTAATTCTTTGAAATCCTGTAGTTGACTGTTTTATGGTTTGAGAACACATTACTGTCATTGATTCAAAGGGACTATTCCAACAGAGCAGAGGATTGCAGTGATGTCCCCCACATGGTGGATCCCCCACATTTGGGCTGCCTGTCACTCGCTGCACGTAATGAGCAGATTGACAGATCCTTAACGAGAACTGCTTGTAGCAGGCAGCAGTCTAATAAAAGTAATCCTATTTACAGCCTGTCTTGAGATGCTGCTCTAGGTTGAACAGTTCACCTCTGGCAGTCTCCTGGCCTTGTCACCTTTTCTGCCATTTTCCTCTCATTTAGCTCAGAGGCTCAGATTTTTATTAAAAGGGGGAGCAGAAATAATAATAAAAGGAAGAATATAAACTAAAGCATGTTCTTGAATATGGCAGGAGTCTCACCTCTCTCTGTTTAGTGGCAGCACATTTTTTCTCCCTGTCAGAGAGACAAAACTGTTCTTATAAACCTGATCTACAATATCACATATCCTTTGTATGTGCCTGATATTATTATCTCCCATCCATGGGCATTCAATCCTAACTTAATTAACTTGGCAAGGAGAAGTATTGTGCTGTGGCACAGTCAGTGTCTGTTACGCTCACAGACCACCATACCCAGCTGGGTATCAAGACTCTGTAGCTGCCTACACTTACTTTTGATCTGTGTGACATGCAATAAATCCAGCCAGCAACCCCATAGAGTTTGGCTCTACATCACTACTTGCTGAAAGAACAGACTGTTTTTTTTTCCTCTCTAAAATTAAAAGCCTTTGCTGCTCTCAAGATAAGCCCAGAATAAACCTTATATTCATCATTTTATTATATTCCTTGAGCCATTGTGTAGAAGATCGGAAAGAAGGGACTATGAAAAGCCACTAAGATCTGTTTTAAACATCTACAGTTATACAGTTAGGCATATTAACATTCATACAGTGTGGATTCAGATTTCAATTATGTGGCTGTAAATATAGAAAAAAATATCTGGTCTGACATGGTTTGGCACTCTAATATGAACAAGAGAGACACTGGGATTGATTGACTAGATTTTTAATTAAGAAAATAGGCACCCTGAACCTGACCCTTTTTTGAGATTTGAATGATTTCCAGGAATTAACATCTCCTCCATTCCTTCTCCTCTGATATTTGTTCATCTTCATCACACTCTGATTTGCAAAATTTTAAATGGAGAGGGACATGCTGAAATATGACAGACTTTACAGCATGTCTGGAAAACCAAAAGCTCATCAAAACAACATCTTACTGTAGATTTCTAGGCTATAGCAAATGGAGATAAGGATCTTGTTAGTGATTATCAAAAGTCTTCTTCATCATATTTCCAAGATTTTAAAGTGATTTCTGGTGATATTTTTGAATGTATAGCTGAAAGACTTTGGGGAAAAGAATTTTAATAAAAAAACAAATTTATCAGAGTAACCACTTTTAGGAACCAAAATTTCACAATGTTCAAACAATAAAGGGATTAACTGAAATCTCTGCCACCACTCACCCAAATAGAAGCATATATATACTTATTTATCTATATTGGCTGATAGTTTAACAGTACCTAAAATTTAGATATTTATAATTTTTCTTTAAAAAAGTCAACACATCCTTTTGCTACAAAATTACCATCAGTAAAACTTTATATTTTTCATTTAAAAATGTGTTGCTGGGTTAATGCATATCAAATCCCTTATCAACAGATGCAGTTAAATAGCCTCATTAAGAGTCAACAATGCTAGGCTCTGTGGCAAAAACATGTCAAGCAGTCACTACATCTGAGGGTGACAGAGCACTGGAACAGGCTGCCCAGAGAGGTTGTAGAGTCTCCTTCTCTGGAGATCTTCCAAACCCGCTTGGACGCAGTCCTGCTCTAGGTGATGACCTCTAGAGGTCCCTTCCAACCCTAAGCATTCTATGATTCTATGATCTCAAAGTTTTATTCCAAGTGATATGAAAAACTGGAAAAAACTGCACAACTACCTTTTGGGAAAACACAAAGACTGTTTCATAATCTTGTGTAGGACTTTGTTTTATCAAGAATTAAAATCAGTGCAAGAGCTATTAGAATTCTTATTCTCTATGGTTAAAGATAGCTATGTATAACGGGTTAATAAAAAATAAAGTCCAGGAGTTCTCCTCTCCTCTCCTCTCCTCTCCTCTCCTCTCCCTCCTCCTCTCCTCTCCTCTCCTCTCCTCTCTCCTCTCCTCTCCTCTCCTCTCCTCTCCTCTCCTCTCTCCTCTCCTCTCCTCTCCTCTCCTCTCCTCTCCTCTCCTCTCCTCTCCTCTCCTCTCTCCTCTCCTCTCCTCTCCTCTCTCCTCTCCTCTCCTCTCCCTCCCCTCCTCTCCTCCCTCCCCTCC